>NW_027187419.1:40393383-40418820 GCF_028583685.1 Petaurus breviceps papuanus | reverse complement strand
TGTGCCTATATGTCTGTCTGTGTTTCTGTGTCTGCGTGTGTGTGTGTGGGTGTGGGTGTGGGTGTGTGTGTGTGGTGTGAGTTTTGGAACCCAAGAGTCTTCTTGCCTCTGAGGTCAGCTCTTTAACCCTACAACATGTTGTCTAAGCCCAGCTTAACACTGTGCCTTAAACTCAGTATGTCATTATTTAACACAAGTTATGAAGACTGACTGCCTCACATATGAAAGAGTACCTCATAGTAAAAGTGGGGAAAAATCAGTAAATTAGATTGATTAGATAAATCAGGCTGATGGGATGTGGGGATTTTTCCTTTTTCTAGTGTGAGAAAGGAGCGTCAGCAAGGTTCTTGGGTATCCCAGAATTGACCGGTGCCGCCGTCTTGTATAGACACAACCTCCTTGTCAAGAGTGTGATATGGGCAAGCCCATTTACCTCTGGGCCTCCCTTTTTTTCCTCAGAGAAATGAGGCGATCTCTGAGGTGCTTTCCAAACTCTAACATTTACATGAGTCTTCCTCAGTTATACAAGGGGGAAGCAGCTACTTCAAACGCATTGTCCCTTACAATTGGCTTTGATTGTGTGGCTACCATGATGCCATTGTCTAATGCCGTGCTTGGAGAGCGAAAGCTCTTCGGGCGTACACCCCCCCCCCCCAACGCCCTGAATGGAGGAAGGCAAAGGATGCCAATTCGATTGTGTCATTATAATTGAAGCCCGCAAAAAGGAATACCGGAGAGCGTCTGCTTTCTCTTTGGACCTGCAAAGAAAGGCGCGGAGGGGGTTGCGCAGCGCACAAAGCCGCCTGCTCCCGGGGCTGTATTCAGACTGCAGACTCTGAGCAGCTTGTAGCTCCAGAGAACTTTTAATAGAAATCTTCGGAATGAAATGGGCTACAGCTGTTTGCCTTGATAAATATATTTTATGCTACATGCCTCAGCCGCCATCTGTTTGCTGATACGAGCGCTTCTTCGTGGCAACTAAGGAGAAGTCATCAAAAGGAATAGCAGGACATGGGGTTCCGAGCAGGTAGCGAGGGAAAGGGGACAGCAGAGGTGGCATTGTTTCACAGGTTGAATGGCGCCAGGGCCTGTAACAAAGGGGCTCTGCTGAAGGAGGGCAGGCTCAAAATGAAGAAGCATGTGGGGAGGGGTAAGAGAACAGCCAATTACTCTACTCCAGAGAGGTTTTTTTTTTTTCATTGCACTCTGAAGTCTCCCCCAAGGGTTGCTGGAAATCAAACTTGGATGAAGATTGAAGGAGTGACACACATATGGAAGGCTAAAAGGTCCCTTGGCATTAACTGATGCTCAGATCAGCCAGTCTGTGGGATGGCAGCGGACAAGGCGACAAGCTACCCTTGGATTCTATTGTCCCTGTTAGCCTCTGATCCCCGTTTCTCTCTCTCTCTCTCTCTTTTTTTCAGAAACCAAATCTCCAAGGCCAAATACCACTCTATTAAAAAAAAAAAAAAACAAACATTAAATAACATCAATAAAGTCAAATCTACAAGTATTTACGGTGTGCCTTCTATATTCCAGACACCATGGGAGCCATCCTTATCTAGGCATGTGACAGCAGCACCCAGCTATCTGGCCCTCCAGACCTATGTGCATCCCCATTTGATAGAATTAGTGAGGTGTGTCCTGTGTCAGCTGAGATTGGATATGCAGAAAGGCTTCCCCTTCTGTGCAACTCTAGAATGAGACCTAGTGGTGAAAGTGGAATTGCTTCTACTTGATGCAGTCAAAAGCTGGAGCAGAGGAAGGCAGCTTTATCAGAGTACTCCAGCTGGGAAATAAGCCCTAGCAACTGGGTATAGCCCTTTGAGTTTGCTAATTTTGACATTTTGTAGAAGGGGTTCTCCTCTCCTTCAGGGAGCTGCTTGTATGAGTCACCTCTGTCCTGAGTATCTCCTATTTCTGGCAACACAGGGCCAGCCTCCTCCTTAGTTTCCCACCCACCAGTTTCCCTACCATTTTCTTTGCCAGGGACACTATCTTATGCATTATTAGAAATTCATCATGGATCTCCAAATGCCTTTCAGACATCCCGAACTGGATGTCCAGTAGACATCTTAAACTCAGTGTGTCATTATCTTTCCCCCTAAACCCTTCCCACCTCCTACCATCCTTATTACTGCAGAGGGCAACACCATGTTTCCAGCCCCCATGCTCCCAGCCTGGGAATCATCCTGGATTCGCCATATACAATCTGTTACCAATTTCATCTTTGTGGCATCCCTGCTCTCCTCTGACACTGCCACCAATCTACGGCAGGCCTTATCACCTCACTCCTGGATTATTACAGTAGCCTGCTAGTGGATCAGCCTGCCTCAAGTCTTTCCCCACTCCACTCCATTCTCCTTTCAGACACTAAAGTGATTTTCTGGAAGCTCAGATTTGTCCACATCACCCACTACTCTATAAACTCCAGTGGTTCCCTATTGCCTCTAGGAGCAAATACAGAATGCTCTGTTTGTCCTCAAAGGCTTGTAACCACTAGGTTACAACCCCTCCTACCTTTCCAGTCTTCTCCTGCTTTAGTCCCTGAAGGATACCCTTCAATCTAGTGACGTGATTCCTGCATGTTCTATGAACAAAACAGTACACCCCTTGACTCTGAGCATTTTCTCTTGCTATCCCCCATGCCTGGAATGTTCTCCCTCCTCCCCTGTAACTACTGACCTCCCTGGCTTTCTTTTAGTGGGAACTAAAATCTCATCTTTTACTGGAATCCTTTTCTAACCTCTCTTTATTTTATTGGCTTCCCTCTTTTACTTCCTATTTATCCTGTACATAGCTTGCTTTGTGTATATTTGTTTACATATTGTCTCCCCCATTAGATTGTAAGCTCCTTGAAGGAAGGAACTGCTTTTTGTCTCTTTTTTTATCCCTAGCATTTAGCATGGTGCCTTTCACATAAGAGGTAGTAAATAAACATTAATGATATATTGATTTAGAATATAATAAAATCATATTAATTTCACCTGAGGTCCCTGTGGACAGCCTTACAACCTGAACAGAAGCATCATCTCTTGTCTTCTTCCCCCTTTCCTTCTTGCCACTGGCCCATCCCATATGCCTGCCCCATCTCTAATTTTCAGTAGAGAATAGAAGTGACTATTCCTATTAGACAAATTATCTCTAAGCATCATGAACCACAATCGTAAGAAGAATGATTTCAAAGAGTGCTCAGACTAGAAAGACTTTTGAGAGCATGTCTGACTCATACCTCTACTTTTAGGCAGGACTACACCTAAAGTTTAACTGATGAGATGTCATCTGTGTTTAATAATCCCTTTATTTCAGGGAGAAGCTTAGAGTCATTAAGAGCACTGCACAATTTCTCAAAGACAATACAACCTGCTTTCCTCCTCCTGTTCAATCTTGGGCCCAACTCATTGTCCATCCAGTGTCTAGATGTAAGATGTGTGTAATGAATGAAGGACCAGCTTGAGAGGCCATCTAGTCTCTTCCTCTAATTTTGCAGATAAGGAAACTAAGACCCAGAGAGGTGGAGTTACTTGCCCAAAGTCACACAATTTGATGGTTTTATTAAGCATCAAAGGCAAGATTTGAACCTCTATCCTCTTCTCTTTGGGACAGCTTGGTAACTTAGAGAATAAAGTGAAGTACCTAAAGTCAGGAAGACTAATCTTCCTGAGTTCAAATCTGACCTCAGACTCTTGCTAGCTGTGTGACCCTGGGCAAGTCACTTAACCCTGTTTGCCTGAGTTTCTTCATCTGTAAAGTGAGCTGGAGAATGAAATAGCAAGCCGTATCAGTATCTTTTTCAAGAAAACCTCAAATGGGGTCACTAAGACTCAGACATCACTTAAACATCTGAACAACAACAAATGTCTTCTCCAGAGATTGATTACATCTTTATACGGTCCGTGCTGCCTCCCATCCACCTAAGTACCATACTCAGGACACCATACATTCTTCATCAATGTGATTTTATCTTTTCCTCTGTGGATAGTTAAATTAATCTCTTTTAATTGATTATGGACTGCATTTAGGAAACTCTGCAGTGAATATAGGGAATCCATATTCTATTTGAATTCTGAGCTGAGTGTCCTATGTGACCGTAGCAAATGCCTCTATATTTACAACCGTCTCCTTCTTTTATAACTCACCTGATAGGAATAATCAGGGGATTGATGGGCAAAATTATGTATCTTGTTAATGATTTTGATATTTTTCTTGAAACATAGGTCCATCATCTTAACAAAAATATCTTTTGGTGGTGCTGTATGGCTGCTAATTGTAGAATCTTGCAGTTTATTCCAAAGAATACACATTATAGGTCATTCAAAGTCTCAAAGTACAATTGTTGCTTAGTTGTTTCAGTCATATCCAACTCTTCATGACCCATTGTAGGGTTTTCTTGACAGAGATACTGGAGTGGTTTGCCATTCCCTTCTTAGGCTCATTTTACAGATGAAGAAACTGAGGCAAATGGGAGAAAGTGACTTGCCCAGGGTCACACAGCTAGTAAGTGTCTGAGGCTAGAGTTGAACTCAGGAAGAGGGGCCTTCCTGATTTCAGGCCCTGTGCTCTATCTGCTGTGCCGTCTACTTGCCCCAAAGTACAATGGAAATGTTTATGGTAGGCATGCCTAGGCTACAACCGCTTACCAATGATGAATTGTACAAGGGAAGTGATATCAGAGAGCAGACCAAAAAAAATGGTGATCCAGCAAAGGCTAACTAGTGGGAAGTTCCTCTGGTATCTTCACAATGTCAAGAGACCAAGAGCTTTGTAAACCTTAAAGTATAATAGAAATGTGAGCTATGAATACTTCCTCTTTGACACGTTTCATATTTTCTTTATTAATTATCTCCAATTTTTCCTGTATATAGCTTGATTGTATCTATTTGTTTTCATGTTGTCTCAATTAGACTGTGAGCTCCTTGAGGGTAAGGACTGTCTTTTGACTTCCTTTATATTTCTAGTGCTTAACACAATGATGGTACATAGTGGCTCAGTCATGTCTGACTCTTCCTGACCCAATCTGAGGTTTTCTTGGCAAAGATCCTGGAGTGCTTTGCCATTTCCTTCTCCAACACATTTTACAAATGAGGAAACGGAGGTGAGTGGGGTTAAATTACTTGCCCAGGTTCACAGCTAGTACATGTCTGAGTGCAAATTTGAACTCGGGTCTTTCCAAATCCAGCTCTGGTGCTCTATCCACTGAGCCACCTAGCTGCCCTTGTAGTAGGAGATTAATAAATGATGATTAAATGATACTTCTTGTATTGTATTATGTTGTGTTGTGTTGTGTTACTGTGCTATATTGTGTTACATTATATTCTTATTTAACCCTTTACATGTCTATATCTTGTATCCCCAACTGATTCTTAAACTCTTTGAGAGCATGAACCATACATCCTACTTCTTTTTATCTGTAAAGAGCCTCATATACTTTTGGGCATGTAGGACCTTCCAAAAGTTCAACATCCGCCCCAGGCATGTTGGATGGACCTCCCAGGGAGGGTAGACAGGAGAACATCAACACAGGGTAGGAGAGGATATGGATGGGCTATGCTCTGCGTCATTAGAGAGAGTAATCATGTTAATGAGGGCCCAGTTCCACAGAAGCGTCAATATATGAAAGTCCCCAAGGAAAAGATTTCATGACTTTGATTATCTGTTTTATAATCTACCTGCCTCAATGATAGAAGTTTTTTTTTACACTTAACCCAAATCCCTCACTGCTACTCTAATGCCCACTGTCTCTTCTTTTGTCTTTAGAGGAGCTAGCTAACACAGAAAATCATTGTATTCTGGCCATCAACTCTTTCTGTACTGAAATTGTCACTCTTACCCTTCCTGTTCTCTGAATAAATCATCCCCAACGAAGAATATCATACTACTTCTGAGGGACTTTGGCTCAGTCTTGCATTCTGTAAGAAGGAAGCTGGGTGCTGCAGCTGATAGGCAGGAAGACTTCAATTCAAATCCTGTCTCAGCCACTGTGTGACCCTGGTCAAGTCATTTAATTTCTCTCAGCCTTGGTTCCCACATATGTAAAATGGATATAATAATAGCACCTACCTACCAGGGTTGTTGTGAGGTTAAAATGAGGTGATATTTGTCAAGTGCTTTGTAAATCTTAAAGTTATGCACACAAATACACACACACATACATGCTACCTGTTATTATATATGAGGAATCTGAGAATCAGGTAGTTTAAATAAGATGCCTGACTCATCTCAGCAATGCAAGGTTTGTTTTGTTCCTTCTTTCTTATTGTTCATTCCATTGGTTATAATCCTTCTGTACAACTTAACTAATGTTTAATGTGAAGGTGTTTGTAGAACCTATATCAGATTGCATGCCACTGGGGGGGGGAGGGGGATCGTGGAGGAAAAGGAGGGGGAGAAAATTTGGAACTCAAAAGTTTGTGGAACTGAAAATTGTAAACTAAAAGTAAATAAATTAAATTTTAAAAAGAATAACATTCATAATAAAAGAATCTTGATACATAAATTAAATGAGTGAGTGAATGAATAAGATACCCAAGTTTTTGTTTGTTTGTTTTAAGCAATTGGGGTTAAGTAACTTGCTCAAGGTTACACAGCCAGTTATTTCTGAGTGGGTGCTAAGTATCTGAGCCTGGATTCGATCCCCAGGTCATCCCAACACTGGAGCCAGTGCTCTTACTCGCTGAGCCACCCCATACCCAAGTTTTTATACAGCTACCTTACAGTGAGCTAGGGTGAGAATCCAATTCTCCTGTCTCCTAGTATGGTGCCCTTCCTGTCATCCATACTATCTCTTTCCTACAAGCCCAAAGTCTCAGAAAAATATTGGTTGGGGTTGCAATGGAAAGGAATTGAGGACCAATTAGAAGGCAGGAGAATGAAAGGTAAAGATGCTGAGAAAAGTAAACACTGGTTCTCAGGTACAGCAAGGCTGGATGACAATTACATCCAAAAAGAAAAGATCAGACAATGGTAGAACTCGACTCGATGGATGCCCGCCGCTCTGTGCCCGCTGCTCTGTGCCACTCTCTGCCCAAGGGCATGAGGGGTTTCTGCTGCTTACAAGCTTTGATATACTTTTGACAGAAAGCACTAAATCAATGTGTACTGAGTGCTCTGATTTCTAGTCCAAGAAACTGAGAGCTTTGAATGAGCTTCAGAACTGTTTGCTAGAAACAAAAGGCAGAGCAATTCTCCAAAACCATTAGAGCTCAGGCTCCCCAGGATTAATAAGTGTTTCCATGGCACTTGATATTTTATGATTATCTTTTTTGAATATAATTCTCTTATCAGGACCAGCTAGTCCAGTGGGATGTCTCCTATATGCTTCCCACCTTTAGGAAAGTTAGTCCTGGGATGCCTTCTACATATAGAAGCAATGATCTGTAATATGAGAGAAAAGTACCTGGGTGAGTGTGGTAGAGCAGAAAGATTACCAGACTTGCGATCAGAAAGGTTTGGGTTCAAATCCTACCGCAAATACTTATTAGTGTGATGACAGGTAAACTGTTTGACTTCTCTGAGCCTCCGTTTCTTCATCTATAAAATGGGCACTAATTAACTCACAACCAGCTTTCCAGTCACAATTTTGTAGTGTACCATAAATGCTTTCTTCTTCCAGTATTTTAGCTATCCCTCCCAACTTTACATCATTGGAAAAATTGATGAGAAGCTCCCTTCTACCTCTTAATCACAGGCTCATAGATTTAATGCTGGAAGGAATCTTAGAGGCCTTCTAGTCCACAGTGCCACTCCCCTTATCATACAGATGAGGAAACTGAGGCCTAGAAAGGTTCAGGAACTTAGCCAATGTGACACAGTTTGTAAGTGAAAGATTCAGAATTTGAACCCATGTCCTCTTAGTCTAGAGGCAGCCAGGTGGCACAGTGGATAGAGTGCCAGGCCTGGAGTCAGGAAGAGTCATCTACCTGAATTCAAATACAGCCTCAGGGGTAGCTAGGTGGTGCAGTGAATAGAACACTGGCCCTGGAGTCAGGAGGACCTGCCTGAGTTCAAATCCAGCCTCAGAAATTTAACACTTACTAGCCATGTGACCTCGGGCAAGTCACTTAATCCCAATTGCCCCACCCTCTCCCCTCCAAAAAAAAAGCAAATCCCGCCTCAGACACTTACTAGCTGTGTGACCCTGGGCAAGTCACAAAACTTTGCCTCAGTTTCCTCATCTGTAAAATGAGCTGGAGAAGGAAATGGCAAACCATTCTAGTACCTTTGCCAAGAAAACCCCAAAATGGCATCATGAAGAATTGTACATGACTAAAGTGACTGAACAACAACAAAGAGGTATAAAAGGAGGCAAAAAGCCCTGACTCTTCTTAATAAGAGATTACTGCCAGACTGCTTATGGAGCTTGCTAATCTAACCATACCTCTCCTTTTCCTAATGGTTTCACAAGCCTATAGTGGTAAGACAGAGCATGAGAAGTATGTTCAGAATAAATATTCTCAAAAACATCAGACCAGGGTCTGTTAGACAAACCCGCAGGACCCCTGACCACCGGCATTAGGCTTTGTCAGCCACCCTCCCTAACCAGTTCTCTGCCTCTTGCTGACACCCCGCCCAGCTCTCCTCACTATCACCAGTATCTCTGCTCTCCAGAGCTATTATTCCACCAGTAAGCCAGGCCTCTTCCCCACCCCCTTCTTCTGACTTCTCCCAACATAATCTCTAAGGATCTGGAAGCAGCAGCTGGGAGCCAACCTGTGGCTTTCTCTGAAAGAGACAGCTCCTGGGAGGGGACTGAGTGGAGGCTCCAGAGGCCTAGCTGTTCTTCTTTCTTTTCACATTTAACACCTGAAAAACACTTGTTCTCCTGCCATCAACTTAAGCCTGCCTCCCAGTCACATTCGGAGTTAAACGAAGCTCCCCTTCCTGCCTCCCCAGCCTTGCTTCACTAAATGCTGCTCCCTGTGGCACTTTGTAAAGGCCTGCAGTGGAGAAAATAACACAGAATTAACCTTGAACATAGGTGTGGGGGTGAAAAAACCAGCTTTATCAAGATGAGGATAGTATAAGGCTAGTAATCACCCCCTTCACATCAGCCAGCTGGGGGCATGGAAGATTTTGTGTTGGAGTTTCCATTTTTATGATAGTTTCAGCCACTTAGCTCCTAAATCCTCAGTCTTAACTCTGCCCACCTGTGTGCCCACGCTCTGCCAAGCAACACTCAAACCCAAGAGATGAGGACAATTTCTGATCCTCAGAATGGGTGATGGAAAAGTGCCCTATAGGTACTTGGAGCCAAAAGACTCAGGGTCGGATTTTAACTCCTCTAGCTGCATCACTTCAAGACATTTAAATATTCCGAACCTCAGGTACCTCATCTGTAAAACAGGAGTAATAATATTTGTACTGCTAACCTCACAGGGAAAGGGCTTTGTAAATCTTACAGTTAAATAGAAAATATGTTTATATTACTGTCATCACATCATTGTTAGGTTTTAGTCAGGCATTCCTTTTAATGTAGCATTGTACAGTAGATAGGATACAGAATTTGGAGTCCAAAGACCTAGATTCAAATCTTAACTATGCTACTGACTGCATGTATGTCTTTGGACTAGACAGCCCCAGTAATCCTCCTTTTCCTCATCTGTATGAAGGTGTAATGTAAATGGGATTTAAGATCTTCCCCACCCATTAAGAGACATTAGGTGGAACCCATTAAGGGAAGTTTGATTAGGGGAGGCTTGCTTATAGGAGGGCTTTCACACCTTTTGCTAATTTCTAATTAAGCACTAAGTCACCAGGGTTGTGATGCCTTCTGGCTCTGAGAAGCGTATATATACTCTGAGTTGGTATTTTGCTTTGGGGGTTTGCTTATGAGAAGGATCTTAATGATTCCCTGGTCAAGATTCTGGGGTTCAAAGATCACAGACTGCTCAGATGTAAAGGCTCTCTCAATCCAGAGATGTATGTAAAGCATATAGTTGATTCAGGCAGTCAGAGCCCTGTCTGTTGGTCTTTATTTCAATGCTTGTATTTTCTCTGACATTTGGGGTGCTGAATTTTCCCCTGAATTAGTGAATATGATTAAAAAAGATTGTTGACCCCTTAAACAGCTATCTTTCCTAGTAAAGCAGATCTAAGAGCCTGTGCTAGCAGCCATCCTGGGTATGCCTGTGTGGTTGCTGCTACAGAAGGATTGGTAGAGAGGTTGCATGATCCAGGAGAAATAGTACTGACTCTAAAGTGCTAACCTGAGATCAAGTCCCACTTTTGGTGCTTACTCCTTGTGTGACTTTGGGCATGTCACTACCTCCATTAGCATTAGTTTCTTTACCTATAAAAGAAGAGAAACTGTCAGGGCTTCTTAAGCTTTTTCCACTCAACCCCTTCAGTGCCAAGAAATGCTAGACTAGATGACCTCTGGGGTGACCTGCATCCTTAGATTCATGGTCTCATGCCTAGATGATTTTAAAGATCACTTCTATTTCTAAATTCTGTAGATTAATGTTATAACTTTGACTAGCTCTCCAAAGTTATCAATGGTCTCTTACTTGCTAGATATAATGGCCTCTTCTCCTCATCCTTCTTAACCTCTCTGTACCTTCTTCTCCTTGTTACTCTTTACTTTCTAGGCTTCCATGACACTGCCTTCTCTCTGTGTACCGGCCCCCCAACCCCCCACTCATTTACCTCTGTCTATTAGTCTCCTAAGTGGCAAAGTGGATAGAGTTCTGGACCTAAAGTCAGGAAGACTAATCTTCTTGAGCTGAAATTCGGACTCAGACACTTACCAATTCTGTCACCCTGGGCAAGTCACTTAATCCTGTTTACCTCAGTTTCCTCATCTGTAAAATGAACTGGAGAAGGAATCAGCAAACCAGTCCAGTATCTCTGTCAAGAAAATCCTACACGGGGTCACAAAGAGTGGGATATAATTGATACTACTAAGGAAATGGCAAGCCACTCCAGTATCTTTGGAAAAAAAACTCCAAATGGGTCATGACTGACATGACTGAACAACAACTCAGTCTCCTTTACTGGGTCTTCATCCAGGCCACAGCCACTAAAGAGAAGTGAGGAATAGAGGAAAGGCTTACTTGCCTCGGGCTGTGCTAAGTAGTTTACACACTTTGACACACCTGGTGTCCATCAAGGCTCTGTCCTGGGTCCTCTTATCTTCTCTTTCTCACTTGTATGTAGATGACTCTCACATTCAGTTATCCCTTCCTAACCTCTCTCCTGAGTGCCAACCTCATTCCCAGCTGTCTATTGTACATCTCAAATTGGAAGGCCCAGAGATGGCTTAAACTCAAAGTGTCCAAAACTGAACTTACTATGTTTCCCTTGAGACCCTCGCCTCTTTCGAACTGCCATATTGCTGTCACAGACGCTGTTGATCAATCAGCAAACATTTATTAAGTGCCTACTGTATGCAGACACTGTGCTAAGTACTGGAGATGAAGAGAAAGGCATAAGACAGTCCCTGTTCTCAAGGAGCTTCTGAGCTAATAAGGGAGACAATATGCAAACAAATACTCACACATACACAGACGTACACACACTTATATACACATATGTACAAAATACATATATATATACATGAAACAAGTTATGTACAAGGATAAATAAGAAATAATTAACAGAGATACGGCACTGGAACTAAGAGAGGTTGGAAAAGACTTCCTATAAAGTGTAAGATTTGACTTGGGACTTTAAGGAAGCCAAGGAGGTCAGTAGTTGGAGTGAAGGGGAAAAGTGTTGCAGACATGGGGGACAGGCAGAGAGAATGCCTGGAGCCAAGAGATGTAACGTCTTGTTTGTGGAACAGCCAGGAAACCAGAGTCCCTGGACTGAAGAATGTAAGTTAGGGAGTAAAATATGAGAAGACTGGAAAGGTAGGAGGGCTAGGTTATCAAAGCCCTTCAATAACAAACAGGGCATTTTGTGTTTGTTTCTGGAGTCAATAGGGAACCACTGGAGCTTATTAAGTAGTGGGGTAACATGATCAGGCCTACATTTTAGGAAAATCACTTTAGGGGCTGAATGGAGGATGAATTTAAGTGGGAGGAGACTTAAGGCAGGCAGACACCCCAGTAGACTATTGCGATAATCCAGGTGTGAGGTAATGAGGGACTGCACTGGTGTGGTGACCATATCAGAGGAGAAAAGGGGGCATATTTGAGAGACTTTTCAAAGGTAAAATCAACAGACCTTGGTAACAGCTTGGATATGGGGGTAACAGAGAGGAGTCCAGGATGACCTTTAGGTTAAAGCCTGGAGGACTAGGAAGATGGCATTGCCCTCCAAAGTAATAGGAAAAATGAGGGAGAGGAAGGTTAGGAAGTGGAATAATGAGCTCTGTTTTGGACATATTGAATTTAAGATATCTACTAGATATACAGTTCTCGATGTCCGAAAGACAATTAGAGATGTGATATTGGAGATCAGCAGAGAGATTGGGTCAGGAAAGGATGATTTGAGAATCATTAGCATAGAGATGGTTATTAAATCCATGGGAGATGATGAGATCACCAAGTAAAGTAGTAGAGAGGGAAAAGAAGACCCAGGACAGAACCCAGAGAGGACATCTACAGTTAGAGGAGGATCCAGCAAAGGAGACAGAGGAGTGATCAGATCGGTAGGAAGAAAACCAGGACAGAGTGGTGTCCTGAAAACCTTGAAAGAAGAGACTATCAAGGAGGAAAGAGTGATCAACAGTATCAAAGGCTGAAGAGAGGTCAAGGAGAATGAGGATTGAGGGAAAAGCCGTTGGATGTAGCAACTAAGTAATCGTTAGTAACTTTGGAGAGAATAGTTTTAATGGGATGAAAAGGTCAGAATGCAAATTGTAAGGAGTTAAGAAGAAAATGAGAGGAGAAAGTGAAGGCACCTATTGTACTTTTCAAGGAGCTTAGCTACAAAGGGCAAAATAGATATAGGATGATAGCAGGGATAGAAGGGCCAAGTGATTGTTTTTTCAGAATAGGGGAGACATGAGCATGTTTGTAGGCAGTAGGAAATGACAGCAGAGATGGAAAATAGGTGAAAAAGTGGGGGTGACAGAGGAGGCAATCTGTTGGAGGAGACAGGATAAAATGGAATCACTTGTACAAGAAGAGGGTTTAACCTTGGTTGGTAAGGAGTGAAGAGGGGAGAAGAAGGAGTTCACAGTGAATGGTCTTATTTTTTTGTGTAAAATATGAGGCAAAGTTCCCAGTTTAGAGAGTCAGGAGAGGGAGAATCATAGATGGTTTGAGGAGGAATGAAAATGTTTGGAAGAGCCAATGTGGAGAGTGGCATAGTGAGTTGATGAGAGCCCAGTTGATGTTACATAACATAAAATTGTAGTGGACTCATTCAGAATAGTTCTGTTATTTTTCCCCACCTTCCCTCAGCAGCACATGTGTAGGAGCAAAGGTAACTAATAGTGAGAGCAATCCAAGGCCAAGGCTTGTCTGGGTATAATCAGCAATATGATGAGAGGGATAGGGGTTCAAAAGAGGAGAAAAAAAGTAGAGCTGAACTGGTCCACCAAGGATTCAAGGCAGGGAGAAGAAGAGAGAGTGACTAGTGAAGAGGAAATGGCCCAAGAGAGAATTGAGGTATCAAGGGATAGAAGTCACAATGAGAATAAAGAGTAAGGTTATTTATATAAGGGAAGACAAATGGAAAGATGAAAAGCCAATAGATCGGTGAGATAGGTACATTTCAGAATTTTTGAAGATGGAGGTGGTATATTTGTGGGTGGATGGCAAGATTGACTGTATGACCATCTTTGTGTGTGACTGAGGTGGGGTAAAGTAGTAGCTCATGGGAGGTAAGTAGGTTGAGGAATTGAGTGGTTAGGGTATTTGAGAGGAAATCAATGTATGATGAAGTCCCCTAGTATGAGGACAGGAGATGGGAAGGAGAGAAAAATTGTAAGCCTCCATTAAGTAAAGTAAGAAGAATGACCTGGGAGTCTGTAGACAATAGCCACCAACATTCTGATTGGGTAGCAGATATGAATCACATGAACCTCAAAGGAAGAGAGGTTACTAAGTGGGGGACCTGAAAGTGCCAGTGGGGAGCAAGGTATAGTCCAACTCTCCTACCCCAACCAGTGAGCCAAGGAGAATGAATAAAGGTGTAACCATTACTGCAAAGAGTGGCCAGGAAAGCTGTGCTGTCAGGGGAAGCCAGCTTTCAGTAAGAGCTAATGAAGGAAAGGATGGGAGAGGAATAAATTTAAGATGAAGGGAAGTCTGTTTGTTGCCTATGGAATCAACATTCCAGAAGATACAGTGGAAGGGCTGGGTGGAATTAGAATGAAATTTTGGTGTGGGAGGATTGAGGGAGATTGAAATGAGGAATCAGGTGGTAGAGAGTGAGAAATGGTCTTGGGGGAGAGGTGATCTGCAAGAGTTCGGAATCACTGGGAGGTGAAGTGTATGAATAAATGCAGAATGTTTAGAGTCGAGTGGAGGGTGTCACACTTGTACCCTCAAAGGACAGGTGCAGAAAGAGTAGGAGGCCTAAGATGAAAAGAGAGTTCATTTTCTTTGCACTGGAGGTTCTCCATATCCCAATTGGGAGACTAGGTTAACAGCAGGAGATGGCAGATGCCTTGTACTGGTACAGATGGAAGTGGTTGCTTTGGGGCAGATGGAAGAAATCCCTTCCTCAGGGAATATTTTACAAGCAGCAAGAGATAGAAGGCTCAGGGTACCACCATCTTCTCCATCCCCCAGATTGACAAGCTCAGTGTTTTCCTTGACTCCTCATTCTTACATCCCATATCTAATTTGTTGCTAAGTCCTATCGATTCTACTTTTGGGATATCACTTGTATATGTCCCCCTTCCTACTGACATAGCCATCACTGTTGTGCTGGCTATCTTACCTCACATCTAGACTATTGCAATAGCCTTCAAGCTGGTCCCCCTATCTCAGTCTGTCACCACTCCAGTCCATCTTCTTCCACTCATCTGCCAAAGTAATTCTTCTTCATGTGTTCTATAATCCAATGACACCAGCTTCCTTGCTGATCTCATACAAAACCCTCCATGTCTCAGATTTGTACATTTTCACTAGTCATCTCCATGGCTGGAATGCTCTTCCTCCTCACCTCTGACTTCTGGCTTCCCTGACTTCAATACTCAGCTCAAATTCCATATGCTGCAAAAAGTCATTTCCACTCCCTCTACTGCTACCACCTATCAGCGGCCTCCCTTGGACACTACTTCCCAATTACACTATAAATTGTGAAACATAAATAATTGTTTGCATGTTGTCTCCCCTGTGAGAATATGATCTCCCCAAGGGCAGGGATTATCTATGTATTCATGTATGTAAGATGTGTATGCATTTATGTATGTAATACTTGCATACATTTATGTATGAATTTTTATTAATTTCTTCATTTGTTTATTTGCCTTTCTTTGTATGCTCAGCATCCAGGACCTGGTACATAGTATTCACTTAAATGCTTGTTGGCTTGACTTGACTTGGAGATTTTTCATTCACCTGGGCCCACATAGATGACCTTGATGTAGAGATTAAATATAAATTTTCTAAAACTTGATTATATTAGCTCTTCTTTCCTCCTCATCCATCTCTGCCCATTACTGCATCTTGGCCACACCCAGAGGGATGAGTAACTATTCCGGGATCAAGCTCTCCAGGAGATATTACTAGCTGACATTTATATAGCAATTGGAACATTTTCAAAGCCACTTCCATACACTATCTCATTTTATACTCACAACAAACCTGTGAGATCTCATCATTTCCCTGTCACAGATGAGGAAAGTGAAGCTCATTGAGCTTGTGACTAAGCCATGGCTGCAAAGCTAAGAAGCAACCAAAGGGGAAGTTGAGCAGCACATTCTCCCTCCTGATGCCCAGCCCCTTCTACACTGTGCTGGGCTGCCTCTCACCTGGCCTCCAGCCAAGGTGGGTTCTCCATGTATGTATGGGATGGATGACAATGAACACAATCCAAGACTAAGATATTTTGTATTCATTTTAAGCAACATGGTCTTGTCCAGAGAAACTCAGAATAGCTCTGGAGACTTGTGAGTGCTGATAGACTGAAAAAAAGGATAGCCAAAGAAATTTTGGATTGAAAATATAGACAGATCTAGTGAACTTTCTCTGCATGTGTTTTAACTTGTCAATGTAATTCCAAAAATGTGACACCAAGAACTAAACACAGTATTCCATTTGGGGTCTGTGGTCTTAGAAAAGCTGAAAAAAATGGCACTGTTTCATCCAAACAACATCCACATATATACCACATATTCCAGACTATATTTCTATCCATACAGCTAAAGATTATGTTATCTTTGTTAACTGCCATGTCACACTATTGACTCATATTAACACTGGGACCCACTGATATCCCAAGATCTTTTTTCACAGAAAGCATTCCCTAGGCATCTCTTTCCTAACCTTCATTTGTACATTTGATTTTTTTTTAACCCAAGTTCAGGACTTTACGTTTATCCCTATGAAATTTCAAGTTACCAGATTGACTCAACCATTGCTAGACTGTTAAGGTATTTCAACTGAGAGTGCTATCATCCACCATATTGGTTTTGTATCATCCACAGCTTTTATAAGCATGCCATCTACTCCTTCATCGACTCATTGGCAAAAATGCTGAACAGCACAGAAACAAGACAAGTTCCTAGAGCACTACAATATAGACCTCCCTTCAGTTTGGCATTGATCCAATAATAACTATTCTTTAAATCCAATTCCAAATCCTCCAAATTCTATCATCCAGTAATTTTCCCAGTTTTATCAGCTGTAAAATGAAGGTAGTAATCTTTGTACCACCTACCTAATAGTGATATTTTGAAGAAAATGCTTTATAGACCTTAAAGCACTATAGAAATGTGAGCTATTATTACTATTCACTTGGAACTTTCCATATACAGCCCAGTGACAGTCCTACTATTGTTGCCTTATTTAGATTTTTAATTTAGTTATTGAAATTCTGGCTAGCATATTTGTAGCAAAGCTGCCCTTGCCCCCACTGCCTGAAGGCCAAGTAAGGTTAGATTTAACTCTATCCCCAGGGGGCTCCAGTACCATTAAGGGGGATTGGGGTGGCTAGGCTCTCTGCACATGACTACAGACCCCAACAATGGTGTTCCCTTAAGTGGAGAAGGGTAGTCCCCTGTACTACAGTCCTGTTTAGCCAATAACAATCAGGTTAACTTTTACAAAGAAATATTTACTGCAGAAGGTATAATCACAAAAGTACAAACACTACACTAAAACAAGGGAGTCATAATCCTGCTCCATGCTGTACCACCTGAGTCTATAGGGAAGGGGAAGGGAATTAGGTTCATAGCTTAGCTCACTTCCCTATAGAGCAGGCCTGCACAATCTTACTGCCCATGGGCATGCCAAAGGATTGCATGGTGTTTTCCTCTATAATTTTCACAGGCCTCCCATAATCCTTTGGCTTGCTGCAAGCCAGCCGCAGGTTATGCAGGCCCGCTGTAGAGCCTTCTCTAAATTCCAAATCCCCCACTGGGCTTCACTCCCATGCACTCATGTTTCCCAGGGTTTCCCCATCAGACTGACTGACTGCACTATTCCTCCTACCCCACCCCCACCCCCACAATCCTGGCTCCAAGGATGCTGTAGGGATTGTCTCCAGCACCTGAAAATGGGGAGGACAAACAATATAGAACAGAAACTGACACCTCCAGACACATTTCTTAGAGTCAGGTAAAAGCGAAGGAGCAGGGAAATAAAATCTTTCCCTTCTCACTTGTTGATTTCATGGCACTCTTGTTATGGGTTAACTGTGACCTACACCTTCTGGATGCAGCAGATTAGATTTGCCAAATAAATAAATAAAATAGCGAGGAAAAAGGTCAAATGGTTCAGTATCAACTATTTTAAAGACATAGGCAGCCAATCAAAGGAGGCCACCTCCAACCACATGGGAGGGGATGCAGAGGGTTCCATGTTAGGCAAACTGGGCATGCTTAAAAGACCTGTCTAGGATGTCTTCTTAGGAGAACTTAGCATACCTAAAAAAGCCCAGATTATGTTTTGTTTTTAACTGAATCTCGAGTTCCTTTAAGGCAGGCACCATAGTTTAATTTACTTGTATCCACTAAAGAGTCTAACGTAGTGTCCAGATGCAGTATCATAGGACTCAGAAGTAGGACTTTGGAGGTCATCAATCCACTCATTATGTAGATCAGAAAACTTAAACAAGCAGCTTAAGGTAGCTAAGTGATAAAACCTATCTGTAGAACCTTGGAGGGCACAAAGAGTGCTAAACCTGAAAGCAGAAGGCCTGAATTCAAATCCTACCTCAGGCCCTTGCTAGCCATATAAGCCTAGGCAAGTAATTTCACCTCTCCCAGTATCAATTTCTTAATCTGTAAAATGGAGATAATAAGGTACCACCCTTCCAGGGTTGACATATGATCAAATAATATAATACGTGTAGCGTGTTTTCTAAGCCTCAAAGTGCTACATAAATGCTTGCTATGATCTTTATTACATGACCTTCCCAAGAGCACAGAGAATGTTAATGCCCAAATCAGGATTCAAATAGAAGTGTACTGACGCCAGATTCTGTATTCATGAAACACAGTACATAAAGCACAAATAAATTCATTTTCATTCAATGGGTATTGATAAATAGAACCTTTTAAACCAAAGGAATAATGATTCTTTTGATGCATCACATTCAGGCTATACTGTTTGGGGGCTCGGCTATTACCCCCAGTGCATTTTGATGGGTTACTGTAGCAGCATCCCCAAGGGATCATAATAGCTTACATTTGTATAATGTTTTAGGGTTTACAAAGTCCTTTACACACATATCATTGATTCTCATGACAACTCAATGAGGTAGGCAAAACAACTATTATTTATCCCCATTTTATAGATGAGGAAACTGTGACTGAGAGATGATTTGCTCTAGGTCCTACATTTAGAAAATGGCAGAGCCAGGAGCCTAACTGAAGTCTTATGACTCCAAAACTGGCACTTTTTCTGCAACACTGTCTTGCCTTCCTATAGCAAAAAAAAGATTATTCTACGGACCTGAGTAGGAATAGCATATTCCCTTGGTGCTGTTTTTCCCTCCTGAGATCATTTCCCCTAGCGTCAGAGTTTATCATATTTATCCCCTTCCCACTTTTCTGGTCAACAGGAGAGATTTGGAAAATCACTGGTTGTTTGGCAGAGGCTAATTAGTCCCTCTTCTTGCTGTGCATGAAGTAATTTTGCTTTTTTTTTCTCTCTCCCTCCCTTCCTTTCCTCCTTCTGCCCAGGAGCGCTTCACACGCATAGGACTTTAAAATTCAGTGAAATCCAATTCCATTTCTTTTTTTATAGTGTCTTTCATACCAAGTATCCCCAAAGTCTTTACAGGATGAGATAAACGAGAAAGCATTTTACAGAGCTAGATACATAGAGCTCCCCAAAACAACAGCTTTAGATGGAGAAATCGGAGATGGAGTGGGTGGAAAAGCAGGAAGAAGTAAGAAGGTATAAGGAGGAAGAAGAGGAAGGAAGGGGAACAGGTAAAAAGGACACCAAATCTTAGAGAGAGAAGGTGCCTCAGAGGTCATCTAGTCTAAGCCACACCAGAATAAAAATCTCCCTATAATAGCTCTGCCCCTATAGTCTTGAAGACTATCCACTGCTTGAAGACGTCCAGTGAATATGGATTTGCTACTTCTAGGATCAGCTTATTCCATTTTTGTGTAGCTCTAATTGTTAGGAAGTGTTGAGCTAAAATATGTTTCACACTCCGAGTGAAACATAACACTACATCCCTGATATCAAGGAGCTTACAATTAGGGAAACCAAATTATACAATTAGTAAATAGTACAAGACATATAAAACCAAGTGGTGAACTGTGGTTTAGAGTATGTTCTGTAGAAGTTCAGGAAAAGGATGACTCTGTGCAAGCTTCAATCATAACCACATACCTTGGGATGATGAGCACTAGGGTGCCCACACAGCCCCGCATGGCTAGATGAATTGGCAAACAATTCCAAGAGTAGTCTTGGAATTACTGGAGTCCTTCATGGGGCTTAGCTTAAAGAAAAATGTGTTCCATTAGTATGCATTGTCAAACTCATCAAAAAGCTCTTACTATATGCCAGGTTCTCTGCCTTTGATCCCCTGGGGATATAAGCACAAAAAGTCATCAGTCCCTGCCATCAATGAGCTTACATTCTTTTGGGGGAAAAGAATGTATATAAATATATGCAAAATATCTACACTACAAAGCAAATAGAAGGTGGCTTTGGTGGAGTGGTACTAGCAGCTAGGAAAATCAGGACAGGCCACAAGTAAGAGGTGACATTTGAGCTAAAGCTTCAAAGGAAATGAGGAATTTCTAAGAGATGGAAAGGAGAGGGGAACTGTATTCTAGGCATAGGAGACAACCTGGGGAGAGCCATAGAAAGGAGAGATAGAATATCTTGAGAGTGGAACAGCAGAAAACACAGATTGGCTATATCAAAAAGTGCACGAAAAGGATAAATCTGTGATAAGTCTGGAAAGGTAGCCTGGACATCAAGTGCCACAAAGAAGAGTTTGCATTTATCCTAGGGGCAATAAGGAGCCACTGGAGCAAGTGGTTATGTGGTCAGACCTGTGTTAGTCCAGGAATATGATTTTGGCAGATGACATGAGAATAGATTAGAATGTTGTTATTCAGTCATGTCCAACTCTTTGTGACCCCATTTGGGGTTTTCTTGGCCAAGATACTGGAGTGGTTTGCCATTTCCTTCTCCAACTCATTTGACAGATGAGGAAACTGAGGTAAACAGGGTTAGGTGACTTGCCCAGAGTTAAACAGCTAGTAAATGTCTGAGGCTAGATTTGAACTCAGGAAGATGAGTCTTCCTGACTCTAGGCCCACAGTTCTACCCACTATGGCACCTAGCTGCCCCAAGACTAGAATGGGACTGGTCTATACACAGAGAGAGACTAGTTGAAAGACAACTATAATGATCTAGAGCAGGAGACGATGGGGGTCCTAACTAGGGGGTAGTAGCTACTAAATACGAAAGAGACTAATAGGAGAGATGTTGAAGAGATACAATCAAGAAGACAAGAGTTCCTTAAGAAAAGGGACTGTCTTTTCTCTTTTTATTCCAAGAGCTTGACACTTAGTAAGCCAAAAAATTTTTTTATTCATTCATTCACTTATCAATTCATATTTGTTAGTACTTACAATGAGAAGCTATATGGTCTAGTGGGCAAACACTAGAATAGGAGGACCTGGGGTTTGTACCACCTCTGCCACTTGTATGATCCTAGACAAATCAACTTGACCTTTCTGGGTCTGCCTTTCCTCATCTGCAAAATAAAGGGACTGAACAAGATGGCCTCTCATGTCCCTTCCAGCTCTCAGTCTCTACCTCCATATGCTCAGAGTCCTGCTGAGTACTGCAGGCAGAAGGAAAAAAGGAAACAAGCATTTAAATGCCTATTATGTGTCAGGCACTATATTAAGCACTTAACAAAAGCCTCACATTTTATCCCCACAACAACCCTAGGAGGTAGATGCTATTCTTATGCTTATTTTATAATTGAGGAAACTGAAGCAGATAAAGATCAAGTGAGTTGCCTTGGGTCACAAAGTTTGTGAGTATCTATGGGTAAATTTGACTTTAACTCCATGTCTAGCACTCTGAACAAATGTATGGAAAATGACACTACTTGCCCCTTATAGAGTTTATAATCTTATTGGCAGGAAAAGTCCTAATGTTCTCTTGAATTTCATTCCCATATTACCAAATACATCTCCACCTGGATGGATTCGAAATCTCAAACTTTTATCTCTGTCTCTCATCTGCCTTTGTACAAATGGTCCTCCATGTCTAGAAAGCTCTCCTTTTTCTCTTCCCTCCCAGAAGCCCAACTTTCCTTCCAGACACAGTTCAAGTCAACCTCCCACATATATGGCCTTTCCTGATGTTCCCAGTTCTTAGTTTTCTTCTTTATCTATTATATACTTTGTATTTATTTTATTTATGTTCCTGTTTTATCTTTCTTCACGGAATACAGTTATTGAGGTCAGGGATGGCTTTGTCTTTGTCTCTGTATCACCAGTTCCTCACTTAGTGCCCTGTACAGGGTAGATATTTAATCAATGTTGCATTGAATTGAATTGAATTGAATTGAACTGAACTGAATTGAAGACAGACACATAAGATGCAGAAAAGAACAGAGACCAAACAAAAAAAACCTCAGTGATAGCCTCTTTTCCAATAGCTTTGTGAATAACTCCAAGTTCTCTTTTTGTATGTGTTCCAAAGAACATTTGGCCAACAAAACAATTCATTTAATTTGCAAAATGTGCATAAGACTCCATAGTTCTTGTTGTTTCCTCTTTCTGTCCATCCTCAGCTCCAGTGACTGTTCTTCAGTTTGAGTCTTAGCTTTACCTTGGGGAAGGCATTTCAGCTCATTCTGAGGCTCTGTTTTTTCATTAATAAAATGAAGCTAATGATAACTACACTAAGAGAATATGTATGAATAGCTCACATAATAATAATTTGCATAGAACTATGGATTTAGATCTGGAAGGGATCCTAGAAATCATTTCATTGAAAAACCTTCTTTTAAGCTAAGGAAATGAAGCCCAGGGACATTAAGTGACCTGTGCCAGGTGAATACCATTTATATAGCATTTTAAGGGTTATTAAGTATTTTCCTCATAAGAACCCTATAAGATAGGAAGTCTAAGTGTTATCATCCCCATTTGATACATGAGGAAATCAAGGCTTAGAGAACTGAAATTAAACCTATGGTCACACTAAGAGATTAAGCTGAGATTGGAGTCCAGGTCATAGGAGCAACATAGACTTGGAACTGGAAGGAACTTTGGAACCTATTTAATCCAATCCTCTCATTTTACAGATGAAGACACTGAGGTCAAGAGATCACACCAAGAGTTGCAGAACCAGGTTTTAAACATAGGTCCTGTGAGTTCCAATTCTGCAGATTTTTCTACCCCACCATGTTGCCTCTAGTTTTAAAAAGCTTTCAGTCCTAAGGCACTATATAAATGCTAAAGAACCATCATTACCTCATGAAACTCAACCCAGAGCACACAAGCATTTATCTGTAGCTAAAATGTGACTCTCTAGCTACTCCCAACTCCTCCAGAGAGAGCCAGGAAAACCATGCATAATGATCAAATTAGAGACGAGATGATGATCAATTTCTCAGCTGGGCTAAGGTTCACTGATACCTGCTGCTCACTTATCCTGTTCTAATTTGTAAAGGTCCATAGGTTTTAAAACAAGATGAGACCTCAGAGATCATCTAGTCCAATCTCCTTGTTTTCCAGAGAAAGTAACCAAGGCCTACAGAGGTTAATTGACTTGTCATAGGTCACACAAGTGGGAAGTGACAGAGCTAGGATTCCAAATCCAGCAAGGACGTTTTCCCTACATTAGATTTCTTTCTCCTTGACCAGTATCTTTATCTATGGTTTGTCTATCATCTGTCCATCCGCCTTTCATTCAATTATTCTATGCCATTGGGTTTTTTCTGTTCTCCCAATCACAATTTGCACAGAGAAAACTTAGCAAGAATCTCATTAGACACAACAAAGATCCAAAAAATCAGCACGAAACTCACATAGAAAAGCTTTTGTAAAAAAAAAATGAGGATTTCCATAGAGGTTTTGTATATGCTTAAATGGTACAGAGAGCTAAATTGTGAAATTACAAATGGAATGTGGAATGGCATATTTGATTATACAGAGTCATCTGCTATGCCTCATAACATGTTAGAAATTCAAGATACTGTTTAGTTTGCACTTAACTCCAGATAGCATCCACAGGAAGAGCTCAGCAGGCCTTAACAGAGCACTCCAAAGAGACCAGAATGTGCATGTGAGGGAAAGCATACTTCGTGGAATTACTACCATCCCTTGGTTTTCTATTGTCCCTTTCCCCCCGCCAAATCTCAAAGCACTTACACAGGCTACAAGATCCCAAAACACTTACCCACTAGACCTGCATTTAAGAAGAACAGGAATGATTACTATAATTTTATGGGGGAATGGGGACATGCTAAAGACACAGTAAAATGTATAAAACACAGTCCCTTCCTTCAAGATGCTTTTGACATAGGCAGGGTAACAATACGACATTAATTTCAATGCTTTAATAGAGCTGTGGTTCTCTCCATATGGATGCTGCCTCCATCCATGCTAATGGCAGCTCCCCCACCCATCTTCTGATTCTGTACAGTTCATGCCCACATTCTCCCTTAAATCTTCAAATGAGCTGAAGATATTCTCTTATTATCCTAGAGATATCATCTAACATTCAGACTGTTCATCCATCTCCTGTCATTGTTTCCTTCCATCTCCTGCTGGACATGCAAGATCCCAGGCCAGGTATCTTCTATCACTCCCAAAGGATTTATTCCTTTGCAGAGAAGCTACTGCTTCTGACAAGCATCCCCAGGTGAAAAAAAAAGGGCTGAGAGTTCCTGTGACCACATGCCTTTTGATTTCTGTCTCCTGCTGGGAACATGTCACCTGAGAGAAGGTAGTAAGGAGTGGACCTAGGCCCCAAGCCATCTCCCAAGCCCTAGCCACCCTCCCCTCTTCTCCCCATCTTGACTCATTGGTGAACTAATTCTACCCTGTCCTCCTCTCTTGCCTCTCAAGCACCCTTATCATAATCCCAATTCTGCCCTGCTAAGCTTCAGCCTTGGATCTCTCATCATTCTCCTCCTTCACTCCTATACACATTCTGCTGAATGAAGATGATGGGGAAAATCACACCACCATTCTGACTGGGTCCACTAAAAATCATGTTACACAACCAACCTGAAGTTACAACACCTAATAGTTCCTCACTGCTGCTAGGCAAACTTACTATACCTCCCTTATCGACTCACTATCCTATTCTCAACAGCAACACTTCCAAACCTTTTTCATGCCTCTTCAAGCCTCCCATGGTCCCCCCCCTCCCCTCTGAGCTGAGAACCTTGCTTCGTGTATTATAGACAAAATTGACGGCATTCTCTTTGAGCTCCCTCTTTTTCCAGTGCTTAACACAGTGCTTGGCACATAGTAAGTACTTTAAAAAGGTTTTGAATTGAATTGAATTTCCCCCCTTTCCTCATCTCCTGTCATTCAGATGCCTTCTTCCACTAACCTCAGTTTCACCCCTGCCTCACATGATGAAGTAGCCTTGCTCCTTACCAAGGCTAATTAATACCTCTGCTTGTCCAAATGATCCCATTCTATCTTGTCACCTCCAATAAATTTCTCCCTTTGTTATTGTGATAGTAATGGAATGTGGAGATTCCCCTGTATTGGGCTTGGTTTTCAAATTGATTGTGTTAAAACCCAGAGCTTGTTAATCCCACCTGTGGGATGGATTTGTTGATGTGAAAAGAGAGTCCTGAACTGGGAGGAGCTGGTGACGTAGATTTGGAGAGACAAGAGAGCGGCAGAAGAACTTTTTGGAAGCA
>NW_027187419.1:40359045-40388383 GCF_028583685.1 Petaurus breviceps papuanus | reverse complement strand
TGCTTCCAAAAAGTTCTTCTGCCGCTCTCTTGTCTCTCCAAATCTACATCACCAGCTCCTCCCAGTTCAGGACTCTCTTTTCACATCAACAAGTCCATCCCACAGGTGGGATTAACAAGCTCTGGGTTTTAACACAATCAATTTGAAAACCAAGCCCAATACAGGGGAATCTCCACATTCCATTACTATCACAGTTATTCCCACTGTATTGCTTATTTTCCATCTTTTCCTGTTCCCTGGGTCATTCCCTATTGCCTAAAACATGCCCATGCCTCCCTTGTCCTGAAAAATCCTCATTTGATTTTTTTCCATCCCCATTAACTCTTATCCTATATCTCTTTTGCTCTTTATAGCTAAACTCCTCAAAAAGTCCACCTGAATAGGCCTCCACTTTCTCCTTTCTCTCTCCTTAACCTCTTTTGACTTTATCATGCCACTGAAACTGCTCTTTCCAAAGTTATTAATGATCTCTTAGTTGCCAAATCCAGTCGCCTTTTCTCAATCCTCATTCTCCTTGACCAGTCTGTAGCTTTTGACAGTGTTGAGCACTCTTTCCTCCTTAATACTCTCCTCTTTAGGTTTTCAACTCTCTCCTGGTTCTCCTCCTGCCTATCACTCTCCTTCTCAGCCTCCTTTGCTGGAGCATGCCCTCTGACTTTAGGTGTCCTAGGCCCTGGCCTCTTCTCCCTTTGTCTTAGTTCCCTTAGTAAACTCATCAGTTTTCATGGACTTCATTACTGTGTCTATACAGATGATTCTCAAATCTACCTGCCCTACCCCAACCTTTTGCTGATCTCCAATCTTATATCTCCAACAACCTTTCAGAGATCTCAAACTGTGTGTCCAGTAGGCATCTTAAACTAAATATGTCTAAGATAGAATTCATTATCTTTCCTTCTACACCCTCCCCTCTTCCTATTTTCTCTATTACTATAGATGGCAGCACAATCTTCCCAGTCCCTCAGGCTCCCAACCTAGCTGTCATTCTCAATTCCTCCTCTCACCCTCCATATCCAAGCTATTGCCAAAATCTGTTGATTTTACCTTTGAAACATCTCTCGAATATTCTCCCTTCTCCTCTCTGACACTACCACCACTCTAATGCAGGCCTCCATCACTAATAGCTTACTGCAAGTAAGTGTCTTTTGGATTGCAATAACTACTTGCTCCTCCCCTTAGCTCTGTAAAGGAGAGACTTTGACACACCTTGACCCATGTCACCTATCCCCTCAAACCATCAGTCACCAGCTAGTCCTCTGAACCTTTTAATGGTAATTGGCACTACTATTCCCCCACCAGTCTGCCTTCAGAAACCCAAACTTACTATCTCTAGTCTCTCCCTAGTCTAAGTCATCTTCCATTCAACCACCACAGTGATTTTCCTAAACGTCAGGTCCAACCATGTCATTCCCCTACTTAAGAAACTCTTGTGGCTCCCAATCACCTCCAGATCAAACTACAAAATTCTCTCTTTGATATTCAAAGGCCTTCATAACCTCACCTCTACTACCTTTCCAATCTTTTTACACTTTACGCCCCAACACATATTCTTCAATTCAGTGACATTGACCTTCTAACTATTCTGGGTATTTTCTCTGGCTGTCCCCCATGACTGGAATGGTCTCCCTCCTAATCTCAACCTACTGCCTTTCCTAACTTACTTTATGTTACAATTAAATTCCATCTTTTACAGGAAGCCTTTCCCAGTCCCTTTTAATTCTAGTGCCTTACCTTTGTAAATTATGTCCCTTTTATCCTGTACATAGCTTGTTTGTACATATTTGTTTGAATGTTGTAGGATAAGGAATACCTTTTTTCTCTTTTTACCCCAGAGCTTAGCCCAGAGCCTAGAACATAGTAGGTGTTTAATAAATATTGATTGATTGATTCTGTCTTGTGAGTGACCACCTCTTCTTCTAGTTAAACACAGTCTTGTTTCCTATCATTACATCTATATTGTTTGCCATTTTGCTATTTCTCCAAGGTCATTTCAATAGGTAACAGCAGCTTCTTGTGCTGGAAGGCTCCCAGGAAAGTCACCATTGGGAACACACAGCAGCCTGTCTGTGTCCATCATGAGACTTTCAGTTACCACTTTAGCTTGTTTATGTTTTGGAGTTGCAATAACTACTTGCCCCTTCCCTTAGCTTTGTAAAGGAATACACTCTGACCCCTGTCACCTATCCCCTCAAGCCATCAGTCACCAGCTAGTCCTCTGAACCTTTAAATGGTAATTGGAACTGCTATTCCCCCACTGGTCTGCCTTCAGAAACCCAACCGCTGGTTCTGTCGATGGTGCATTGATGGTGTTGATTGTCCAGATGGTGTGACTGGACAGATGTACAGGAGGCTACCCCAGAGGAGATCGGATTGAGAACTTGCTTTGGGAAGTCCCCAACACAGATGCAAAGGCAGAAGACAAATTTGTCACCTGAAACACCTTCCAACATCCCTCCCCAACACAGCTACACCCTAGAAATCCAAGCAGAGAGAGATGGATATTGAGATTGGAAAGCATGGCTGCCTTTTAGTATGGCTCAGTCCCTCCCTTCCTAATACTGACATTTTTAGCTGAAACTCTAGTTGCTTCACAACTGTCAGCATCAATAAATATTTATTTTCCCATTCAAGTCACTGTGCTGGGGACCTTATGGGGTTTGACATGTTCTCTAACCACGAGGAACTTCTAATCTGCTCATAGACTGCACAGATGAGAATGTGCAGGTGACAGACCAAATATATAACAATCAGGGGATGGAAGGAATCACATATTTTTTATATTCCCTGTTAATCATCTTTGGTCTCGTTTGAGAGATTGAAGTTGGAACTAGGAGAGGGTGAAGGGCAGAGGCAAAGAAAATAGTTATATGGGAGCCAAAAAGGCGTAAAGGAATGAGTGCAAGACTAGATTTGGAAAATGTGGGCTGGGCTCTGTCTCTTACATGTATTGATAGCATCACTTTGGGCAAATTACTTTATCACTCTGGATCTCAGTTTCTTCTTTTGGAAAATGAAGGACTTCGACTAAATAGTCCCTAAATTTTTTTTCCAGAGCTGATAAGGGCAGAATAATTCATCTGAACTCTTTGGCTTTCTTTCCTTTCATTAAAGAACAACAAACAACAACCATCCCTACTCAAAGAGCCTCTATGTTCTGGTTACATGCCCACATCCGGACCACCCTCTAATGCAAGGTCACTGAACCTTTTCTCGGTCGTAAACCCTTTTGGCAATTTGGTGAAACCTACTTCTCAGAATAATTTTTTATTCATAATTGAGAAAAATACTAAATTTTAGGTACATGTTAGTGAAAATAAAGATGGATTGTTTTTTCCCATCCAAGTTCATGGACTCCCTAAAATCTCTCCAGGGACCCTTTGTGGGAGGTCTGCATATGTCAGGTTAAGAACTCTTACTCTTGGTTCTGGTTAATCCCAGGGTGGGAAGGGTCCTCAGAAGCTGTACTGTTCTGATTTGTGCCTCACCAAAATTCCTCTTTCCAGCATGCTGAAGTATCATCCAGCCTTCAAGACACTCTTCAAAAAATTAAATCTTCCTTCCCTTAAACCCTAAGTCAGAAATTATTTTTCTCACTTCAGACCTCATAGAACATCTTGTTCCTTTCTCATATTCTTCTCATGTCCTATTGAATATTATAGTTTTATATATTTGAGATCCATAAGAGCAGGTACCACATCTCTCAATCTCTGTTCCCCCCCAAGTACCTAGGACAGTGCTCCACACATAATAGGTGCTAAATGTGTTTGTTAAAATGAAACTGTAAATACAAGTACTTAGTCTACAAATAGCTCCCAGACTCTGTTTAGTGTAAGAAAATAATCTACCTCTTTGTCTTGAGAGTCTAGTCAGGCAGTCATATTTCTTCATTCTTCTTTCTTGGGGTGGATTGGCAACTTCTAAGATCTAGACCTCATCACTCCTGTTCCTGGAAGCTATATGATCTATGTTCTTTTGTGTCGATGGTTAAAGAGAAAACTGGACATTGGACTCTCTCAGCATGCTTACAGTCTTAATCTCACCCCCATCACAACCAATCTCTTTTAAAATCTATCAATTTGATTCAGAAAACATTTGTTAAGCACCTACTATATGCAGGCACTGTGCTAAGCACTGGGGATACAAATAAGAGAAAGAAAGACAGTCTCTGTCTTCAAGGAGTTTAAAATTTTAAAGGGAGACAATACCCTAAAGGAAGCTGAAAAGGACATAGGGTGTGGAGTATGGGAAGGAAACCAAGGTATGATGTTGCATGAACTCAAAAGCAAGCTTAGCTAATGATGGAAAATGGAGAGTTACTGGAAGGTTCTGAAAGTTTTGAGCCATCTATAAGGGGAAGCTTTGGGAGAAGTTTATCAACACATCAGAAAGGTTTTAGTGAGTGACTGTTCTGTGGAAATTGTTACTCTGAGATTTGTATATAAGACATGACCTCTGTCTTAAAGGATCATACAATGTGGTCTGGTCCAGCAGAAAGAGTACATTAACTCACTAGGCACAGGCACCATTGAGATGATAGTCCACCCACACTTACTTTTCCTGTGCTGTTCTTTTCCAAAGTCTCCTGTAAATACCATATGAGAATTCATCCAGTGTTCTGGAGGCCTTCTTCTAGCTCTCTTTACATTATGGACCTGTCTATCAATCATGAAGGTTGTCTGCAGGTTATCCCTCACTGGCTGGCCCAGCTGCTTTCTGGTCCTTTAACAATAGCCTGCAGACCTCTTTTCCTGCACAGCTCCTTGTGGGTAACGTGAATAGAGGTGACTATTCACACCCACCATTGCCCACTGGGTAACCAAAACTTCAGTGATTAAGATCTCGTGCTATTCTATGACTTGTAGCTGTGGGTGACTAGAAGAACACTCAGTTTTAAAAGATAGGTCTTTGTGTTAGGGAGAAGCTGAGGGATTAAAAAAAAAAAACAATGATTTCACTGATCACAACCCTTGCACACCTCAGGAAAAAATTGCAAGAAGTTATTAAGGTCGATTATCTGATGATCAATCTAGTAGACAGAGCTTTGGACTCGAAGTCAGTAAGAGCCAAGTTCAATTGTGCTACTTCAGACACTGCCCAGCTATATGTCTAATAGTCATCAGCTAGGTGGTGTAGTGAATAACACACTGGACCTGGAGTCAGGGAGACTTGAGTTCAAATTCAGCCTCAGACACTTATTAGTTATAAAACTCTGGGCAAATCACATGCTGACTGCCTCAGTTTCATCCGTAAAATTGGCATGATTATAGCAAGCACCTGCCTCCCAGGTTGTTGGGAGGATTAAACGAGATGATTTTTGTAAAGTGTTTTGCACACCTTAAAGCACTATATAAATGCTAGCTATTATTGTAGGATGCTGGGCATATTATTCAGCCTCTCCCATCTTCAGTTTACTTATTCTTAAAATGGGGATGCTATTATTATAGCATCACAACAGTTATTGTGAGGATACGTGTAAAATGCTTTGCAAACCTTAGCGTGTTCAACGTGTTAGCTATTAATTTCATTATCATTATCAGGATTATTATACACGGTCCATTGCCAAGGCCATACACGAGGGTTTTCTTCATATTGATAGAATCTGATAGAGTTAGGGATCAGTTAGCATGGCTTTCCAGAGCCCCGCATCTCAGGATCGCCATAGCAATCATAACAGCACAGGCTGTTATTACACTAGGTGCCAAGGTCTGAAGTGCTTTGAGGTTTACAGAGGAGCTTCTTTACAACACTGAGGGCTGTAATGTGAGTATTATTATCCCTATTACACCATTAAGGAAGCTGAGGCCCAGGATCAGCCTGAGTCAGAGCTGGAATTCAAAACTAGGTCCCTCCCAACTCCAAGCCAAATTCCAATGTGATGACTTTGAGAGGAGAAAAGACTCATAACTCCATGTGTGTATGTATGCGTGCATGTATGTATGTATGTATGTATGTATGCGTGTAACCCCATGTGTATATGTATGTGTGCATGCATGTATGTGTGTATGTATGTGTAGATTATATATACGCACACACATACATATATAGCTATAGAAAGATCTGGAAGAGATTTAGAGATCATGAATATATATATATATATATATATGACCTCTAGGTGGCACCATAGTGCATAGAGCCCTGGGCCTGAAGACAGGAACATCTGAGTTCAAATGTGACCTCAGACATTTATTAGCTGTGTAACGGTGGGCAAGTCACTTAATCTCTGTTTGCCTTAATCTGCTGAAGAAGGAAATGGCAAACCACTCCAGTATACACCCCCACACACCCTCACATATATACATGCATATGTATGTGTACATAGTATATACTTATATCAAACAATAAGAATTTATTAAGCTATATATGCATACACATGTATTTATGTATGTGTGTGTGTGTGTGTGTGTGTGTGTATGAGGGGTTTTTCCCTTACTAGCAGAGTCCTTGAGGATAAGAACAGTTGCGTTTTTGGTTTTGTACCCCAGAACCTAGCCTAGGTATGGTGACAGAAACATAGTAGGTATTTAATTAGTGCTATTGCTTGCTTGATTTGGGGTAAATCACTGAAGCTCTCTGGGCCTGTTTTCTCATCTATAAAATGATAGGGTTAGACTAGATGATCTCTAAGGCCCCACCAACTCAACAATCTTTCCTTCTCACTCTTTTCATATAGAAGATTCTGAGGCCTAAATAATGTGAGAAATTGGAGAAAATGGAAGAATGGAACTGCTAGGTTGTTTTTAAACAGTCTCTTCGCCTCAATCTATCCACCCTAACTTGTTTTCTTATTTGAGGAGGAGGAAAGGTATCGTTCCTGAATTCTTGCTGGACATAATGCAATGATGTAGTGACTCCAGCCAGAGATGTCCCAAGTGGAATCTTCTTTTGGAAGTAACAAGACCCATTCACAAGTTCCCATTTCACAGAGTCAAGAAGGACATGGCAGCTTCTAGAAAGCCACAGAAATTCTGCTCCTTGTTCTGGCTTTGAAATCTCAGGTCCAGGCTTCCTGTGGCAAACAGGGCTCCACTCCTCCTGGGTCTCAGAGGTCCCTTAACTCCCAGGGCACAGTGGCAGCTAAGAAGATGAGCGAAACAGCTTCTGCTAATGGTCTCTGACTATGTCCCCTAGCGCCTAGAAGCAGCGTGGGATGCTGGGTCCTTCTTTGGTCTCCAAACTCTGCAGAGTTTGCTCCAAGGAATATCATAGTGCTGGCATTGTTAGACCTTGGTGCCTAGTGCAATACTTTCTACGTCATCTCGAGCTTTAGGGCAGTGATGATCTGGAAAGAAGGAGTGAAAAGTTCTCTGAAGACAATATCATTGTAATTATCATTATTTTCATTTCCATTTTACAGATTGGAAGGTTAGATTGAGAGAGGTTAATGCCCTGCTAATGGTCACACAGCTAACAAGTGATGCGACCTTGACAAAAACTCTGGTCTTCCAAGTCCAATGTTCAGCCTCTCACTTAGAATTCTAGAACTATAAAACAGCATTACTTCTTCGGTTATGTGAGTAGGACTATGGGAACAGAGTTATAACAAGGATACAGTGACTGGGACTTTGCCCTAGGGCACTGAAATTTGAAGGGTATTGACAGTATGTGCATGGGAAAAAAAGAACTAAGTTTAACCTCTAGTTAACAAAAATAATTACCTTCACCTTAGGTAAACTCCTACCCCTCCCAACATCACCCTGCTCTCTCCCTGAAACATCAGCCTTCTCAACAACATAGATCTTGGGAGGAGTTAGGTGGCGCAGTGAATAAAGCATTGGCCCTGGAGTCAGGAAGACCTGAGTTCACTGGCCTCAGACACAACACATTTACTAGCTGTGTGACCTTGGGCAAGCCACAACCTCAATTGCCCTGCCTTCTTCCCTCCAAAAAGGCAAAAAAAATATGATAAATAAAATAAAATAAAAACCAACATAGATCTTGGTATCCTGAGGTTTCTGTATCCAACCAAGAGTCAGTATCTGGACTCTCCAGATACTCACCAGCAGGATCTTGTGCCTTAAAGTTGGAGTTTTCTCTTCATTTTCCCCCTTCTCTCCTCAAAATAACTCTTTCTCTGCCTTGAGTTATGTTTTTTTGTTTTTGTTTCTTTAGTTATTTTGGTACTTGCCCCTGTTTCAAGCCCCTGTCTAGTTGAATAGAGGTTTCATGCTTAGGCTCATGCTAAAAAGGAATAATAAAAATCAGATGTATCTTTTTAATTGAGATACTTGCCAATCTTTTCAAAGCAGCACTTTACTCTCTCAGGTGCTTGGGAAAGGCTGTGAGTGATGTGGGCCAGAGAGGGTGGGCACTGTGCCCTCCCACCACAGCACATGTTCCTCAATCTTGCTACCAGGAGGAAAGCTTGGTTGGTGTCAAGGGGCCTCAGCAGATATGACTCAAAGACACATGAGGAGCAGATCTGTTGAGTCACAGAGGGCCCATTTTCTTAGTCACTTTATAGCTTTTACCACGTTCTAATCTTTTAGAGAAAGAAAATGATTTACAAACTGGGGGAGAGGTAAAAATAAAGGATGATGACAGAAGGATTGGCTTCACAACAGCAGCTCGTGGTAGCAAGCAAGGAAAATATAGAGGAGGAGGCATTGTTCTGCTATTCCAGAGAGAGGGTTTTTGAATACTGAAGTAGATGAGTGTCAATTTCTGTATATTAAAACATTCAAAACACAGCTTCTTTCTAGCTGAAGCTCTTTGCCATTGCTGGGGAAATTCATTACATAGCTTTTGTAGGATTATAGGGTTGTAGGAGGGGAATGTGCATGTACAATAGAGGCTAGGGCTCCACGTACCTTGGACAAGGTTGGGAGGCAACCCTGGGAAGTAGGTGCTGTTATTATCTCCATTTTACAGATGCATAAATTGAGGGAGGGAGAGGAAAAGTGACTTATTCAGGGTCACACAGCTAGTAAGTGTATGAAGCTGGATTTGAACACAGGTCTTCCTGACTCCAGGGCCAGCATTTTATCCACTCAACCACCTAGAAGACTCTATAAACCTATGGTCCTATGAACTATCTCATCATAAGAAATGTCAGAGTGTCTAAAGTGGGGTGGAATCTCCAAAAAGGTAAGGGGCTGAGGAGCTGAAGGAAGCCCAGGTTATCCTAAGCTCCAACTTCCTGTCACAAGCTAGAGTAGACACCAGAAGGCTACATTCTATGCCAGAATCTGACACTTCTAACTTCCTCCTACTCTTTGGCAGTACATTTCATCTTGCACCTGTCTTGAAAGGTATTGGTAGAATCGAGAATGTAAACACCTTGAGAACAGGGACTATTTTGATTTTTGTCTTTGTGCCCATGGTGCTTGGAACCTAGTAAATGCTTAATAAATCCTTGCTACACCAATTCATAGAATTGGAAGGAACCCCACTGGTTATCTAGCATAACCCATACCTGAACATCAACTCTCACAATAGCTTCTCTGACAATCGGTCAGCCAGTTTCTGTCTGAAGTCCTCCAATGATGGGTAAGTCATTGGCTGTAGACACAGCTCATTTTACTCTTGGCAGCTCTGGTTCTTGGGAAGATTTCTCTTATACTAAGTTTAAATCTGGAGCTTCTACCTATTTTTCCTATGAATTTGAAATTTCACTCTCCAACCTTAAATTCTTGTCCTTTTTTCCTGTTCTTTTTTCTCACACACCAGACCTACTCTCTGATCTTACTGTGTTCTCTGCTCTCTTGACCCATCCTTAGGAGCCAATGACATTTTCCCCACCGCTTCTATGTTCATTTGACCATTTGGTTTGCTATTTCAACATATGACTGGAAATATTCACACTAGAATTCTTTGCCCTCTTGACCTTTACCTATTATTTATTTGTGATTCCTCTTCCCCAAACAACCTCCACCAAGGTCATTCACTCCTGCTTCTTCCTGCTGAAACTCACTAGAAAAAAAAAATCATGAAATCAAGCTGATTTCGTTAGCTACAAATTCATAGCACATTAATTAATTTCACCCAGTTAGGCAACTACATGGCACAGTGGATATAGAGTATTGGCCATGGTATTAGGAAGACCTGTGTTCAAATTTAGACTCAGGCTCTGAACTAGCTGTGTGACCCTGGGCAAGTCACTTAACCTCTTATTGCCTCAGTTTCAAACATGGAACTGGAGGATAATAAGAACACCTACTTCCCAGAGTTGCTGTGAGGACATGTTGTGCAAACTTTAAAATGCTATTGTAATGTTAATGGTATTTAAGATCTTCCTAGTCCATTTATAGGCCTTGGGTGGAGCCCATTAAAGGAAGCTTCCTTAGGGGAGGCTTGCTTGTAGGAAGGCTTTCACACCTTTTGCTAATTTCTAATTAGGCACTGAGTCAAAGGTTATGATGCCTTCTGGCTCTGAGTATATATACTCTGAGTTGGTATTTTGCTTTGGGAGCTCACTTATGAGAAGGATCTTGTGATTCCCTGGTTGAGATTTTGAGTGGCCATATGTTAAGGGCTCCCTGACTGCTCAGACATAAAGGCTCTCTCAATCCAGGAATGTATATAAAGTATATAGTTGATTCAAACAGTCAGAGCCCTGTCTGTTGGTCTTCATTTCTCTGCTTGTATTTTCTCTGTTTATATTTTCTCTGATTCTGACTTTTCCTCCGAACTAATGAATATAATTCTAAAAGATTGCTGACCCCTTAAACAGCTATCTTCCCTAGTAAAGCAGATCTAAGAACCTGTGCTAGCAGCCGTCCTGGGCATGCCAGTGTGGTTGCCGCTACATCTGTGTAAGTGCTAGCTATTACTATTATCCATAACATTAGCTGGGTCCTCATTACTGCTTGGCAGTCTGCAACCTTCAGTATTTCTTGGGATGGGATTAGTTCATAGGATCATAGATTTAGAGCAGAAAGGGACCATTGAGGTGAGTCCAAACCTCTCATTTTACAGATGAAGAAACTGAGGTCCAGAGAAGTTTGACATTAAAGAAAATTCTTACCTTACAGTTGAAGAAACTAAGGCCCAGAAGTATTGCCCAAGACTCCATAGGTAGTAAGTAGAAGAGTTTGAATTTGAATCCAGATCCTCTCCAGATGCAGTTTTCTTTCTCTCACACAGTGCAGTACCTTCTCCTACTCTATCCTTACTAAAACTTTCTCTCATTTCCCTCAGTTGATGTTCAAAAACTGTTCTCTTCTCGGATCCCCATGTACTCACACTCACAAACACTCACAATACCTGATCTGGTTTCGTATCTCACCAAATCCCAAAGGATCACAGAATCTCAGTTGAAAGGGACCTTGGTGGCCAACTAGTCCAATCCATGAAGAAGAAGAAAATAACAACTCCACTATGGCATACCCAGCAAGTGGCCATCCAATGTATAATTAGCCATGGAATCATAGAGTTGGTTGGGATTGTCTTGGTCATTTTATCATAATCCACACCCAAAGGGTAACTTTCTTTTAGAAGTTACCTCCCCGATGATTGATTATCCAGGAGTCTGTGCTTCAAGATCCTCAATGAGGAGGAATGTACTACATCTTGAGGCAGTCTGTTCCACTTGCATATAAATTTAGTTGTTAGAAGTGTTTCCTTATCATAAACCTAAGTTTGCCTGTTTTCTTTTTTCTAACTTGCCTCTGGTTTTTTTTGCCTTTTGGAGGGCAATTGGGGTTAAGTAACTTGCCCAAGGTTACATGGCTAGTTTTTTTGTGTGGGTGTTAAGTGTCTGAGGCCAGAACTGAACTCAGGTCCTCCTGACTGTGAGGCCGGCTCTTTACTCACTGTACCATCTAGCCGCCCCCTAACTTGTATCTTTTCAATGAGGATCCATGGCTTCTAGTTCTTTCCCATAGTTGCTAGTTTGGTCACCAAACACAACTAATCTGATTTCTCTTCCTGGTGACAGCCTTTCAAATGCTTAGAGATACCTATCATGAAGAGTGAGTCACCTACTTGAAATACATTAGACCATATCCTAATTTGCCATAACTTTTTAGCATCATTGTCTACTCTCTCCTCCTGAGCGAATTTTTGTAAAGCACTTAAAATGGTACCTGATACATAGTAGGCATTTAATAAATGTTTCTTCCTTTATCCCTTTCTTCCTTCCTTCCTCACTCCTTTCCTTTATTCCTTCCTTCTTTCCTCTTTTCCTTTCTTCCTTCCTTCCTTCCTCCCTCCCTCCTTCCCTCCTTCTTTCCTCCCTTCCTTTCTTCCTTCCTTCCTTCCTTCCTTCCTTCCTTCCTTCTTTCCTTCCTTCCTTCCTTCCTTCCTTCCTTCCTTCCTTCCTTCCTTCCTTCCTTCCTTCCTTCCTTCCTTCCTTCCTTCCTTCCTTCCTTCCTTCCTTCCTATAAAAGAAGCATCCCTGTTACTTACTAAGGATAACATCTACCTGTGCCCTGAATTTTATTCTCTCTTGTCTCCTCCAGGCTTTGGTCCAGCAGTTCTTCCCTTTCTCTTGTGCCATGTCACACTCTTGTCTCATATGAAGTTCACTCAGAACTCCTTAACGTTCTCACATAAATTGTTGTCTAGCCATAGTTCCCCCAACCTACTTGTACAATTAAGTTTTTGAACCCTGGCATGGGCTTGATAGCATCCATATTAAATTTCATCTTATTAAATATGTCTAGTTTTTCAATTTCTTTTGGGGATCCCAATTCTATCACCCTATTTGTTGTAGCATAACATCTCTGTCACCTGAAAATTCGTTAAGCCTTCCATTCTTCCTTCCATGTAAGTCATTGATTAAAATAGTGAATAGAATAGAGGCTATTCTCTGTAGTGCCTTAATAGAGACATTATTCCAGATTGACATTAAGCACTGCTCTTTGGGTCCAGTTGTCCATCCAGGTTCATTTTTATCTAACTGTTCTACTATTTACCAAAGGAAGGGTATTGTGACTTGTAATCATAGACTGGTTTCAAAGGCCTTACTTGATTTTCTATTTGTACCCCCTTCATTCAATATTTACTGAGTATCTATTAGGGACAAATTCTAGGGAGAGAAAGAATCTTAGTGCCAAAAGGGAATTTTGAGGTCAACTAGTCGAAGCTTGTTTTAAAGATAATGAAAATTACAAGTTCCAGAGAGATGAAGTAATTTATTCAAAGATGGTTAATTCATAAAAAAGAGATTGCTGCAGAATTCATATAAACTCCAAAGTTTTTCAAAATCATAGTCACATGTTATACATAGCAAAAGGAGTTTCATCTAGTCCAAGGGTGGGGAACCTGTGGCCTCAAGGCCACATGTGGCCCTCCACGTCATGGACTTGAAGTCAAGAGCCCTGGGTTCAAATCCCAATTCAACCCTTTGACTGAATCCAAACTTCACAGAACACTCTGGAAATGACAAAACTGAGGCCCCATGAGTTAATTGACATGCCCAAAATACCCTCTGAGGTAGAGGAAGGGAATGGATGTGGGGAAAAATAAGCATTTACTGAATGTTTATGGTGTACCAGGCCCTGTGCTAAGCACTTTACAAATATTACCTCACTGGATCTTCACAATAACACTGGAAGAAAAATGCTATTATTGTCCCCATTTTAAAGCTGAAGAATTAACTGACTTGTCCAGTGTCATACAGATAGCAAGTGTCTAAAGGTCGGATTTAATTCAGATCTTCACGGTGCCACCTACCTGCCTAGTGAAATGGCAAAGAGAAGAAAATGGGTCCATTGATTCATAGTCAATGATGCCTCTCACAGAGGGATCCTCCTTCTTAAAGTACTACAACATTCATAAACATGGAAGAATAAAGAGACTCATTCTTTAGCCAAGCAAAACTATTATCCTTTGCACACATCATGCTAGGGGCTATGTCTCCTGATTCTCTTCTCCTCTCCCACCATCATATATTGCTTTAAACTCTGGTTAAGACTAATACTCTCCATAAGTCTCTCCCAATCAGCCCCAAATCAGTTAGATCAGTTAATCAATAATCATTTATTAAGTACTCACTATGTACTGGGCACTGTGCGAAGAATAAAGAAAAGTCAATAAAGATAGTCCATGTTCTCAAAGAGCTCATAGTCTAACAGGGGAGATAGCATGCAAACAAATATGTACAAACAAGTTATATACAGGATGTGTGTGCATGTATCATTATAGCTATTCTTTCTCAAAGACCAAGCCTGAAATCCAATTCACTCTGGAGCTCATAGCCTGGGCAATAATAGGCCCCTGCCCTCCTAGCAAAGACTGTAAACAGTAAATAGTAACTGTTTCTCTTTTGGTCAGAAACCCTGAAGGTCTTCACCCAGTTTTTGTTTTTGTTTTGTTTTTAAATTCAAGGTTCCATCCCTTGACTCACTTCTTAATGAGGCCTGTTCACTGAATGGGCATTACCTCACTCAAAGTGAGAAACTGAAAAGGCCTGAGCCTAAAAGGGCTAGGGTCTCCCATTGCATCCTGGGCCATCCCAGTCTTCCTGATGAATATCTGGCCTGGAACCAGATGGCTCTGGAGGAGAAAAGTGAGGCTGGTGATCTTTCACAGCCTTCTCTCACTCAAATTAAAGTCAACTGCAAGTCATGTCATCATCTCCCTGATGCCATGGTCGTCTTCGAGAATGAAGAACAAACACGCAACATGTTTAATTCAACAGATATTTATTAGGACTTTGTATGCTTCTGTGTTATGTACACTTTTTAATTTTTATAGATATTTTTCATTTCTCCCTTTTAACTGTCTAGTATGGTACAATGGAAAGAGCACTGGACTTGAAGTCAAGGGGCCTGAGTTCAAATCCCAAGTTCTCTGCTTACTAGCTATTTGAACATGGTCAAGTCACTTTACCTACCGTGTTTCCCGGATAATAAGACACTGTCTTATTCTTTTTTTTTTTTGGACAGAAAAACACCAGAGGGCTTATTTTCAGGGGAGGGCTTATTTTAATGAACATTGACAGCAATTTTAATAAACAGGTAAATGTGAACAAAAAAATGTACCTTTATTCAATAAGCAAATCACTGGGGAAGAACAGGATGACGTGCTCACTGCTGCAGCTCTGATTGGATGCAGCTCAGAGCGTGGCGTGCGTTTCACGGGGGGGGGGGGGGGGGGGTGTATACAGGGGGAGCGATAAACTACCCACAAGTAGCAATCCCAATAGGGCTTATTTTCGGGGGAGGGCTTATTTTAGAGGAATCTTACACAGTAAGGGGAGGGCTTATTTTTGGGATAGGTCTTATTATCGGGGAAACACAGTAGTGGAGCTTCAGTTTTGTCATCTGTCAAATGGGGATAATAATTCTTGCACTACATTGTTCACAGGGTTACAGTAAAGCAGTACCACATTAAACTGCTATATAAATATGAACTGCTATGAGCCTTGAAATCCAATCTGATTCATGAAGCATTTTTAAGTGGCTGCCAGGGCTAGGTACTGGAGATATAAAGACAAAACACAAAACATTCCTAACTTCAAGGGACATGCATTCTGGGTGAGTTGGGGCAGGAGATGCTATAATTTATAGGGCAAAGTTCACTAATAACTCAGGCTTCAGATCAGTAAAAGCTGACAGTAGGAAACGGTATATGAGCTGAGCCTTGAATGAAGGTAGGAATTCCAAGAAGTGGAATTAAAGCGAAAGTTCATTCCAGGAAGACATAGAAACCTGAGTTCAGGGAATAGCTTGTAGGCCAATATAATATGGAATAAGTCTGGGAAAAAATGTGCTAGAACAAGACTGACAAAGCTTCCAGTGTCAATCTAAGTAGTATGGTTTTTATCCTAAGGACCCGACGGAGTCACAGAAGATTCTGGATCAGGGGAGTAACATAATCAGACTTATTCTTTGTTAGGTACAAACAATGGGCCCTGAGTACATGGTGCTGAGGAGGGAAGGCAAATAGAAAAAAAAAATTAAAGCTTGGTTAAGTAGATAAATGTTTGGTCTTTTTTAGAAAACCTATATTAGTGTTTGTAAATGAACCAAGGTTCTCACACTGGAGAAAGATGGGTGCTGGGCAATGTACAAGAGGATGCCACAAGATTTGATGAAATATTCGTGTTTTCCTTAAGTAATTTCTAGTCAATCAATATGGCCTTGAACAAAATCAGCCTTGTATTCACCATCCCAGTCCCATTCCCATCTCCACACAAAAGCCAGCCTGCATAAGAAGCCCCCATAGTGGGCATATAATTATCATCAACTGTAAACCTAGTTCTCAAGGATGCTTCCCCATTGCTAGAGAGCTGGATTAATCAGCACTGCTCACGGTGGTTTTTGCATCTCTTAATTTACTACCAAACACTCCTTCTCTCCTGAGAGGAGCTGTTTTGTTACGTGTAATTAGCCCATGTACACAATCCTATGTGGGCCTTGTTATTTTTTCACAGGGGGATTACGGAGCTGCCTCTGAGTAGGGACGGGTACACAGCGCAGGAACAAAGGTATGCCATGTACTCATTTGCAAACCTCTGCTGGCATGATGGGGGCTCAGCTGGGGAGACATGAGGGCTGGGGGTGTGGATGAATCCGACGTCTTTGGCTGACTCCCTGGCCAGCTGGTTGGGGGCAGAAACACAGGAGAGAAGAGAACGGTAGGCTCTTGGCTTCCAAAGAGCTCAGCCTCTTCAGATCAAGATCACCGCAAGGATGGAGAACCTGGCACTCCCTTCAAAGCCACCTGCTCCTAGGGATGAGTTTGGGGAAAGATAATAGGACCATATAGTTGAAGCTGAAAGGGACCTTAGAGCCAATTCAGTTCACCCTCCTTTTACTTCTGAGGCAATCAAGACTCCAAAGTTAAATAACTTTTCCAATATCCCATGGGTAATAAAGAAGAGTAATTTAAACCCAGGCCATTGTTGGTCAATTATGTCTGATCCTTTGTGACCCCATTTGGGGTTTTCTTGGCAAAGATACTGGAATAGTTTGCTATTTCTTTCTCCAGCTCATTTTACAGATGAGGAAACTGAGGCAAACAGGGTTAAGTGACTTACTCAGGGTCACACAGCTGGTAAGTGTCTGAAACCAGATTTGAACTCAATAAGATGAGTCTTCCTGACTCCAGGCCCAGGACTCTATCCACTGCACCACCTAGTTACCCAAGGTCAAATGACTCCAAATCCAATGTACTTTCTACTACACCATGTAGTATCAGAGAATCCTTTATAGAAGGACATTTCCTGAATCCCTGAATTGTAATTAGAGATCAGGGAATAGGCTTGGAAGAAGGGGACAAGAGGGGTAGAGAAGAATGAGAGGGAGGAAGTATGGATTAATCTAGGCCCAAGTCTTGGGACCTGTCTCTGGAAAAGACTCACTGATAATATAGGCACAGAGCATCACCTGAAATGAAACACTTGAAGGACTCTTTAATGCAAGCAGAAAAATAAGAAGGGAAAACTGAAACACTTTGCAGCCTAGCTTTAAATACTCTCTAGCTAGCTTGCTTAGAACTTCTACTCCTGATTTAAATTGGCTTAGAGAAAGCAGCTTGGAATGAGAGCAGGTCAGTGGAATAAAGCTAACCCCATGCATCTCTTTGGCTGTATTTATTCCCCTATTAGTGATGAATGTGCTGCATTATACAAGCCTGCTTAAGGATTAAGTGTTTTAATCAAAAGAGGGGAAATGTAGGTTAAACATAAGGAAGAATTTCTTACCAGCAAATGTTGTTAGATGCAGGAATAAGTGACCAAAGAAATCATGAAGACTCTTTACCTGCAGATCTTTAAAAATTCAAGTCAATAAGCATTAATAAGAGCTTGCTACAAGCTTAACAGTGTCTGAAGTATTCAAAGTTCTGGAAATTCAAAGACAAAAACAGTCCCTGCCTTCAAGGAGCTCATATTCTAATGAAAGAGAAAATGTGTAAAAAATGATGAGCATCCAGGATCTCTACAGGGTAAATTGGAGGTAATGGAGGAAGGCATTAACATTGACTGGGGACCTCTTGCAGAAGGCAGAATCTGTGCTACAACTTGAAGGAAGCCAAGAGACAGAAAAGCAGAGGGAAAATATTTTAGGCATGAGGGACAGCCAGTGAAAAGTCATCGAATCAAGAGATAGCATATCATGCAGCAGTTATATAGCTTAGTTGATAGAGTGTTGAAGATGGAATGAGGAAGTCTTTATTTTGAATCCTGACTCAAACACTACTAGCTATGTGACTTTGGGCAAGTCACTTAACTATTCTCAGCCTCAGTTTCCTCATCTTGAAATGAAGCAGGTAGGTGGCACAGGCCTGGAGTCAGGAAGATTCACCTTCCCAAGTTCAAATCTGTCCTCAGATACTTACTAGTGGTGTGGCCCTGGGAAAGTCACTTAACCCTGTTTGCCTTAGCTTCTCATCTGTAAAATGAACTGGAGAAGGAAATGGCAAATCATTCCAGTATCTCTGCCAAGAAAACCCCAAATGGGGTCACAAAGAGTCAGACACAACTGAAACCACTGAGTACAAACAATTCACAAGATTGTTGTGAGGATCAAATGAGATAATACATGTAAAGATTTTACAAATCAACACATAAATGTTAGCTATTGTTATTATGTGTGAATAACAGCAAGGATGTCAGTGTCTCTAGGTCAGAGAGGACATTGGGGAATTAAGTTAAAGACATTGGGAAGGTAGGAATGGGCCAGATTGTCAGGGGTTATAAAAGTTTAACATCCTTGATTCTAGAGGTAATAGGGAGCCACTGAACTTTGCTAAGTAGGAGAGGTGACATGGTCAGACCTATATTTTAGAAAGATCAACTTGGAAGCGGAGAGGAAGAGGAATTGCTATAGAGAGAAGCTTGAGGAAAGGATAGAAATCAGCAGGCTATTGCAACAGTCCAGGAGTCAGGTGGTGAGGGCCTGGCCCAGGGCACTGGCAATGTCAGAGGAAAGAAGGGGGCTTATAGACAAGAGAGGTTGGGAAAGTAGAATCAAAAGGAGTTGGGAATAGACTCATCATCTGTTTTGGGATGAATAAAGTGTGCTATATGAGGAGAATATGTGGTACCATAGAAAGTGTGCCTGATTTAGAGTCAACATACTGGATTTGAATTCCTATTCTGACATTTACTTTCTGTGTGATGGTCAAATCACTTCAAGTTTCTGAACTTCAATTTCCTCATCTATAAAAATGGTTTGGGCTTCTCTAAATTGTCTTTCAGTTCTAAATCTATGACACTGACTTCCTTGCTTTGCAATTCACACATAATCACAATAGCTAACATTTATATGTTGATTTGAAAAAATTCTGTGAACTTTTGTTACTCAGTCATTTCAGTTGTGTCTGACTCTTGGTGGATTTTATGAATAATGATGCTGTGGGTCCCTCCCTCCCCTGCCCCTCCCTATAGTACTAGGGATCTGGCAGGGAATAACCTTACTTTCTAAAGCCAGGTTCATGGAGAGACCACTGGACTGAGCATCAGAAGACCTGGACTTGAAACCTGGCCTCACAATTCACCTACCAATTATGGAAGTGTAGGTGAGCCTCAACCAATCTGAACCTTAGTTTTTCTTACCCATGTAATGGGGATAAGATGACTTATACTATCTGTCTCACAGAATTATTGTTCTTTTAATGAGGCAAGTTCTTTGTCAGCTACAAAGCATTTGATGTGGTACTTTTATCACCAATAGATGTTCCTAGCTAGACCATTGTTCTTTGTGAAGATACTGGATCGGGAAAGAACTGGCTTCCTATTACTCCATAACAGAAGACTCAGGAGGCTGTAGTCAGGAGGTATTAGAGAGATGGTACAGTGCCTTCTTGTCCCTCAGGCCTGACATGGCATAATTGTTTTGACATATGATGGAATTTGTCCTCGCATGGGTCAGAGAAAAGCCCAACACTGATGCTTTTCATCTAATTTCAATTACAGTCATTAAAACTCTTACTCCTGAGTCAAGCCTTTCCAAAAAGCCATCAATGACAGCCCATTACAGATGAGTTATTTATAGCAGTGTGCATGTTAATTTTACAGTACCACAGACCAATGATTCATGGCTTAGCATTAGTGAGAGGAATCATTCATAGGACTGAGTGATCCTTGACATAACAAGCACCTGCTCTGTATCTCTGCAGGCAAAATTCAAACCTCACCGGCTTAAAAACTTAACCACTTTTCTGTCCTGAGCATCCAAACCACCTTCGTCCCCCATTCAGGCTTTGACTCCAAATGTTTTATATCAGCAGAGGCGGCATAATCTACTTTAGGATGAAAATGCTTCATAATAATATTAGCTAACATTCTTATGGTTCTCATACCTACAAAAGACAGCTTGAGGTAGAGGAAAGAGTATTGGATTTGGAGTCTAGAGACCTGAATTCAAATCCTATTGCTACATAACGTCAGGTCTAAGTTTCTTCCTTTGTAAAATGAAGGGATTGGACTAAATAATCTTTAAGGTTTATTCCAGACAAAAATGTCTGTGATCTCATTTAATCTTTTCAACAATCCTAGGATTTAAGTAGTACAAGTTATGGTATTATTATTTTATCGTTTAGGGAAAAGACCCAGAGAGTTTAGATGACTTGCTTTGAGTTTCCAAAGGCAGTCTGATAACTCTGAAATAGCAGCAAGTGCAGTATTGTATCTGTGTTGGATAAGAGTAACTGTCTCTAGGGTGATAAAAAAAATCCTAGTATCTTCTTCAATTCAGCAAACGTTTAGTTTTTTTTTTTTGGAGGGCAATTGGGGTTAAGTAACTTGCCCAAGGTCACAAGGCTAGATTTTTTGTGTCTGAGGCCGGAACCGAACTCAGGTCCTCCTGACTCGGGGCCAGCGCTTTACTCACTATGCCACCTAGCTGCTCCCTCAGCAAACATTTATTAAATATCTAATATATTCAAGGCATTGGGCTAAGTATTAGATCCACAGTGATATAATATTAGGGAGTCCCTTCCTTCAGGAGCTTACAATTTACTCAAAGGATATAATACATGGGTATGGCATATACACAAGCATGTTGATGCTTATACATCAATAATTCAGTGGATCATGATCTTAGTCATAGAGGCATTAGTTACACGAGGGCAAGCTAGCCCCTTCTCATCCTATGTGCTCCTTGCCTACGTGATCCCACAGAACTTCCAAAGGGGATCTACTAAGAGAATATTGATGTTAGCGGCCTTATAGTGAGGTTCTAAAAAGATCTATGCAAAGTGATTTTTAAACTCAAAATGTTGTATAAATATCAGTCAGTGATGATGATATTGTTACCCAGAACCCTGTAAGGTTCCATCTATCCTCTAAGCCTTCTAACCATCTTTAGTAATTGTTGAAACACTCAAGTTAACCATCCATTATCATTCTTTTTGCTGCACTCCTTTTGCTGATTATATAGGTCCTAATTGGATATATTTTTTGCACCATCATTAATACCTAAGTCCTTGTTGGCAATGGCCACTTATGAACACCTTGCCACTCTTTTAGGTAATCCAAAATTGTAATTCCTTAGCAATGTGGCACAAATGGGAGAACACTGGCCTTTTAAAAAAATAGATTTTAAGATCAAGGTCCAGCATAGAATCATTAAAATAAATGATTAATTTCCCAAATACAATCTAGCCTATTTTACTCTTCCTATTCAGCTAAGGGCCCAGATCACATCTATCTTCAGAGCCTTTGCAATGTTATTGTTGTAATTGCTATTTGAATTTCTTTATATCACACACCAGATACAGAGGGTTTCTCACAACTATGTATTGTGGTTCTACTAGCATCAGTGACAAAAATAGATCATTGTAAGAACTCTGATAAATCTGTTTCACTTTTTGTCTATTTGTTGACCTTTTTTCAGTTTCAGCTACAAATATCCTTGAGATGAACTGGTTTATTTGAGTCTCATGCTTTCTGAAATTTTACTTTCTTCTCTGCTGCTCTTCGTTACTTTGTCAGGCAATGTTGTTCATAATACTCCTCCAACATGCTCCATTTTGCATATTAGTTTACATACTAAACCAGTTTCTGTCTTTGGTTATCATGTTTCTCCATTTGGAAAGGAATCTCTGTCTGTCTCTCTCTCTCTGTCTCTCTGTGTCTCTCTTTGTCTCTGTATCTGTGTGTGTGTGTGTCTGTCTGTCTCTCTCCTAATTGACCTATTTTTTTAAATATACCATTCTACTCTGCTTCCATGTTCTCACCTTCACAATGAAGTAACTGGACATCAATGTATATACTGACTTGGCTTAGAGGTCTAGAGGCAGAGAGTCTAGTTCTTTGGTGAATTTCTCTGCCTATTCATCATCTATAACAGATGTTGGGTACATAAGTTGCAGTAATCTTCATGGTTCTTTTTTTCTCATAATCATCATAAGCACTGCAAGGCAAAATGACTGAATATGACATGAAATGATGTCTCTTGTTTCCTTTGGGAACAAGATGAAACTGACTATGTCAGCTCTTTTATTTGCCTCTCTAAGAAGAACCTATGAGTCATTCTTCCATTTGGTTGCAATTTTCTTATATCTTTTCATTTCATTTATAGCAAGAATATCAATATTGACATGATTCAGTTCCTCTAGTAATGCATTGATGTGTTGGTCATCAGACAAGAATTTCATAGTTAGAATACAAAGACTTATGAAAACATGGTCCATTCTTAGCATATTTTCCCCACATTTTTAAACTCACTAATGCAGTAACCATAGAAGCAGAAGTAGTGGTGGAAGGTACATAGAACAGAAGAGCATTTTGTATTTCATCTGTTTGTTTGTTCTGTGGGTTGTCATGGCAAAAGAATTTATATATCATCCAACCTACCAGTGATGGGCCCCTCCATATTTAGCTAGATGGGTCCTACAGTATTAGATTCAGCCTGTTGCCAATCTCATACCCAAAGCCATTAGCAAAACCTACCAGAGTTTGCATTCTCTGGCATAGCTTTCAAAAATCCACAATATAATGATAATTATACAAAAGATGATAATTAAACAAAAGAATAGAATGAAAATACAAGGTATGAGGATAATACAAGTATGGTATAAGATAGGGAGTGAGGAACATAAAAGTTAAATCCAGGCAAAGGGGTATAGGAAAACTTGAGGAAAGGAAGAATACTTTTAGCCAAGGGAACCTGGAAAAGCAGAGCAGATGGCAACTGAACTAAGCCTTGAAGGAAGAGGAAAATTTTGAAAGCTGGAAAGGAAGAGAGAGTGAATTCCAGACATGGGGGAAAGGCTGAACAAATGCTCAGACAGAAAGTGGTATGTTGAATCTGGAGAATGACTAATAATTCAGTTTGGCTAGAATGTGGGAAGAGAAGTATTATGAAATAAGGCTACGTGGAATCAAGCTGTGAAGGGTCTTGGATGGACTTTGTATTGTCCTAAAAACAACAACATCTGGTAATGAAGTTATAATTCATTAATAATAAGAATAAGAATAATAGCATATATGTAGCACTAAAAGGTTTGCAAAGTGCTTTACATTTTTAAAATTTTTTTGATCCTTACAACAACCCTGTGAGGTATGTGCAATTATTATTCCCATTTTGCAGATTAGTAAACTGAGACATAGAAAAGTTCAATGACATTTTCAGGGTCACATAGGTAGTAAGTGGCTGAGGCAAGATTCAAACTCAAGTCTTCCTGATTCCAAATGCCTCTTCCTATCCCTTGCCCCACCTAGCTGTCATTTTTCAATCCTTATCCTTCTCCACTTCTCCATTATTTTCAACATAATCGATCACCTCTTCTCTCTAGGCTTTTGGGACAATATTCTCTCCTGGCTCTCTTCTTATCTGTCTGACCATTCTTTCCCAATTTCCTTTTCTGGTTCTTCATCCAGGTCATGCCCACTAACCATAGGCATCAAGTCAATTTAATACAACACATTTTTATTGATAAATTGTTATATGCTAAACATGCATTGGAGATACAAAGACAAAACCAAAAGAGCCCCTACACTCATGGTGTTTATATCCTTCTCACAGGAAACAATCTCTTCTTCTTAGAATTCCTGGCTTTCTTATACAAAGACTCTGCTCAAATGCCAGCTTCTACAAGAAGCCTTTCCTGGTCCCTCTGGCTATTAAAACCTAACATCATATCTTCCATTCATTCTGTATGCATTGTGGATGCACCTAATCATTACATGTTGAATATAAGCATTTGAATGTAAGCTTCTAGAGGTCAAGGATAATTATTGACTTTCTTTGTATACCCTCCACTTAGCACAATGCTTAAATAAGTGTTTGCTGATTGATTAAATAATTATGTAGTGCAATTAGGTTTTGATTGGTGTAAATAATGTATATACTAAAGTGGTCACATGCATTCAAATTCTCACTATTTAAAGTTATAATTGCCCAAAATATGATCACTGGTTCTAGCCCAATGGAAACATGTACTATGAATTTCAATAATGCAACTGGTTCAGAGGGTTCATTTCTCACACTAATTAGGACCAAGCTACATATACAAAATAAAAAAGTAATCTCAGGGAAGGAAAGAACTAATAACTGGAGGTATTTGTAAAGATTTTTTTTATAGAAGGCAACATTTAAATGAGTCTCAAAGAGACTTAGGGGTCCAAGAGGCAGAGGATGGATATCTAAAGGCAGAGTGATGTGGGATGGATTGTCTCTACAGGAAAAACCAGATGGGCCACTTTGGCTAGAATAGAAGTGTATTAAGGGAAGTAATGTGCCTATCAGCCTAGAAAGGTACATTTAGAGCCATATTGTGAAGAATTTTAAATCCCAGACATGTGAGTTTGTATTTTTTTTCTAGAGATTCTTCCATTAATGATTCTGTCATCCAGGCTACATTATTCTTTATAAACTATGAGCTAGAAGCTTCTTACTATTATGGTCACTCTCCTAAGGACATTCTTCACCTCATCAATGGCCTTCTTAAAACATAAAATGTAGTTGAGATACAAGAAGGAAGAGAAGCATGAGAAGGTTAACAGGGAAAAGAAATCATAAGGAACTTATCAAAGTTGAACTATTAACATTCCTACATGGAAAAATGATCATTGTAACTGATGAAACTTTTCTTAGTATGAAAATAGTTGAAGGGAATAGATATATATATATATATGTATATATACATATATGTGTATGTAGGAGGGTATATGGGCATATGAATACATATGTGAATGTGTGTATATATGTTTACAGGTATACATACATAGAGGGCACAGGACCAATTTAATAGGATGGGATGATACTTAAAAGGTGAAATTAAGAGGTGAGAGAGGAATATAATGAGAGGAGATGGGGAGAGACAGAATGGGGTGAACTATCTCATATAGAAGAGGCAAGGGAAAATGGTTACCATGGAGGGGAAGAATGGGTCAACCTTATTCTCATTGAATTTGGCTCAAGGAGGGAATGACATACACACTAAATAGTTCAACTCACTCTACAGGAGAATAGGCAAGAAGGACACAAGAGGGGGGATGATGGAAGGGAGGACAGACTTGGGGAGAGGGAAGTTGGAAGCCCCCACTTTTGAAAAGGGACAGGATCAAAGTAGAGAATAGAACAAGTGGGAGGTGGGATAGGAGGGAGGGAAATATAGTCAGTCTTTTACAATATATCTACTATGGTAATGTTTTGCATAGCTACACATGTACAACCTATACTGAATTGCTTATCTTCCCAGTAAGGGTGGGTGACAAGGGAGGAAGGGAATGGATCTGGAATTCAAAGTTTTAAAATCAAATGTTTAAAAATATATATGTATACTATTATTAATACTATTTTACATGTAATTGGGAAATAAGATATACAGGCACTGGGGCATGCCCTACTAGAAAAGTCAAAGGGGGTATGGGAGAAGATATGGGAGAGAGCAGATTGGGGGAAGGGCTATTCAGTGGGATCGCTATTTGGGGGCGGTGGGTAGGGGAAAAATGAGGAGAAAATTTGTAACTCAAAATCTGGTGGAAATCAATGATGTAAACCAGAAGTTAATAAAGCATTTGAAGGAAAAAAAAACATGAAATGTAGAATTGAATATGGCACCCCAGAAGTAATAAGGACAGACCAACATACAGAGGGACTATTACCTCCCAAGTCCTGGATATTATGTCTCTATTGAGATCAGAGATCTCACTAGCTTTTTTGGATTCCAAGTCAAACTATTTACTCATTTTGAGCTTGCCAAGTTCACTAAAATCCCCAAATCTTTTTCAGACAAATTACTATTTAGCTACAGTTTTCTTGTTTTATATTTGAGAAGTTAACACAATTCTTACAAGAATTAGTTTTTACATTTATTCCTATTATATTTCATTTTATTCAATTCAGCTTTACTGTCTATACTGTTGAGGTTTGTTTGAATGTTTATTCTTATCTTGTGTATTAACTATCCGTTCCAGCTTTCTGTCATCTGAAAATCTAAGAATGATGCCATTTGTACCTTATCTAAGGCATTGATGAAAAGATTGGCTCATAGAGATGAAGATTTGCAGATCCCTAGGTCATACTACCTTGCTCCAATCGACACTGAAACATTAATTACTACTTATTATATCTATCCAATCTGAACCTACCCAACCATACTATCATCTGCTTCATACCTCCCTATCTTATTCATAAGAATAATATCACAAACTTTGTCAAAGTGTTGGCTAATATCTAAGTAAACATTGTCTACAGCATCTCCCACTTCTATATAAACAAGTCTAATGATATGATAAAAAAGGAAATGAGGTTTACCTATTAGGGCATGTTCTTTATGGAGCCATGATGACTCTTTGTGTTTTTCCCTTTCTTTACTGAATATTTACTGGTTCTCCCCTTAACACATTCAAAATTTTTCTAGAAATTAAAGTTCACTAGACTAGGGGTGGGAAACCTATGGCCCCAAGGCCACATGTGGTTTGCAGACACAATTCTGTTCCATTTTAAAAAATTTAAACAATATCCATTTTGGGTGATTTTTATTCTTTAGTGCAATTGCTGATTTAAAAAATTTTTCTATCACATTCGTTTCTAAATATATATCTTCTTCCTGTCCTACCCAGTGAATCCTCCCTTATGACAAAAATTTTAGAAGAGAAAAGAGGCAGCTCAATAAAAATCAATCTATATATACATACCTATAGTCCCCAACTTTTCTATGAAGAGGTTGTTTCATCATTATAATTACACTGTGTTCAATTTTGTCTTGTATTGCTTTCTAATTACATTAGTGTAGTCACTGTGTATATTAGTTTCCTCACACCGTTTATTTTGCTCTGAATCAGTTCATTTATGTCTTCCCATGTTTCTCTGAATTCTTTATCTTCATTTTTTCTTATGGAGCAACACTACTCCATTTTATCCATTTATCATGATTTTTTTGGTCATCTCTCAATCAAGGGGTATCCGTTTTCTCCAGGATATTCCAAATACCACTTACTGTGGCTCCACAAAAACCCCTTAAATTTCTTTCATACTCTGGGATACTGGGTAAGTGACTAGAATGTTGAATCTTTAGTCAAGTGAGATTTGATCTAAAAAAATCTCCTTTTACACTCTCTTGTTGTGATTATGGTCAAGTCACCTAACCTCTCTGACCCTCAGTCATCTCATCTGCAAAATCAGGATAAAAATCATTCTTGTAGAACCTAATTCATGGGGCTGTTGTGAGGTTTAAATGAGACAGCCTACATAAAGAACATTGAAAAAGCTAAAGCTCATGATTTCACATATTGTTTACTTTCTTAAAAGGTAGGAGAAGGATTGGAGAGAGGGAAAAAATTTGGAACTCAAAATTATAAAACAAATAAATGTTCAAAAAAATTTTTACTTGTAATTGGAAAATATTTAATGAAAGAAAATATATTTGAAAAAGAAGTTAAAGCATCATATAAATTAGTTTATAAGTCAGTGTTCTCTTACTGTCTCCTTGCTTATTTAGGTTTTTAGCTACGTATAAGCCAGTTTTTATTTTTTTTTTTTCAAAACCAAGAATATTCTCCTTGGTAGAGAAATCCAAAGAAAAGTAAGACTTGAACAGTTTTACATTCTCTTAATCATTTTTTAAAAATCATCTTCCCATCCACATGGGCAATGGTCTTATCCTCCCTTGATCCCTTCCTTCATATATCTTTAGAAGAAAACAACTCTTTTTCATTGTCCTTAGAATTCTTCACCAGCCTCAGTTTTTTTTCTGGGCTTTCAAAATCCTGACAAATATTCTTCCAGGATTGTGCCACACTTTTGTATTCATTCTCTTATACCTGTCCCACTTCTCTTTTCTGTGCATTTCTTTTTAAAATTGAGGGTAGTTGATTGTCCTATGCATTCACATTGGCTTTAGATAGACCCCCTTTTTCATCTTCAACAGAGTTATTTCTCTTTGTGCCTTCACAATTTCTTCATTAAGAGCTTCCCATACCTCGTGGACTGACTTTCGCTATAGACTTTTAGGGCATGTGATCCTACCTAACTTTTGTCTTAACCTTTGAACAGTGGCTTTCAAAAAATTCAAGAGTACCTATAAGACTATGCCCATTTTCCTCTGCTTCTGTATCACACATTCCAAAGTAGAGAGGTTACCTCCCCATAGCAATTGCTATAATTTCTACTTCAGCAACAAATTCTTTCTTATTGGTGAGATTCAAGTTCAGAATAACAATTCCTCTCATTCCTTACTCTACCTTTTCAAGGATGAAACTACTATGAAGAACAATCCAGAAAGTTTTATTATATCTACTTCTTACAAAAAGAGAGCTCCAACACATGTCCCAGATACTTTATACATATATATGCACACATACATACATATATATCTTTATATAATAGCTTTATCTCTATTACTTATGCATATATATGTATACACACACACACATATATATATATATTACATGATGCCTTCATTCAAGAATGATGATTTATTTCCTCAATTCTCCATCTTTTCTCTTTTATTTCAATGAAAATATCACTTCTGGTTCTCTCTCCTTTGATCTTAACAGAAATGTTCTCTGTGCTTCTGCCCTTCATTCTCCAGTATGATCCCTGGATTTTCTCCTGTGAATAAATCTTCTCAATACCCATTCTTACATTACCACCACCTTTACATATTCTTTTTTCTTCCAACAAGATATATACTTCCATAGCTATATTCTATTCATAAATCAATTACATCAAATTTCAGTGATAGCTCCTAGATCAAGTTTTCCTTGTCTGGATCAGATGATATGTCTTGTTCAGGGTCATACAAATATTCAATAGCTGGGTCAAGATTAGATCTCAAGTCTTCTGCCAATTAATTCACTGTTCTTTCCACCGTAATACAAGGTAATCCTGGGGAAGAACAGAAGTTCTGGTCTGATCATTTTGCCATTCTCAGTCACATTACTATTCCATAGGCTATTCTTAGATAAATAGATGGGTAGATAGATAACTAGATAGATAGACAGACATACGGATAGATAGATAGATAGATAGATAGATAGATAGATAGATAGATAGAT
>NW_027187419.1:40325720-40358108 GCF_028583685.1 Petaurus breviceps papuanus | reverse complement strand
TCTGTCTCTCTCTCTCTCTGTCTCTCTCTCTCTGTCTCTCTCTCTCTCTCTGTCTCTCTCTCTCTCTCTCTGTGTGTGTCTCTCTCTCTCTCTCTCTCTCTCTCTCTCTCTCTCTCTCTCTCTCTCTCTCTCTCTCTCTCTCTCTTTCACTTGCTTGTGGTCCCCAGGGCTGCTTTCTTGACTCTGTGGTAGTCTCCATCTAGGCCAAAGTCAATGAAAGATGCCAGAAAGGTTAAAGGGCTAAGCTCTAATCAACTCACTGGGCTGAGGTACAACTTTGTTTCCAGCATAGGCATCCAGAAGGTGACTTGTGTGCAGAATTTAGATTCTCTTTTCTGATCATAGATTCAGTTTCAGAAAAACAATGAGGCTTTCTTCCCAGGAAAAGAAAAAAAAAACTCTGCTCTTTCACCACAAACTGGTTGAAATGTTTAAATAAAGTGATCTGTCCTTCCTTCCATAGGAAAAAATTCTTCTTTTCCCACCCAACTGTCTTTTCCTACTACCTAACAAAACTTCTGTATCTGTTCCTTCTCTTATCCTATCAAGAGTCTCAGCTAGTTGGCTTAGTGGAGAGAGTGGTGGACCTGGGATCAGAAAGGCCTGAGTTGAAATGCAGCCATAGACACTTCTAGATGTATGACTTTAGACAAGTCACTTAACATCTGTTTGCCTCAGTTCCTCCATCTGTAAAATAAGGACAATAATAGCACCTACCCAGGTGTATTGTGAGACTAAAATAAGACCATATTCATAAAGTGCTTTGCAAACCTTAAAGTGCTATGTAAATGCTAATCTATAATTCTCATAAGAGAGTATTAGAGTTGGATATAGGAAACCTGGGTCTGTTCTTGGCTCTGTGGCTAACTAGCTGCGGAACTTCGAACAACTAATTTCATTTCACTTCTGACCCTCAATTTCCTCATTTTTAAAATGGGTGCATTGGTATATGTAGATCCTATATCAAATTACACACCATCTTGGGGTGGGAGGAGGGGAGAGATGGGGAGAAATTTGAGAACGCAAAACCTTATGGAAGTGAATGTTGAAAACTAAAAATAAATTTTAAAAATTAATAAAAAAATTAATAAAATAAAATTAGTACATTGGACCAGATGATCCTAATGTTGCTTCCAGCTCCAAACAATTGGATAGAAAGTGAAGTGCCAGTCTGTGCCTGTACATTACCTCAACTTGGTCAATAATTCTGCACACCAGCCTCTGCTTCCCCACTTCAGCTCAAGCACCCCTACCAAGCCTGGAGCCAGAAAGCAGTATGGAACACGGCTTGTCCCAGCAGAAGAGCCGTTGGGACTGAGCTCCTTTTGGAAGTGAGCAGAGGGGCATCTGTGATGGTAAAGGACAAGGATAATGCAAAAGGGCATTCTATTAATAACTCAGGTGGATGAGAACTCATTTAATATAAAGGTGAGCTACAGTACATTACAGACTTACAGTGCGAATGTGTCAGAACATAATGAAATTCAGCTCAATGACATTCTCCTAATGGCAGGTGCTATCTGAAGTCCAGAATGACCCAGTCGGAATAAGAGGCTTGTGGGAGTATGAGGTGAGAGGGAGGGGAAAGGAAGTACTCTCTGTAATCAAAGAGTTCACTGGGATGGAAGGGTAATGATTGAACATTCTGAGATGATTGGTCTCAGCTCAGAGGATCAAAGGGCACATTGTAAAGGATTTTGTCCATACTACCAGCATTCCTAAACTGTTCTGAGAAGTTTTATAGGACCCACAATGTGTACCTGTAGTTTTCAGTTCTACGAGAATAACAATAATGGTGATGATGATAACTCTAATGATAACAATAGCAATAATTTATATTTATATAGTGTTTCATGACTTATAACATGATTTATGTTATTATCTTCTTTCATCCCACCCTGTAAATTAAGTTGTTGCGATTTTTACAATCTCCATTTTTCAGATGAAGAAACTGAGGAACAGAGTTTTCAATGACTTACTAGTTAGCGGCAAAACCAGGATTCAGACTCAGGTCTTCTGATTGCAAAGTAACTCATTTCATTATATCATATCTTTCAAACAGAAAGAAAGGAACTAAGACTGGTAGAATTATTGATATAGTCTAGCAAATATTTTATCAGTGGCACAAGAGGATGCTGACCAGCTCACACAAATCCATCATCAGAGCAGTTTACTGCCTAAATAGCTGCAATGACTGGCCTATGCCTATTGGCAAAACTGTTCTGTTTGTCAATAGGCGCTGTCCACCTACCTGGCAGCAGACCTAGTAAGAGTCAGCCGAGTGGGCTAGGATGGATATTGTCTCCATATCTCCAGATGCTTGTTTTGTTGCATGCTCCCAGTAAAAGACTGGCAGGGTGTACTATACCAAGACTGCTAGGTCAGATTGACTTATGCCAGACAACTGTTAATGTTTCCTCTCCTTCTCCCCTGATGTGAGTTGCATGGACCTTGCCCAGAGTCAGGAGTTAGGGTCACTAGCCAGGATAGCTTTTGTTGGTAGCTCCAGTAAAGTAGGATTATTCTGTAGACCTCCCCCTTCCCAAGTCGGCAAGTACTTTGAAGTGTTTCAAGTACTTTCATCAGCCAGCTGGGGCCACCTTTTCCTTAGTGGAACCAACTGGAGTAGACCAGAGTCTATGTTGAAAAGTTACTCTAGGAATGATGTCTGAGATAGAGCTAAGCAGACACCCCAAATGTTATAGGAGTATAGTGAAAGTAGCAGAGAAGACTAAACAGGAAAGTCGGGAACTTACGTCTAGATCTTAGAACAACCGAATTTAGGAGTTTATGTGAACAAGTAAAGAGATTTTAAGCTGGCCATTTGCATTGACTTTAGTGACCAAATACACCTGGGCTCGAATCCACCTGGAATTAGATGCAAGTATGTTTGCACAATGGAATTACTTCATTCAGAGACTGACCCCAGAGTGAGGTGGAACAAAACCACCGATGGTCTCAAATAGAGGATTCACTGTATTTGCCATTATACCTTTTTGTGGTTATGATTTAAGAGCTTTAAAGGTTTATTTTCTTTTGAGGCCCCCAAATTTGGGACCATGATTTAACACCACACTCATATTTCATATGATCTTTTACATAATGATTAAGGTATGAGAAGCAACATGATATAGAAGGAAAAAAGGATTTGGAGTCAAAATACCTGGGCTCAAATCTGGACACCTTCCTACCACCAATAGGACCAAGGACAAGACACCTCATCTCTTTGACCCTTATTTTCTCATCTGCAAAATGACATAGTTGGATTGGATAACTTTGAAAATTACTTTTCAGTTCACTATCTTTGGATCCAATAATTTTACCACTTGAGCACATAACTTCTCCTTTCATTTGTTCATTCGTTCAACTATGAAATGTTTATTAATCTCCTCTTCTAAGGCATGAACTGCACTAGGAATGAGATGAAATATAACAAACCAAACATAGGTCTTGTTACTAAATACCACATAAGCCAGTGATACTAAGACATACATGTAAAGGGATAAAACATATACATAAATGACTATATTACAGATGACAATATAAGTGCTTAAGGAACTTGCTGACTGATAAACATTTAGATGAAGAAGAAAGCTTTATCTGTAGGGGAAACATGGAAGGTTAGTGAGCAAGGTCATGTTGTATTTGAACCTCAAAGGATAAGTAGGTTTTCAGCAAGTGAAAATATGGGATGGGGAGTACTGTGCAGGGAATTGCATAGACAAAGGTGTGAAGAAGGGAATGCACAGTATGTGCACCTGAAAACTCAGTAAATGATCTAGTTTGTCTCAATTGTAGAGAGCAAAGTGAAAGTAAGGAAGAAAAAATAGGTTGGGGCCAACTTGAAGAGCATGTTCAAGGAACAATTAATTATCAAGCACCTGGTACTATGTAAGGTGCTGAGATAAATGCCAAAAAGTGAACCAGGCTAATTATAATTGATGTCACCCACCCTCTGATAGAGGGGTAGGTGACACAGTCAAAAGATAGATTGAATATGCACTTATAAACATGAAAAAATTTAAATTTGATTTGATCAACCATGCTTATTCTCTCTAAGGATTATATTTTACTTTTTTAATGGAGGCAAGTAATGATTTGAGGGAAAAGAGAGGAATCAACCAAAGAAAAAAACAAGAAAAGAGGGTCATTGAAGAATTTTGTTCAATACTTGGAAAATAACACAAGGAAGTTCAGAAGGAAATTCAGACAAGAAGGACAGCTTTGAAAGTAACATGTTGAAGACACGATGTACTCTTTAAAAAAAAGTTTTATGGAAGAGAGATTCATGGGTTTGCATATATTTTTATTCTGCTTTGAATATGGAAATGTCTTCTTTTTCAGTGTTCATTAAATTAAAAGTTAAATTTAACTATAAAATAGTGAATTAGTCCCTACCTTTGCAGAGCTTTAAAATCAATGAAAATGATTCTTTTGTTTGATAGGCACTGCAGGCCCATTGGATGTTTTGAAGCAATAGAGTAGATCAATTTGTTCATCAGAGCTGTGTGTTATTAGGTAGAATATAAAATGGATTGAAGAAGAGAAACTGGACTTAAGGTGGCCAGTCAGGAAATTATTGCAATAATAAAGATGAGACATAAATAGTAGTAGGAATAGTAGGAAAGCACAGATTGAAGAAATATCATAGAGATAGATTTTATGGAATTTGACAACTCTTCTCTTGTGCAGAAGAGAGGGAGGGAGCAAGTCAAAATTGCACTGAGGATTACTAGAAGGGTAGTGCCATTAACAGTAACTCTGTGGTCAAGAATATCTGGTTTGGGGGGAAGGATGGCATGTTGATCATGAGGTATTGATGAAGTTATTCAACAGACAATTGAAAATGTAAACTTAATATTTGGAATAGAGTTTGGCACTGAAATCTAGATTAAGGAATTTTCCATGTAGAAGAAATAGTTGAAGTAATGAAAATGAAGATCACTAAATAACAATAAAAGAGAGAAATAAGAGAGTCAAGTGTCTATTATCTGGTAAGTACTGTGGGTACACACACACACACACACACACACACACACACACACACACACACACACAAAAGGCAAATGACATTTCCTGCCGTTGAGGAGTTATAATCAAAGCATGCTAACAAATATACACAGAACAATTTATTTACCAGATAATAGGAAATAATAACAGAGGGAAAACCCAGAAATTAAAAGAAATTAAGGAAGACTTCCTGTCGGTTCTTAAAGGAAACCAGGAAGTTGGAGCAGAGGAGTGAGTGCACCGAAGGCATAGGGGACAGCCAGAGAAAACACCCAAGCAGAGAGATGGAATATCTTAACTGGGAAACAACCAGATCAGCTTCACTGGAAAGAATAGTATGTGTCAGGAGGTAAGAAAACTGGAAAAAGAAGGGACTTGAGACAGGAGGGCCATCTACACTAAGACTGGATTTGGAGTCAGTTAAATCTCATCTCTGCCCTTTTTACTATCCAGGTAAACTTTAGCAAATCAATTATTTTCTCTGGGCCTTAGGTTCTTCATCTGAAAAAAAGGGGTTAGACTAGATGACTTCCGAGGTCCCTTCCAGATCTCATTCTCTGATTTTATAATATAATGGATGACAAAATAAATTTAAAAATAAAGGGAAGGTGTGACATGACAAAGATGAGAATTCAAGGCCATGGGCCAGATGATAAGATTCAAACCCAGATTTCTTCTAACTTTAAATTTGATGTTCTTTCCACTACATATGTTTGTTTTTCCCCATTGAAATGATTGAACGTTCAGCCTTTCACACTGTCAACCTCTTTCCATGGATACTCTCCCCTCTATAAGTTTTCATCACACTTCTCTCCTGGTTCTCCTACTTTCTGACCAGTCATCAAACTTCTTGACTTACTCTTCATCCAGAATATAGCCACCAATTGTGGGTGTCCCCCAAGACTTTGTCCTGAGTCCTCCTTTTTCTCCTTCTATACCACCTTGCTTTGTGATCTCATCATCTCACACCAATTCAATCATCACCTCCATGCAAATGATTATGAAGTCTATATGTCTTGCCCTAATGTCTCTCCTTAACTCCAGTCTTCTACTATTGGGCATCTCTAACTGACCATCCTATAGTCATCTCAAACTCAACATGCTCAAAACAGAACTCATTATCTTTCTCTTGAAACCCTCTCCTCTTACAAACATTTCTGTTATTGTCAAGATCACCACCATCTTCTCAATCATCTGGGTTTGCAACCTGGGCATTGTCCTCAATTCCTCTCTCTTACTTAGTCTACATATCTAATCGGTTGACATCTTCTTGTTTCTATCTTCATATCATATACATATATGTATACGTGTGTGTGTGTGTGTATCCCCTTCTCTCCACTCATGCAATTACCACTGTGGTACAAATCCTCATTGCTCATGACTGGGCTATTCTAATAGCCTTCTGTTTGGTTTCCCTGCCTCAAGTCTCTTCTCACTCTACTGCACCTTCCATTTAAATACCAGAGTGATTTTCCAAAATATCCTCTCCCCTCCCCCATTCAAAAAACTCCTGTGGTTCCCTATTGTCTCCTAGATAAAATATGAAATCCTCTGTTTGGCATTAAATTTTGTTCAGTTGTTTTTCAGTTGTGTCAGACTCTTCATGACCCCATTTAGGGTTTTCTTGGCAAAGATACTGAAGTGGTTTGCCATTTCCTTCTCCAGCTCATTTTACAGATGAGGAAACTGAGGCAAACAGGGATATGTGACTTGCCTAGGGTCACACAGCTAAGTTTCTGAGGCCAGATTTAAACTCAGGTCTTCCTGACTCCAGGCCCAGTACTCCATCCAATGTGCCACCTAGATGCTCTGCTTGGCATTCAATCTGATCCTGCCCTACTTTTCTAATCTTCTTATACTTCACTCCCTTCCATACTTCCATATACTCTAATCTAGCAACACTAGACTTTTTGCTTTTTCCCATGGGTGGCATTTCACTCCCTGATTTCAAACATTTTACTGACTCTCCCCCATGAATGGAATGCTCTCCCTTCTCACCTCTACCTTCTGGCTCCCCTCGCTTCCTTCAAGAATCAGTTTAAATCTCATCTTTTGCATAAGATCTTTCCCAGTATTTCTGCCTTTTCCCTAATTGTTGGTACCTACCCTCTGATATTACTTTGCATTTACAATGTAAATATCTTGTAAGTACATAGTTGCTTACATGATGTCTCCCACAATGAAATGCAAGTTATTTTAAGACAAAGACTACGTTTTTTACTTTTGTTTGTATCTTCAAGGCTTAGCACTGTGTCTGGAACATAGTGTTCAATAAGTGCTTGTTGGCTGATAGAGAAAAAAGAACGGGGGTGATGAGCTAAGGGAATAGGGAGGGATTGAGGAACTAGGTCACATAGGACAAAATGAGTTTGGAAGTAAAGTAGAGGGTCAGTAAAAGGAGAATAAAACATAAGAGTGAGAGCTAGAAAGGACTGTAGAAATCATCTACCATAACCATCTCATTTTATAGATAAGGAAGCTAAGATGAAATGATCTGCTCAAGGTTTATAGATAATAACTGGCAAGTCTGGGATTCAAATTCGGTTCCTCTGGCTCCAAATCCATTTTTTTCTTTCCATTATGGCCTGAGAGAAGAAAATCAGAGTTTAATATCTTGGGATGTGGCAGTATCAAGTGATGATGACATCTAAGGTATTACTGTGCTGGTCAAAAAGAGATGAAAGTCATTGAGGTCAAGGAAGTTTGAGAGCTGAAAGATGAGGAGATGGAAAAGGTCATCAACATGATTGCTAAAGTTATCAAAGATGAAAGTAAGAGATAGAGTGGAGGAAAAAAGATGGTGAGTCAAGTGCAGAAATGAGGAAGAAAGGAAAATATTTTGGAGGCCTATAGAAAGTATCAGTAAATCTTGGGAAAGAATGGAATTTTTCTCCTCATCCTCCCCGAACTGAACAAAGAAAAACCTTGTAATAAATATGCATAGCCAAACAAAACAAATTCCCACATTGACCATATCCAAAAATGTATGTCTCATTCTTCATCTTTAGTCAATAACTTCTCTATCATTTTGGTAGACAAGTATACTTCATTAGTTCTCCAAAATCATGGCTGACTATTTCATAGATACAAGTTCTTTATATCTTTCAAAATTGTTTTTCTTTGCAATTTTATGGTTGTTCTATAAATTGTTCTTTTGATTATGTGTTATATTTCTCTCTTCACTCAACCTCAGTTCACAGGTTTCTTTGAAATTGTCCTTTTCACCATTTTTAGAACACAATAGGATTCTATTACACATCATGATTTGTTCAGTGATCCCCTAATTAGTGGCTACCCTCTTATTTCCCAATTCCTTGTCAGTAAATTGCTGCTGTAAATATTTGTGTACATATGAGTCCTTGTTTTCTTTATTTGATCTCTTTGTCGTATAGGTCAAATATTGTCTTCCCATGAGAATTAAGGTATGAGTAAAAAAGTGTTTTCCTGTACAGAGTGTTTTCCTTTACATCTCTTTGCTAGAGATGTGGTGTTCTCAGGAGATAAACAGATTTCAGTTAGTACTGGGAAGTGGGAAGAAGACAGAGAACTCAGGGAAAAGTACCTATAAGATAGTAGGAAAGAGTTCAAAAAAGCACAAGAGTTGTAGCAGGAGTAGACAATACTGAATTGAGCCCTAGGAAAGGTAGAGTTGAAAAGGATAGAAATGAGAGGTTGGGGAAGGGGACTTTTGCCTTGGGTAGAAGTTCAGGATAATAGGGATTCAAGAAGCATGTTAGAAGAGTTAGTTAGCTGTAGGGGAGACAGAATGCTTCCTTATTCCAATTTTCTAGGCAAATACAAGCACCAATGCTAAATCCATAGGTATTGTGGCCATAGAGGTCAGCTGGTTTAGCAGATACTCAATCAGTGTGGCCAGGGCATCATAAAATTAGCATTTTGATTGCTGATGCCCTGAAAACCTTAAGTCTAGGGCCATGTCTACAAAGGCAAGGAAGCAAAGATGTTACCATTTCTCAATGAATATGATCAGTGTAGACAGAAAATCTGTAAAAGTCAGAAGCTTAGTGCTTGCCATTCCTCAAAAGAAGTTTTATACAAAAGGATAATAATCTCAATTCAGTCATGAGGATTTAGAATTCAGGGTGTCTTTGAGTGGGAAGAGACCTTAAACATCCTCTAATTCAACCTTTCACCCCAAGAAGGATTATCCTCACAAAATAATCTTAAAAATCTTTATGATCCCACCTTACTAGTCCCAGTACTGCTACTTACTAGCTATGAAACCTTAATTTGGAAAGGCCAAGGTCATCCACTGCATCCCAGGCCATCGCCAGCCATCTTGACTTTTGTCTTGCCACTGAACTTCGAAAACTGGAGGAGAGAGTGAAGCTGATGACTTTGTGCAATTCTGCCTTGTTTAAATCCAATTCACAGGCAAGTCAAGACAACTCTGCCATGTCATTGGTCCTCTCAAGAGCAAAGGACAAATAACAAGAACCTTGCTTAAGCCAGGCACTAAATCTCTCCCAGCTTCTGGTTTCTTGTCTATGAAAATGAGGAGCTTGGACAAAACTACCTTTCTGTCACTAAACAAACCTTTAAATGCAAAAACAGCAATCAGATCTCCTAGGTCTTTTATTTTCCAAAATGAACATCCCTACCGTGTTTCCCCGATAATAAGACCTACCCCGAAAATAAGCCCTCCCCTTACTGTGTAAGATTCCTCTAAAATAAGCCCTCCCCCGAAAATAAGCCCTATTGAGATTGCTACTGTAGTGAAGGTGATCCCCTGCTCACGCCGCGCTCCGAGCTGCATCCAATTAGAGCTGCAGCAGTGAGCGCATCATCCTGTTCTTCCCCAGTGATTTGCTTATTGAATAAAGGAACATTTTTTTGTTCACATTTACTTGTTTATTAAAATTGCTGTCAATGTTCATTAAAATAAGCCCTCCCATGAAAATAAGCCCTCTGGTGTTTTTCTGTCCAAAAAAAATAATAAGACAGTGTCTTATTATTGGGGAAACACGGTAGTTTCTTGACTACATGATATTGTTTTATGTCACAAGTCAAGTTCTGGGCTTAAGTTTTCCCATCTGTCAAAATGAGGGAGTTGAAATCATAATCCTACCAAAACCTCAGCCCTTCTACCGTGTTTCCCCGATAATAAGACACTGTCTTATTATTTTTTTTGGACAGGAAAACACCAGAGGGCTTATTTTCAGGGGAGGGCTTATTTTAATGAACATTGACAGCAATTTTAATAAACAGGTAAATGTGAACAAAAAAATGTACCAGCAAGCAAATCACTGGGGAAGAACAGGATGACACACTCACTGCTGCAGCTCTGATTGGATGCAGCTCGGAGCGCGGCGTGCATTTCACCCGGGGGGGGGGGGACGGTGCATACAGAGGGTACCGTAATGTAGCGTGTAGCACAGGGGATCACCTTCACTACAGTAGCAATCTCAATAGGGCTTATTTTCGGGGGAGGTCTTATTTTAGAGGAATCTTACACAGTAAGGGGAGGGCTTATTTTCGGGATAGGTCTTATTATCGGGGAAACACGGTAGCTCTAAATCTATGAACCTATCATCCTCCACCATCTTTTAGATTTGCCATGTTTTGTCAATGGTGCTCATCATATGGTGCTCAAGACTGAATATAATACTTCAGGCATTGTCTGACCAGGGCAGAGAACAAAGATACAATTACCGCTCTTTTTTCTGGACTCCTTTTAGAGAAGTCTGGACTTGTGGTTACATCAGTATGTGGAGCTTGCAGTTTGGAAACTCCTTCCACCAATATAGTAGCTTCTCTGTAATTTAGAGGCTTAGTGAGTGGTCCAGGGTACTGAGAAGTGACTTCCCCATGGTCATATAGGACATGTTGGAGGCAATATTTGAAAACAGGTCTTCCTGATTCCAAAGCTATCCCTCTACCCACTATGCTATCCTGCATGTCTTCTGGACATTATATATCCTTAAAGGTAACTAAAGTGTGCATTAGCATTTTTTGTAGCCAAGTGACCCTGCTAGCTTAGTTGCTTTGCAATTCACTGAAACCCTTATTTTTTTTTCCACACAAGAACTGCTGAGTCAGGTTTGCCTCATGTTCTACTTGTGAAAATACTTGTATTAGTATTGATTTTTAAAAACCTCAAAGTATAATTTTACATTTATCCTTGTTAACTTTCATCTTATTTGTATCAACCCATCTGTAATTCCAGACTTTAGAGATTTTTCTGGATTTTAATCCCATTGTCCAATATAAATTTCCTCCAGATTTGTGTCACCTGAAAATTTGATAAGCATGCCATCTATACTTTTACCTAAAGCATTAACAAAGTTGCTAAACAGCATAGGACTGTGAACATTTCTGTGAACATTCCCTCTGACATTTCACTGAAGACTTCCCTCTAAGCAAGTCAAGGACTTCCAGGAGGGCATCAACTCTCGGGCACTGGAAACACCATTATTAAGCAGTACTACAATGACCCCAAAGAGTTTCTATACTGTCCCTAACTTTCATCCAAGGGGTAGTTGGCTGACACGAAAGCTTTCTGCTGCTATCATACCAACTCTGATGATTGGGTTGCATCCAGGTAAGTTTTATTTTTCTTTCTTAACCTAATAGATAGTTTCCGAAGTGGTGGCATTTATAGTATCATGGCTAGGATGACTTAAGCATAGTAGTGCCTGTAGTTGTGGGCATGGGGTAGGGATGGATTCAATAATGTCTCATGGCCCAGTCCAGCCTATTTCTGCACATACTGCAGATTCCTTATGACTCCAAAGCAGGGGACTCAGATTTGTAATGAATTCAGTATATTCAAGCACTGAAATAATCATGTATTTTTTTAAGGTAGCAAATTGGGGGTTAGGGTCCATCCTGTGCTCTTTGTAGGTATTTTTGACCATAGAGAAGTACTTTTTTAATATGTAAAAGTGAACTAACAAATTTACATTTTGAAAGACAATATTATATATTAAGTGTATGTGTATGTAACTACATATCTATTCTTTCCTAGAAGATGGGAAGATATCTTTTTTGTTCAAATTGTTCCAACTAGAGGCGGCCAGGTAGCACAGAGAGTAAGAGCACCGGCTCCAGTGTCAGGACGACCTGGAGATCGAATCCCAGGCTCAGACACTCAGCACCACACCCAAAAATGATGGCCATGTAACCTTGAGCAAGTTACTTAACCCTGATTGCTTAAAAAAAAATTGTTCCAACTCCCATTTTTTTTATTGCTCCGAAATGACAACTGTCAATAAATTTACGTGGCCGATTTCAACTGTAATGGGGAGTCATATATGGATTTTGCCTAGCTTTAATATGTAAAATTTCACTTTACTTTCCCTGATAGTAAAAATTAACAATTATATCACCTATATACATTAACATAATTCTGAGGAAAATAAAATACTTCCCTAGGTTGACATCAATCCATTAACCAATGAATAACCAATGGTTATTCACTAGATACACATTGACTTTACAAAAACACCTGACATAAGATCTGTTGAGTCCACATTGAGGGAAGTTTAAATGCCAAGCCGTGCTTTGGAACAGCTCAGGTCACGTATCCACAGATAGGGTTATGTAAGCCATGAACCTCTGATTCATACCCACTGGGGAATCTGGCACACTTTGTTGAAGTTTATGAGGCCATTCCAAAGGTATCCAGTAGGCCAGTGCCTGTGATGTAATAGAATTGGCTTCTAGTACTTCAGTCTTTCTAACCATGGGCAAAGCAAATAATTGAGACAATTATTCAGCTAATTTTAGGAAAGAAAAAAAAACATTTGTAGGGCCAGTTTTCACTAGCTATTATTTTCCCTTCTTAATGAAGATCTGTCTTGAACCTGAATACAAAACCTCATGGGATTCTTGGCCAGTTCCAAGATACACAGGGAACCTCAATTGTGATAGAATTAAGATGGTGTGAGAGAAAGAGCTCTGGTCCTGGAACCAGGTGACCTGAATTGGATTCCCTCTTACAACACATTAGCTATATAACTATGGGAAAGCTACTTCATCTCCCTTAGCCTGTTACCTCATCTGCAAAATGAGGATAATAATATTTGCTATCCCTGCTTTGTAAGGTTGTGAGGACAGAGTCTTGAAGTATTAGAAAAAAATTATTGCTAGGCTACACCCTACCCCCCCTGCCCATATTCACGTTGAAAAGTCAATATTAGGATCTTCACCTAATATTGAGTCTGCTCAATTAATCTAAAGGAAATATTCACTGAATACATTGGGAATATTTCTGAAAAGGGCCTTTTAATAACTTAGATACACTACCTTGTATAGACACAGATTTCATTCAATCTACTACGCCTGCCCAACATAGAGCAGATCAGACACATGAGCAGAGCATGCTATGTGTCAACGAAGTCCCTGAGTTGTTAAAGATTTTTTCATGCTCTTCTAAAGATAGAGGCAACTTCTAGAATTAAAAAGAACTAGTCACAAGTCTTTACCCTCCTAGGGGCATCACAATGCTAAGCTGACTATCTCTGCTTTAGCTATATGAGAGATGAGACACAGGGAATTCAGAGAAATAGATATTCCAAGTAGGTAGAAGAGAGAGAGTGGGACTATCCTTCATTAATTCTCATCCTTCAATCAATATACATTTACTAAGAGCCTAATATGTGCCAGGCACTGTGCTAAACCCTGGTGATAAAAAAGAGGCAAAAGGCAGTCTCTGCCCTCAAGGAGTCTAATGAGGTAGACAACATGCAAATAAATAGTTAGGAAGAAAGCTCCATGGATCTGTATACAGGATAAATAGGAAATAGTTAAAAGAGGGAAGGAATTAAGGGCTGTTAGTGAAGGTTTATGGCAGTGAGGTGGTGCAGTGGATAGAGCACAAAGTCTAGAATCAGGAAGATCTGAGTTCAAATCCAGCCTCAATTTCCTCATCTGTCAAATGATCTGGAGAAGGAAATGGCAAACCACTTTAGTATCTTTGCCAAGAAAACCCCAAATGGGCTCATAAAGAGCCAGATACAACTAAACAACAAAAAGGGAAGGTTTCCCATACAAGGTGGGATTTTAGTTGGTATTTAAAGGAAGCCATTTCTAACATTCCTAAGTGAAGCAAATAGACTGCTTGTTAGGGGGACAGAGATAAAACCATTGGTAGCTGGAGACAACCTCCCAGAAGCTCTCTAGTTGTCAGCTTGAGCTCAGTTAATAAACACTTTTTAAACACCTACTAAGTGCTAGGCACCATACTAAGTGTTAGGGATACAAAGAAGCACAAAAATAATATCTGCTTTCAAGGAGCTCACAATCCAATGGGAGACACAAGATGTAAACAACTATATACAAACAAGCTATAGATAGGATAGGAAGAAAGTAGCATCAAGGGAAATAGCGAAAGGCTTCCTGTAGGAGATGAGATTTTAGCTAGGATTTGAGGAAGACAGAAGGCAGAGATGAGGAGGGAGAGTGTTCTAGGCATGGGAGACATCCAATAAAAATTCCAGGGATTGGGAGGTGAAAATTGTGCAAGAAATATTAACAAGGAGGACATCATCAAATTGTAGAGTATTTGGTGGGGATAAGGGTGTAGGGGTAAGGTATAATGTGTAAGAATACTGGATGGGTGAGAAAAGTCCATTAGATTTGGCAAGTAAGAGATTATTAGGAACTTTGGAAAGAGCATATTTGGCTGAACTATGAAAATGGAAACATTCTGTGGAGAGTTAAGAAAAGAGGAAGAGGAAAGGAAGTAGATGCACCTATTTTTAAATGGCCTTCTCAAGGAGTTTAGCCAAAAATGATAGGGAGATTCTGGAGACCCAGAACTTTCTGCCAACTTCAGAAGTTATTTGACTACAAGAAAAGGTTAGGTATATATTAGAAAGTAAGGTTCTAATTTCTGCAGATAATTGTAGTGGGATTGACAACTAAGAATGAAAGTACTAGAATTTACCCATGTGTTTATAATCTTAAAAACATGATAGAATATTATCTGCTTTACTGTTTTACTTTCTTGCTGTTGTAAGGTCTGAAGAAAATAGTAGAGTTCATTTGAACAGAGAAACACCATATGGATCTCAAATAAGTATGGATCTTGTATCTGGCACCAGGAAACTATATGAAATAATTAGCTATGAGAAAAAGGAAGCCCCAAGTGCTAACGGTGTGAACCTAAAATTCTATTAAAACACCAAGCCAGAGCAATATCGGACCAGAGTGTGCATAAGAATCAAGTCAACCCTCTCTCACTTAGCTACTCTTAACATAAGCTGGAATGGGGCTATGGTACAAAGTGATGTCTTTCCAGTGAGCATTTAAAAGAAAGAGCCTATTTAGAGGTAGAGAATGGACATAATTTCTCCAGTTTCATTTCATCTCCATGTGACCTTCTCAGGTTTCTCTCACCTTGAACCAAGTTTGGGTTGGCCCATTGCAAGTGCCCATTCGAGAGTTACAGCATCATTTTAGACTTGCTGCAATAAAAGACTTTTTTGGTGGGGGGAGTGAAAGGAAGACAGAGATTGCCTTGTAAAAATAGCAAGGATTTTCACTTGCTTATTTTCACCAGTGCTCTTAAATTCAAGGCTGATTTTAATGTTATAGAAACCCTGTCTCGTTACTGACAGTCTCAGGAGAGATAATAGGGTCTTATAGGGTAGGAATGAGGATTTTCAGGGACTTTTGCCCCCATTTTTCCTCTCTCTTTAGCGTGATGATTTCCCATGTGTTGCAGTGAGTCCTTCTTACAAAACACTATCAAATTCTTAAGTACATAAAAAAATGTCGTTTTTTTTTTCCTTTTGCAAACACAACAACCTAAAAAGCCTGGATTCTCCCCAATCTGAATACAATGCCAGCAAAAGGACATATGCCTAATTAAACTGCCAATCAAGCAGAAATGATATGCTTACTATTTATACAAATGTTTACAGTCATGGCTTAAATCAGGAATCAGTGACTTGCTGTTGAGAAGCAAGTCATCAGCATTGGAATTAGTAGCCATTAAAGCAGGTCTTTCTTTAAACAGTGGCTCAGCTTTGCTAGAAATCTTGAAATAGACCCTCTTCTCATCCCACTCCATCCTGTCTCATCTCCCTCCACCCCCATTTCAGCTCTCCAGATTGGTTTCTGCTCCATCTCCCAGTTTCACCATTGTCATTCCTTGCTTTTTCTAAACCCTGTTTTCAACCTTTTTCTTATTAAAAAACAGCTCAGTCATGTCTTGATTGTGTTCTTCAGAATCACTGGATTGGAATGGATATTGGTGACCATGTGGTCCAAAGCAAATTTGAACATGGATTCTCTCTCCAACATCACCAAGTAGTCATTCAGTCTCTCCCTGAAGATAGGGTCTTGTAGGGTAGGAATGTAGGAACTCCAGGGAAGGGGAACACACCACTTCTTGAGGCAATCTGTTCTACATTTGGACACAATTGGGATATTCTCTCCTCATTTTCCATTATATTTTCTGAAAAGTTTATTGAAATAAGTGTCCCACACGTCCTTAGACCAAGGCAAATCATTGTTCAGGTAACATAGTAGATCAAGATGAAATCTCCTCTTTATGTTTCCATTAGCTCCTATGGGTTCAGTTATCCCCTCTATTCAAACAAACCTAATAGACTTAAAAATATACCATGTGAAAATCTATACAGAAGATTCCTAATTCTACCTTTCTGGTCCCAATCTCATTTCTAAACTCCAGTCTTATTTGTCTAACTCTCTGCTAGATATTCTACTTGGATATCCGATTGGTATCTCAAATTCTCTATGTCCAGGATAGAACTTATCCTTTTTATCTGGTCCTCAAAGCCTAGCTAAGGTAGCATCTTGCAGATTGTAGGTACTTAATTAATGTTTGTTCAATTGAATGCTGAGGCCACAAAATAACCTTTAAAATAATTTCACTATTTACTAACCTTCCATGCTCACTTCCATCTGTGCACTTAAAATCCCTCCTTCCTCCACTCAGTGCATCTACAACCTTCACAGGATCACAGAATTACAGAATCTCAAAATGGGAGGACCTCAGCAGCAAACAGGAGCAAAATCACAAAGGCCTGAGTTTAAATCCATCCTCAGACATTTACTTTCTGTATGATCCTAGGCAAGACACTTAACTTCTGTTTGTCTCAACGTGATCATAGGTGAAATTGGTATAATAATAGCACCAATCCCCCCAGCGTTGTCGTAAGGAACAAATGAGATAATATTTAGAAAGTGTTGTACAATTCTCAGAGCACTATGTAAATGCTAGCTATTACTATTATTCAGTGTAGCTCATAACTGAGCAATAACTCTTTCTACAACATCTCCAATAACTGGTAACAAAACTGCTACTTGAAGACCTCCGGGGAAGGGAAGTGTATCACTTCCCACTTTCCACTTACTTCCCACTTTTGCATATTTCTCTTTTAAAATTGAATTAAATGTATTTGTTGTTACATTTTAAGTTCTGAACAGTCTCTCTCCCTCCCTCCGCACTCTGTACCAGAGGAGGCCGCCATTTGATGCAGATTTATAAATATATGTAAAACCATACTATGTATACTTCTGTTTATCAGTGCTTTCTCTGGAGGTGGATAGCATCTTGCTTCCCAGGTCCTTTATAGTTGATTTGAGTATTTATAGTACTCAGAATAACTTGGTGGTTCACAATTATTCTTCAAACAATATTGCTGTTACTGTATACAATATTCTCTTGGTTCTGCTTACTTTACTTTTCATTATTTCATGCAAGTCTTTCCATGTATTTGTGAAATTAACCAGCTCATCATTTTTTATAGCACAGTAGTATTCCCTCACAATCATATATCACAATTTGTTTACCCATTTCCTAATTGATGGGCATCTGCTTAATTTCCAGTTCTTTGCCATCACATAGAGACCTGCTAAATTTTTTTTAAGAACATATAGGTTCTTTTCCTTTTACCCTGCTCACCTTGGGATATAGACCTAAAAGCAAGGGTATGCACAGTTTCATAACACTTTGGGCATAATTCCAGGTTGCTCTCATGTAGATTTCTAATTATTAGGAAGTCCTCCCTTACACTGAGGCAAAATTCACCTCCAATGACTCTGGAGGAGGGAGGGAGGGAGGCTGACGACTCTGCACAGCTTTGCCTCACTTAAATCCAATTCACCAGCAAGTCAAAATAGCATCCGCCTGATGTCATTGGTCCTCCTTGAGAACGATGACAAACAACAAACTTACCTTCAGCTTCTATCCATTGCTCTTCTTTCTGCCTCTCTGCAACAAAGCAACACATAGCTAAATTCTCTTATAGGACAGAACTGTCAGTCAGTCAAAAAGCATTGATTAAACATCTATTAGGTATCAAGCTCTACAACATGTACTAGGTGTTTTTTTTAATGGCAAAAAAGCAACCAGTTTCTGCTTTCAAAGAGTTCACACTCTAATGGGAGAGAGAACATGCAAACAGCTATGTACACAAAAGATATATACAGGATAAACTAGCGAAAATCAAGACAACATGGTCTCTAAAATCAAGGGGGAGTCAGGAAAAGCTTTTTGTACAAGGTGGGTCTGGTACCTGAAGCAAGCCAGGGAACAGAGATGGAAAGGAAGAGAATTCCAAGCAAAAGAGACAACCAGTCAAAAGACAAGGATTTGGGAGATGGAGTGTCTTGTGCCAGGAACAGAAAGGAAGCAAGGGTCACTGGATCACAGAGGGGAGTAATTTGTAAGAAAATCATAAAGTTAGAAAAGGCTCAGGTCATGAAGGGCTTGAAAACCCAAACAAAAAATTTTTACATTCCAATATTTGAAGACAGTTTTGATGATCCTCTCCCAAAAGTCTACTCTTCTTCAAGTTAAATCCCCAGTTCATTCAGCATATCCACAATGGTTACTCAACACCAGGCAACTAACTAGTTATTCAGGGTCTTTCAAGATAGATGGAGATTCTACTCAGACATCATCATTTCATTAGCCAAACCCACATGAATTTGAACTTGGGCATTACTGGGTCCAGATGGTTGCTTTTTGCCAATGAGTCTATAGATTTAATGCAAGAAGAGACCTTCTAATTCAAACCCCCTTCTTTTTATAGATAAGGAAACTGAAACCAAAAATGTTAAGTAATTTGCCCAAAACAGTAAGCAGAGTCAGGCTTTAAACCCAGTTCTTTTGACTCCCAGCCTAACATTCTCTCTCCTATACCATGCCATTTCCCCTTCTTTGTTATCACTTCTTAATTATCAGCATTTAGGCTTATCCCTAGAAGTCATACTTTAAAACTCACAGACAGCACTTATAATACATGACTTTACTGACTTCCTCTATTGACACCTGTCTTTTTCTATTTACTCTTTTAAAGTAGCTTGCACCAGCAGAAAAGCCCTTTGAAAACCAAACAGTTTTAACAATAGGGTCTGAGCCCCTGCTTTATGAAAAGTTAAAAGGAGGAGGGGCAAGCTTTGCTAGAATAAATTGCAGTTTAGTGGGCCAGGATGGGGCACAATGAACAATACCAAAGTCCTCCTGAGTCAAGGCTTTATTTATAGTGACATTCATTATTTTGTCAGAAGTGAATTCCCATCTATCCTCACTTGCCCACATGTAGGCCTAGTTTTTCATCTTTGTCTCTAGTCTTAGAGGAAAAAGTGACTATCCCCTTCCTCTAAGCTCAGATGCTGACTTTAGACAAGTGGAAAAGTCATTATTAGCCAAGATAGTATCCCTAACCTAAGCGTAGATGCCACCTTGAATAATTCATTGAATGCTTCAAAGCAGACTATGTGCAGACAGATTAGCACATGCAACAGCAACCAAATTCAATAAGCATGTATTAAGATCATAGAATCATAGCTCTGAAATATGGTTTTTTAACCTGAGGTCTTTGAAATCCTTTTTTTAAAAAATATATTTTGATAGCTATATAGAATCACTTTCCTTTATAATATTATCTATTTTATTTTTGTGCACTTAAAAAACTTCATGCAAAGATTTTTCCCTTGTCAAATGTTTCCCTCTTCATCTTAGCTTTTTTAGATTTATATAAAAATATAATTTTATGTGATCAAAATTATCCATTGTGATCTTTTCAATTATTTGCTTGTGAGCTTTTCTCCTAAACATAGATCTGATAGGTAATTATTTTCCATATGTCTCTAATTTGTTTATGATATGACCTTTTATATCTTGGTCACATATCCATTTGGAGCTTCTCTTTGTGCAATGTGTGAGACATTGGTCTAAATCTAATTTCTACCATATTCTTATCTAATTTTCCCAACAGTTTGTCAAATGAATCTTTTTGCTTGTAATTTCAGGCAGCTTGACAGTGCAATGGATAGAGTGCTTGACCTGGAGTCATGAAGAGTTGAGTTCAAATCTAGCCCCAGACACTTACTAGCTCTGTGACCCTGGGCAAGTCACATAACCATGTTTGCCTCAGTTTTTTCATCTGTAAAGTGCACTAGAGAAGTACATGACAAACCACCCCAGTATCTACCACTCCAAGAAAACCCCAAATGGGGTCACAAATGGTTGAATAGGACTGTGGAACAACTGAACAACAAATGTCAGTAATTGGGGACTTTGTGTTTATCAAACATGAGGGTATTAGATATAATTACTTCTGTATGTTGTGTATTCAATCTGTTTAACTGATCACTATTTTTTAACCAGTGCCATGTTGGTTTTAATAATTACTGCTTTGTAATATAGTTTGAGATCTGGCACTGCTAAGCCCACTTCATTCCCACTTCTTTTTATTATTTCTCTTGAGATTCTAGACCTCTTTCTCCCTTAATGTGAATTTTGTCATTCTTTTTTTACAGAATTAGAGAAAAGGCATAAATAAGGCCTCTGGAAAACGTGGACTCAGATTTAGAGAACATAAGTGACAAAAGAGTAAATTCATCAGTCCTAGTTACTGGAAGATTTTTTTTCCTTCCTTTGTCAATTAGTCAATAAAGTAATCATCTGGTAGTTTGATTGGAATGTCATTGAACAAGTAAATCACTTTAGGCAGAATTGACACTTCTGTTTAATTGGCTTGTCCTACCCATGAACAATTAATATTTTTCCAATTATTTGTCTTTATTTCTGTAAACAGTTGTTTATAGTTATATTTGTATAGTTTGTATATGTATCTTGGAAGGTAGAAACCCAAATATATTTTAGTAATTTTATATGGAATTTCTCTATCTCTTCTTACTGAGTTTTACTGGTGTCATGTAGAAGTGCTGATGGCTTTGTGGATTTATTTTATATCCTACAAGTTTGCTAAAGGTATTGTTTTAATTAAATTCTTAGTTGACTTTTTTGGGTTCCTTTGATACACCATCTTATCTACAAAAATTGATCACTTTGTGTTCTTTTAACCTATACTCAACTACCCCGATTTCTTTTTCTTGTCTTATTACTATAGGCAATATATCCAGTACTATGTCAAATCAAGTGACAATGAACATTTGTTTCACCTATGAATTTATTGGAAAGGATTCTAATTTGTCTCCATTACAAATAATAGTAGTTATTGTTTTAAATATATACTATTTGTCATTTCAGAGGAAAATCTGTTCCTATGTTTTCTAAATATTTTTAATAGAAATATGTTCTGTATTTTGTCAAAAGCTTTTTCTACATCTCTTAATAATCATATGATTTTTGGTCAATTTTGTTATTAATGTCGTTAAATTTATCTTTTTCCTAGTATTAAACCAGCCCTACATGCCTGATATAAATACAACCTGACCATAGTATTTAATCTTTATGACATGTTGTTCTATTTTCTTTGATAATATTTTATTTAAGATTTCTGAATCTCTGTTCATTAGCCTGTAGTTTTCATTTTCTGTTTTTATTCTCTCTGCTATATGTATCAAGACCATATCTATGGCATAGAAGGAATTTGGTTGGATCCTTTCTTTTGCTGTTTTTGCAAACAACTTACATAGCATTGAAATTAATTGGTTTTTGAATGTTTGCTAGAATTCACTTGTTTATCCATCTAGCCCTGGAGTTTTTGTCTTTGGAAGTTCATTTATGGCTCATTCAATTTCTTTTTATGAATCTGGGCTGTTTACCTGAGAAGGGTCAATAGGCTTCACCTGTCTGCCAAAGAGGTCAGTGGCCAAAAAAAAAAAAAGATGATGTTAGGAACCTCTGCTCTGTACAAGAGCAGATCTCAGATGACATCTAATCCCACCTCCTCATTTTACAGAAAAGGAAATTGATGCCCAGGAAAGTTAAATAACTCACACAGGTAGTAAGAATCAGAGGCAGAATCTGAACCCATGTTCTGACTGCAGGTCCAGTGCTCTCTCTCCTATATGACTCTCTGTGCCAGACACTGGGGATGCAAAGACAGGAACAGTCCCTTCCCCCAAGAAGAACACTTCCCATTATTCATCATTTTATATACATGGAGTCTATTTCAACACCTAAATCACTGTGAATGTAGAGATGCTAAATAATTATAAAAATAAAAGCTGGTTCTCAGTATTCCAGTTACTATACAGGACTGAGAGGAAGATATAGTCTCACTCAGAGAAATTGGAGTTATCAGAAAGATAGTCAGTTAGGGTTCCTCCCTCAACTCTATTTCCTTGCTATTGAACAAATAATTCTGTGGGTCACTGTCTATAAGGAGGAACACAAAACAGACAACCTTCCTCCTGTGTTATGCTTGAAGTTCCAGTTCTGAGGCTTCTTCTCTAACTTCTACTCACCTTACATCCCTAGTACCTGGCACACAGTAGTATAGCAGAGAGAGCACTGGGTCCCAGAGAGCAGCTGCTCCTCTTCTCAGGCTTCTAGGGGTGATGCTGAGGGCTTGGGAGGGTTTTCTAGTAGCACTGCTCCTGAGGCACCACCATTGTGCTCTCCAATGATTATCAGCTTGACTTAATTAGCCTTGGGAAGGGGTATTTACTAAGCAAGTACTGCAAGGGCAGTTATTACAGAAATGTCTTTCCCAAACTGAAGGCATGCTCTCCCCTTGCTGAAACAAGATCCTTGGGAAGAGTAGACTTTAGCTTAGAGAACACAAGTGCCCAGGAGATAAGTTCACAGTCTGGCTACTAGACGACCTTTTCTCTTTATGTCAGTCAATCAACGTTGATTTATTAAATGCCTAGTATGTGCCAAGCACTGTGCCAAGCACTGAGAATACAAAGAAAAGCAAAAGACAGTCCCTTCTATCAAAGAGCTCTCAATCTAATGGCGGAGAGAACGAGCAAATAAGTCACAGAGGGAAGGCCCTGGAATTAAGGGAAGTTCCTGTAAAAGGCAGGATTTTAGTTGGAATTTGAATAAAGCCTGGAAAACCAAGAAGTGGAGATGAGGAAGGAGAACATTCCAGGTATAGGGAGACAGCCAAAGAAAATACCCAGAGCCAAAAGATGGAGTGTCTTTTTTTTTCTTTTTGGAAGGGGGAAGGCAGGGCAGTTGGGGTTAAGTGACTTGCCCAAGGTCACATGGCTAGTTTGTGTGTGTGTGTGTTAAGTGTCTGAGGCCAAATTTGAACTCAGGTCCTTCTGACTCCAGGGCCAGTGCTCTATTCACTGCACCACCTAGCTGCCCCTAAAGTTTTGTTGTTGGGTTTTGGTTTTTTTGTTTGTTGTTTGTTGTTTTTGTTTTTTGCTTTGTTTTTGGAGGGGGGAAGGCAGGGCAATTGGGGTTAAGGAGACGGAATGTCTTGTTCATAAAACAGCCAAAAGGCCAGTATCACTGGATTAAAGAGTATGTGGGGGAGAGGAAGACATAAGGTGTAAGAAAATTTGAAAAGTGTTGGGGTACACGAGACAGAGAGGTTACTTTGAACACAAAACAGAGGATTTTATATTGGATCCTAGAGGTGATAGGGAACCACTGGAGTTTATTAAGTATGAGAGTAACACAGTAGGACCTTTGTGGAGTCCTCTCAAAGCTCCCCTGACCCCTCTACTGGGCTCCAAGAATCAACATCCTTGGAGAGTTCTAAAGTTGCCTTGCCTCTATGTCTTACTTGTCCTCACTATACATCTCTCATCTCCTGATGGAGTTGGCACTGTCAGGCTGCTCTGGGAAAAGTACAACTGGTGCTAATGGGAACTACAGATCTTCCAGGTTTTTGAAAAAAGAAAATTATCTTCCCCTGCTAGATTCAGTTGCTTCAACTAACTGGCTGCTGGAATAGTGGGACCCCCAGGTTAGCCTGTTGTTTTATCCATAGCTCAACAAGGCATGACTAACTCTCTTCCACCAATCACAAGAAATAATAATACTAACATGTATATGGTGCTTACTATGTTCCAGCCACTGTGCTAAGTGCTTTCCTGATATTTTCTCATTTGATCCTAACAATAAATAAGATAGGTCATTATTATCCCCATTTTATAATTGAGAAAACTAAAGCAAGCAGAGATGACTTGTTTAAGATCGTAGAGCTAGTAAGGATCTGAGACTGGATTTTAACTCAGTTCTTTCTGACTCTAGACCTAGTCCTCTATTCACCTCTGTTCACCACCTAGTTGCCTCATATTCCCCATGTGGCATTATGTTTTTACCCAATGACCCAAAGCCCATATGATTTTTTTCAAATTCATTAAGGACTTATTTATACCTAATTTACTTTTGATTGATTTATTCTGGGATCATATTAATTACATGCTTGTGATGGAAATACTGGTTGGGAAAATACATTCCAGCAGAATGTTAGCTCCTTGAAGGAAAGGATGATTACATTTTTGTTCTTCTATGCCTAGCAATTTGCACAGTGTCTTTCATATAGTTGATACTTAATAAATGATTATTGAATTGTATTTGAGATGCCACCAGCCAAGGCAATATTCATGATGGCAACAAAGAAAAATTTGAATGTGGATGAGTCAACTAGGAAAAATGGGGGAAGCAGGAAGAGATTGTCTTTAGACATTTAGTTACAACTAGAAATCTTTGTCCACAAGCACCCAACTGTATCATGGTTTTCAGAAGTCTGGGAGAGAGTTAGAACAGGATGGAAAGGTGGGGGAGTGGTGACGTTTAACGACTAAGGTGTCCTGGTTGTTTGTTTTTAAAAGTAGAAGGTGTGTGTCAGCTGTGTGACTCATGAAACACTAATTAATTTTTTTTTACTCTTTTTATCCTGGTAAAACAAACAAAATACTTTTAGCAATGTCGAGCTTTCTTAGAGACCCAAGAAAATAATTGCCTGAGTCTAATGTTAATTGCTAAAGGAAAAAAAAAGTAAAATTTTTGCAAGATGTTAGCTGAGTGTTTGGGCCAAATCATCATAATTTTTAATCTGGGATGAAGCAAAGCATAGCCAAATAGAATGATTCCAGGTCCTTTCACAGGGCAGGAAGTTAAAAATCTCCATCATCTTGAAATTGTCTATCTGGAGCACTTTGGTTGGAGTTGAAAGCACTAAAGGTTAGGATTTCACATCCTAATCTAAACCCTGACTTTCTTGAGGGCCTTGAATTTAGATGGCATCTCACTGTCTTTATTCATTTATGACATGGTGGTGATATGAGTGTTTCCAAGTAAGTATTCAAACTATTAAGGATGTTATTGATTCTCCCTAGGCTTCCATCATCTATCCAAAAGACTAGATGTCCACTCTTCATAGATGTTACAGAGAGCATCCAGTATTCAGCTGATGGTTAGACCAAATCGGGGGTTCTTAACATAGCATCCATGAAGCTATTTTTTTAATATCTTGATAACTATTTCAATGTAATTAGTTTCCTTCATAATCATATTATTTTATTTTATTCATTTCAGAACATTATTCTAAGGTGACTATAGGCTTTCCTAGACTACCAAAGGGCTGCATAATACCAAAAAGGTTAAGAGCTTCTGGCCTAGATGGTCTTTGAGAAGCAATGTGACACAGAGAACAGTGAAGAACCCTTGTCTCTGAAGTATACTGCCTGTATGACTTCAGGAAAATCACCTTGCTTTTCTGGGTCTTGGTTTCATCAGCTATAAAATAGAGGGGTTGGACTGGATGGACAATGAGGTGCCTTCTAGCTCTCAATTTATGACCCTATGAACATTTTCATATTCTCAAACTCTACATTATAGAGAAAATGCTTCTTCACTGAGAGAAGTTCCTAATAAGTTCACTGTAGTTCAAATATAGTCATTTCTTACTACACTAGTTTGGGCTAAATCTGTGATGTCAAACTCAAACTTAAATGGGGCCATTAAACAGTTCATAAGAATACCTGCAGGGTGCAGATTAACTTAGAAAACTACACATTAATACTGGACGTGTTTGATTATATTTTTCCAATTACATTTTAAACTGGTTCCAATGGAACTGAGAAGTGCTATGGACTACAGGTTGGCATCTCTGGACTAAAGGATCTCTAAGTTTGTTCCTAGCACTAACGTTTCTCCAGGTTCCCTCCTTGTTCTAACATTCTATGGTTTTACAGCCCTGAACAAGGATTGAAGCCTATTTAGTCTTTTCCCTCCCTAACAAGCCCAGATGGGCCCAGTCTCCCTATACATTCACTGAGGCTTTTGACCCTAGATGAGACAGCATTAGGTTTTCCTGGAAGTGATATCTAGTTTACTTTATTCAAAGTCATCACTAATATAATAGCCAGGAAGAGATTTCAGTGGCTTCCAGTCACCAGGGACAAAACCTGATTGCCAGCAATTACCCATCATGCTGACCTGAGTGAATAAAGAAAGTCCCCAGACGATAGGCAGCCTGTGCTCCCCAGTCACGTAATAAAAGAGCTGACAGCTGGCTTTACCTTCTTACCATGAGAGACCAGAGTTTAGGACTCTTCCTGGCATGGCAACTACACAAAGATGTGTCTGGTCCTGGTTCATGTCTATGATGACCATGAAATTTCTGATCACCAATGGCAATGTGGCAAATGGAAATTTAGAAATAGTAGCAGAGCTGAAGTCTATGGTGCTTGGAAGTTTGGAAAGAGTTGGCAGAATTATGGCATACTCTGGAGGAGGAAGCATTATGTCACAGAGGAAATAGTTGGGAGTCAGAGAACCTAGATTCAAATTTTGCCTGTTCCATTTCTTATTTGCCTGACTTTGGGCAAGTCATTATCTGTCTTGGTCTCAGTTTTCTCATGTGTAAAAATCAAGGGTTTGACTAGCTGAACTTTTTGGTCTTTTCAAGTTAAAAATAGAGGTCATCTATTATTTTATAAGGAAAAAAATATAGGGAAAAATCCTAAAGGAATCACCTCTATAAGAAAAACTGTAGCTGTAAACTTCAGAGAATGGGTACAGGGAGAACATCAAATCATTCTCTTCCACATCTTTCTTTTTGTTTTCAGGTAACAGAGAGAGCTGTGAAATTCCTTAGGAGTTTTCAAGATTTATAACTGAGAGGGTCTCACAACCACCCTTGTGCCTTAAATGCTACTTCTCTATGCTCTATATATGAACACTCTCTGAGCACAGCAAAACCAAAATGAGAAGGGGAAAAGAGATTATTTGCTACTTGAAAAATGTTCTCTGAATTTGAGCCCAAAACAGGGAATAGTCATAGAAAGTGGTCACTGAAAATGGATGACCATTCTCTAATAAGTAAAAGGTCAAAGGATATGGACAGGCATATGAACTGACAAAGTTCCAAACTGAAAAAATGTTCCAAATCACTAATAATTAGAGAAATGGACATTAAAACAACTCTGAGGTTTGGAAAATGATGGTTGTTGGAAGGGCTGCAGGAAAGTAAGGTCATTAATGCACTGTTGGTGGAGTGTGAAGTGGTCTAGTACCTTGGAAAGCAATTAATAACTATGATCCAAAAGTGACTAAATTAGACATACTCTTTGACCTAATGATAACCCAAAGAGTTCAAAGAAAGAAGAAGAGGACCCATATATAGAAAAAGATCTTAGCAGCACTTTTTGTCTCAGTAAATAACTCTCCTCTATTGGAGAATGGCTAAGCCAATTATAGTACAAATTAATGAAATATTATTGCAACGGGCAGGTTCAGAAAAACCCTAGAAGACTTGCATGAACTGATACAGAATGAACCAGAAGAACAATTTATACAGTAAATTTAAAAAAGAAACTGAGAAGAAATTGAGAATTCATCAACAACCTGATGAACCATGATTCCAGAGGACCAAAGATGAAGCATGCTTTCAAACCTTCTAAGAAAGATATGATAGGCTCAAGATAAAGAACGAGAGATATATTTTTGGACATGGCCAATGTGGAGTTTACTTTGCTTGCTTATGCATATTTGCTATGACAGTTTTGTTGTTGTTGATTGGGAAAGGGGAATGCAAATTAGCATTTATAAAATTAAGTTAAAAAAGAAGATGGATGACTCCGCCATTGGTCAGATGATGATTGCTAAACATCTGGACTAAGCTGCTCTCCCCACTTTGCCTACATACACACACACACACACACACACACACACACACACACTGTCTAGCTGCCATCGTTGGTGAGATTGTAATTCTATCTAGAACCTTATATTACTCTTGCTGTGGAAGGAAATTCAATCATACACCTTTAAAAATGGCAAGATCTATTCTTCTCCATCCCTCTCCCTGCCTTGGAAAGGTGGTCTGGAATAATTGATTGAGTACTGGACCTCAAGTAAGAAAGACCTGGGGTCAACTCTGACATTTACTAGCCATGGGCAAGTAAATTTACCTTTCTGAGTGTCAGTTTCCTCATTGGTGAAAAGGGATAATAATACCTACAGGCAAGATCTTATTACCTACCTAAAGAGTTATTATTAGCCTCAAATTAGATAAGCTATAACCAGAAAGTGATATATGTCAGTTATTACTATTTCTCTTTCCCCCTTGCTCAGTGCTAAGGAAGAACAGTTTCAAAGAAATGAATGGAAACTCTGACTTCTGGATGACCAGGCTGATGTAAGGACAGATAGAGATGAATCTGCCATGGAATGGCTAGAACCCTTGGAGGGAGACAATGGCTTTGTACCTAAAAATCACCAACTCCATCATCAGGAACCTTGTAGACTATTCCTCCATGCTCTGAAGCCTCATCCACACATGTAATTTCTATTTACATGTTTAAGGTATGATTTAGCAAATGCCTACATGGTTATGATGAAAAGAGGCAATGTGGTGCCACAACTACAAGGTCAGTCTTGGAGTAGAAAAGACTTGGGATCAGATCCTGCCTCTGACACATATTAGCTGTGTGACTGTGGGCAAGTCACCTACTCTCTCAATGGTCTAGGTAAAGATCTAAATCAAAATTATATTCAGGGGTATGTTGGAGCCAGTTCAAACTGGTTCATGAGAACTGATTGTTAAATTTTCAGTGTGACCATATATACCTCAAAGATTGGCAAATATTACAAGTCAGTGCTAGATTCATAGCTTTTTTATTATCTAGAATTAAGAAAGTGACGGGGAAAATGTTAATAATGCAGATATTTAAAGGTGTGTCTCATGTACTTTTCCATAACTGATTATTAAACATGTGCTAGCACATCAAGTTCCTGATCTGTACCAATAAAGTCCTCACATCCCTACACTCAAAGTTCCCCTCATTAACAACATCACATTTCCCTGAAAAAGTTTAACAATTGATGACCCAGTACATTTCCTATTCTTCTTCATGAGCCCTTGCCCTTTACTTTAAAAAACACAATCATCCTCAGTCCCATCCCCATTATCATTGTCCTATGTTCTAGTCTTTTGTCATTTTCCCTTGCCAATAATCAAAACCAGCTGGGTGATGATAAGAAACAGAATGATATTAATTGCTTTAAATTTATGCTCACCTCCACCCTTCTGCTATAGCTATTTTTTCTTCTAAAATCTTAGAACCTGTCCCTCTCCACCTCCCACCCCCACACTTGTAATAAACCTCAGATGACTGTTCAATCGTTCCTGAAGATCTCTAGGACTGAGCAGGGCATGAGTCAACATGCTAGAGATTCTGTATAAATCGAACATGATTGTGTCCACCTACTGGTGAGAAGCTGGAAAATGCAGGCTGCAAAAATTAGGCAAGGGAAACCAATGCTTTTGCAAGAATTAAAAAAAAAAATTCTTGTAGCTAAGGAAATTTGAGGCTTTGGTCGTGGGCAGAGAAGGGGGAAGGAATCAGACAAATAAAGATCCTATTTAAAGGGAGATACAATGCTCAAGTGGAACTTGCTTCAAATTCTCATCATGTCATCAGAGACCCTGAAGATAAGGCTTCAAATTCCAGGGCTACTCATCTTCAGTACAGAGGAATGTCTGAAAGTCAAGTGTCATAAACCAATGTTGGAAGTTGGTGGAGCTGGTTTTGTTTTCTCCCTTAGGCCCTGAATTGGACAAAGGAAGGATGCAATCATCCAGCAGCAAAACCTGGCTAGAAACGATGTTTACAACCTAACCTAAAAGCCCCAGTGCATTGTCTCAAGCGTGTTTAATGGCATATAGTCATATATCTCCAATGTTTAGAGAAAACTGACTAATGGCTGAACTCTAAGAGGAAAAAGATGCTGTTTTCCTTTTGTGAGTGTTGATATGTGGAAGGGAGGACGGGACCACATCCAGCAGCAGTCAGTGTGAGCTGTCCCAATGAAGCCTGACAGGAAAGTCAGTCTCGCCCCCCCCCCCTTTTTTCAATCTTGCTTTAATTTTTTTCCACAGCATTTTTTACATTTTAGTTTCCTGCAAACCTCAGGAAAGAGACCGAAATTAATACAGTCAGATGCTTCTAAAAATGCTGGCTTGGCGACATTGCAGAACCGCTTTCAAATGCCATTTTGGGATTAAAATATGCCAGTTATGGCCCATTGTTTGTCAGAAGAAAACAGTAACAGGAATTGTGTCTTAGGTTGGTCCAAAACAGAATACACTGTCATTTCAGGTAAAAAAGTGTCACTATGTTTAAGGACAAAATGGGGAGAAATGAAGGACATAGATCTGAAAACTTCAAGAAAGTAAAGAGGAAAACTAATTGCTAAGGAGATCTGCCTATGAATGCTGCTGTCTAGCCTCATACGGGTATGAAGACCTCTACACTTGACCAAGGATATCTCATGATGTCACTGAACATAGGACCTTCCAACTTTGTGTCATTATATAGTTAGATATTTGTGCCTCATCTTGGCATCTCTAATTCTGATATCAGAGAGGGAAACAGTGGTATAAGCAATGGACGGGCATGTGTGAGAGCCAGTGAGGGCATTTAAAATAAATGAAGAAACTCCCGTGCCTCCCTATTGTCTCCAGGATGACATAATTCCCCTAGCTGCTATTTAAATGATCACATCCTGGCTTTCGAGACAGATTACATATTCTCTGTTCCAGGCACACTGAACTATTTGTCCCATATACAGCATTGCAGCCTGGATCCTTAGCTTTGCAAACGTCATTCCCCTTATCTGAAATGCTCCTTTTCCTCCTGCTCTTCACCTCATACAATCCCTAGCTTCCTCCAAAGCATAGCTCATTGTGAAGCCTGAGCTCCTGTAAATTCTTCCTCCCATTCTTGATTCTTCTGTTTGCTCCACTGCTTTGAGTTTACTGTGTATAAAATTTGTATATTCTTACCTATGCACTTATTATCTGTTATACTTTCTGTCTGTATCTGCAGTCTCGGTATACAATAGGCACTCAATAAATGCTTGTTGAATTGAATTATATTGAATTTTTTGTTCAATTATGTATCTCTTGGTTTATATTGGGTGATGTGAACTAAAAAATCAAGCATAGTCCTGAACTAGGAGGCAGTACAAACAAATTCTAATTTTGTCTCTGTCCCTGCATTTCACTGGGATTTTAGTTGTTGCTTCTTTGGTTCTCTATTTCTCACTCTGTAAAATGGGTACAAAGAAGCTTACTCTTCCCAACTACATAAGAAAGAGATTTCAAGATTGTGAATGTAATGACTCACATGAATATGCTTTGAGTTATTCCGAATGGAAGTGCAACGTGAATCTAGGGCACTAGCCTTGTTGCTGTTATTATTACAGGTCCCTTTAATTACCCGATATTTAGCAAGGTCAAGGTTATTCACCATCCCAGGTCATTGCCAGTTGTCTTGATTTTTGTCTTGCCTCTGAACTTAGATGACTATGGAGAAAAGAGTGAGTCTGGTTTGTGCAACTCTGATTCACAAATTCAATTCATGCTTTAAGTCAAGGCACCACCCTTGTGATGTCGTTGGTATTCTTCAAGAATGAAGGACAAAGGGGCTGCTAGGTGGTGCAGTGAATAGAGCACTGGCCCTGGAGTAAGGAGGACCTGAGTTCAAATCTGGCCTCAGACACTTGACACAAAAAAAACTAGCCATGTGACCTTGGGCAAGTCACTTAACCCCAATTGCCCTCCAAAAAGCCAAAAAAAAAAATGAAGGGCAAACAACAATGCATTCTCCCAATAAGGGATTATTATAACCAGTTAGAAACTAAACCAGGAAAAGTGCCTGAACTATGAATGAATGAATGAATGAATGAATGAATGAATGAATGAATGAATG
>NW_027187419.1:40235423-40325710 GCF_028583685.1 Petaurus breviceps papuanus | reverse complement strand
ATGAATGAATGAATGAATGAATGAATGAATGAATGAATGAATGAATGAATGAATGAATGAATGAATGAAAGAAAAATCCCATCCCCTCTATGGTTTGACCATGAGGCCCATACAATTATGCCTAGCCCCCTCTACCTGGCCTTCCTTATTCTGCAGCCTTGCCTGGTGAAAATCTTCCTTGTGCTCCCAAAGCCCCTCATTGGGAACCTCCATGCCCTCCATCTTCACGCTCCAGAAGAAGAAGGGCTGTGCAGAGTTATGAACTAGTTTTTGCAAATGTTCTTCCCAGGGGAGTTTGCAAGGAAACCCTGAGTGATGATGTCTGTCTTCACCAAGGACTAATCACTTTCCTCCTTTTATACATTTTGTTCATTCTCACAATAGTACTTAGACAGGCAGCTCACTCCGTGATGTACTCTATGCCTCTGTCACCCACAATTGTTCTTCCTGTCAGGTCTTATTGCTTATTGAGGGGTGGGGGTAAAGGGAGTGAATATGTCAAAGACATAAATCTAATTGGGACTTTGGTTATATAAAGCCTTTCAGAGCCTTCTCTGGCAGTGCAAAATACAGTACAAAGAAGGCTGGATTTGGAATCATGAGATCCGGATTCAAATCCCAGCTTTGTCCCTTAGTGCATGAGTGACCTCTTACAAGTTATATAACCTCTCTGGTCCTCTGCTCCTCCATCTGCAAAATCATCAGGTATATTAATGACCTTCAAGGTCCTCTTCAGCTCACTGTCCCTCATTCTCCCATGATCCTTTGCTGAACTACTTAGAATTCATCATAAGGCACCTGAAATTGAAAGGCTACAGTGGATCACAGATTTAGAATTAGAAGGGACCTTTAAGGACATCTAGTATGACCCCTCCATTTTACAAATGAAGAAGTGAAGTCCAGAGAAACTGAGTGACTTGCTGTGAAATCACACATGTACTAAGAGCTGGGACTTGAACCCTGGTCCCATGACACCCAATCCAGGACTCTTTCTTTCAACGTTAGCATGCTACTTCTACCAACTTTTGGGTCATATTTTCATTGGAAAATCAAAGGCCGTCTCTGATTCACATTCCCACTTGTCACAATACCGCCATGGTTGGCCCTCCTTTCCCTCCTCTCCATCATCCAGTGCAGGTTCTACTTCTTCACCAGTGCAGTATTTAGCTAAGGAGGCCAGGGTTAGGTAGATAAAATAAAATCTGGGATGTCAATAGGAGGGAGAGAGGACAACCACAGGAGAGTGCTTTGATTTCTGTCCTGCTCAGTTAGAAAAGACAAAAAAAAGAAGCAGCCACCAATAGTGATCCTTAGGTCTGATCCATGCGGGAGAACCACACTGTCCCAGAACAATGGCTAAGAACGATTTGGAGGTTTGGTTTGGTTTTTACACAAAATATATATGATATCATCTTTGTCATCTGCATTATGTGACAGGTAGCACAGAGTAATAGAATACCTAACTCGAATTCAGGAGGACTTGGTTTAGAATCCTGCCTCAGACATTTCCTAGAAAACCACCAGCAACAGGTCACTGAACCCCTCAGAGTTAAACAGGGATAATAACATTAACAACCTTACAGAGTCATCATGAGGATCAAATAAGATGGTGTATATAAGGCACCAAATAAATGTCAGTTATTAGGATAAGGTTTGTCTCAGTCAAATGAAAATGAACTCATACTTCAAGAATCTATAATTTAATCAATGCAGACATCCCCTCTGACAGTATGGATCACAGTTCCCATCATAATTTGGAATATCATCCTCATGAATTACTCCGGCTGAAAAGTTTATAACCCTAAATTCAGCTTCTATGTTAATCAGCCTCTCTGAACTTAAGCTGGTCCTCACACAATGAATGTTCTGTCCATCCCTGGGCTGACACTCATAGATGTCCATATTGATGAAACTTACCAGAACTTATACTCCTTAGGCGTGTTGCTAGGGTCAACTCTACACTATAAAGAGGGCTTGGGTAGAGGAAAACTGGAATGAACAAAAGAAAATTTAAAGTCAAAGATTATCTTAGGTGGATAGTGGATAGAGTTCTGGGGCTAGAGTCAGGAAGACTCAAGTTCATATCTGGCCTCAGGGACTTACTGGCTGTGTGACTCTGGAAAAGTCACTTAACCCTGTTTGCCTCAGTTTCCTCATCTGTAAAATGAGCTGGAGAAGGAAATGGCAAACCACTCTAGTATCTTTGCCAAGAAAACGCCAAATTGGGTCACAAAGAATCAGACACAAATGAAACAACTAATCAACAATCCATTCCATACAGCCAAGTTCAAGTCCTATTTTTTCCATGCTCCCCGCCATTCACAGTAAACCTTTTCTCTTCCAAATACCTAAACCATTCAATGTCTGTCTTCACCAGCCATAGAGCACTTAGCTTACATTGCTGTGTGTTGTCAGTTATCTACTTATACATACATGTTTTGTCTCCCCAGATAAAATTCAAAGTTGCTTGAAGACAGATATTCTCTAATAACTCTGTGTCCTCCATAACTATTGTACAATGCTTTATATATTAAATGTACTAAATCAATGTGAATTGTTTAATTAATTTTCTCTCATTTTCACCAGTATCAAAAATAAATAAAAGTAAAAAACCCAGCAACAGAAATGCTTTATGGAAGTTTCCATTTTTGCTATTACCACCTCACTGAAGGAAGAAAGATAAGACATTTCTCCCTACTTTTTACAAATGGGTTAGTTAAGACTCAGAAAGATACAGGGATTTCATAAGTCCCTAGAATTAAGATTTCTGTCATTTCTAGAGAAGCAGATTTCAGTTGGATGTGTGGGAGGACTTCCAAACAATTAGCATTGTTTATTGTCGGTGTTGTTTGTCTCTTGTTTTCAAAGAGTACCAAGGACATCATGTCTTGATTAGGCTGCCTCTGGAGGCCAGGGGCTTTCATCACTGGATATCTTCAAATAGAAGCTGGACAATAACTTCTTGATGATATCACTGAGAGAATTTTTGGTCAGATATGGCCTGAACAGGATAAACCTTGAGGTTCCTCACAGTTCTGAGTTTCAGTGACCTCAAGCAGCATCCTGGTACCCCACCTGGCTAATGGCTCATTGTCACACTGTTTTACCTTTTCCTCTAGTGGAAGCATAAAGAAGCAGTAGGGAGCCAATCTCTGGGTGATCACTGAATATCAGGTAGTTAAAGGAAAAAGTGGCATTCTCATAATTAGTTAGCAATGAAACTGCCTTATAATTACATTCTGTCTCTCCAAACTCCCTTAGCTGTTTCATCTGGGTTTGCGGGTTCCTCTTCACTTCTTGTCCTACACCCTAATGTAAAAGTCGCTGAGCCAGCATTTAACTCTATGCTAGAGAAGACTGCAATGGAACAAAGAAGGGAGGGGGGGGGGCCAGATTGATTCTCTCTTGGAGGCTTATCACATGGCTGCTATTACATAGCATGTCCTACTGCAAACCATTTTACACATGACAGAGAATCACTGGGATGTAAAGGACCTTAAGAGGTCATTTAGTTCACGTACTTGTGCAGTATTTATCTGAAAAATACTTTACAAGATCTCTTGGTAATCCATTACAGTGTCTTTCTATCACTATTATATTGCATTCTTCTTTGTTTCTAAAAGAAATGCTTCCTGATTTGTTCTAATCCCATGTCCTGGTGGTCTGTACTTGAGGAAAGAAGCATCATCCCAAACAGAATAGCCTTCATCCTTTAAACGTGGGCATCTCTCTCAGAGCTCTTGATTCATCCCTCTTCTCTCCCCAGTACTGTCTCCCTTGGTGATCTCATCCACTACTATACTTTTTTGCATCTCCATGGAGAAGACTCCCAAATCTCTATCTCTATAGTTTATCTGTCAACTACACTCTAACATCTCTCCTAAGTTCAGTTCCCTATTTCTATCTATCTCTACCATCTGCATGTCCTACAATTCAGTAGTAGTAGTAGTAATGCTATTGAAGGTACCATTATTTATCCAATCACTCAAGCTTATTACCTCAGAGCCATCCCTGACTCTTCCCCCCCCCCACATTCAAGCAATTGCCACTCCCTGTTGATTCTACCTATGTGGTACCCTCACATCTCTCATCTCCTTCCCATTCCAACCACAAAGATCCTAGTTCAGGCCATCTGCTCTTCTCACTTGAAGTTTTCTACCATCCTCCTCCCTGGTATTCCTGCCCACAGTGTTCTCCCTCTCTAATCTAGCCTTCACAACATTACCAACTAGTCTTCATGCCCCACCTTCCTCCTTTACTGGAAACCCTTCAGGAGTACTCCATTACCACTAATTCAAGTATGAGCTTCTTATCTAGGTCCCTCTCTCTCTATGTCTCTCTCTGTCTCTGTCTCTCTCTCTGTCTCTTTCTCTGTCTCTCTGTCTCTGTCTGTCTGTCTGTCTCTGTCTCTGTCTCTGTCTCTGTCTCTGTCTCTGTCTCTCTCTCTCTCTCTCTCTCTCTCTCTCTGTCTCTCTCTCAGAGATGCTCTCATCTCTCAAGACCTTTCTCAGTTAGTCAATAACCATTTAATAAGTTCCTCCTCTGTGCCAAAAACTTGGCTAAATGCTGGATTTCCAAAAAAGGGGAAAGACACTCCCAGCCCTTGATGATCTCACAATCCACTCAAGTCCCACCTTCTCTGACCTCTTCCTGGTGCCCCACACATGAAAAGAATTTCTCTGCCTTCATAATGCTCATATTTCTTTACCTCATCTTTCCTTCTCCCTTATCTCATGTATCTTGGTATCACAGTCACCTGTGCAAATGTCTTCATCACCTTCCCTCTAGGTAGATTGTAAAGTCCTTATGAGCAGGGATTGTGCTGAATCTCTTTGTATGCCCATAGTCTATCACAGTGCCATGTACATAACAGTAAGTGCTTAATAAATGATAATTGGACTCAATTGAATTAATGCCTTTTCCTTCCTCTGGAGTGGAATACAGTTCTCAACTGACAAAGAGAGAGCAAAACACTGGAGTTTAAAAGGAAGCAGAAGCAGATCATCTCAGGTAAAGGTGGCAAGGGAAAATCAGTAAATCTAATCACTTTTTTTAATGGACCACCAAACTCGCTCCTGTCTCTAGAATGGCAGTGTCAGAGATGACATCAAGAAACTCAGTTTTACATCCCATCCAAAAGATAGATATGCTAGACTCCTCATGATCTGGGTGGGTGAGCTGAGTTAGTGCAGAATTTGTCTGCCCTGGCTGAAAACTCCAGTTGGGCAATGAATTATTCCAAGTAAATTAAGTTTATTGATCCCCTCCCCTCCCTGACACTTTGCAGATACTGCTATCAAATCACATTCCAGGAAAGTGTCAGCTGTTGCCACAAGTTGTCTGTAAAGGGGAGCAAATATTCCCACGAGTTTCTGGGAGACTCCCACAGTTATTCATGGGAGAAAAACAGTCCTGGATGGGACCCACACACATTTCTGTAACCTGAGCCTGGCTGAGTGTTTTGATTAGTTAGGACATGATGTTACTAAAGCCAAGGTCATGGGCTCAATGCCCAGGTGTGTTAGCTAGCTTTACTCTTGTCTATCCCCAAAGTCCAGAAAGCCTTTACCCTGCCAACTTCAAGTCCATGCTTTGGGTCAGAAGAAGGACTAGAAAAGAGATCTTGGATGATGTCTTTAGAACTATCACTACTGTTAAGAAAACAATTTAGGGTCTATCCTACTGACAGGGGGGCAGTAGCAGCATTTTTGTCTACTCTAGACAAAATTCACCCTCTTTAGAGGAAAAGATACTTCATCTGGCCAAAGTAGGAAATGGAAATTGGGTTTCTTTGAGCCATTTTTTTTAAAAACAGTACAGTAAAATAATGCTGAATTTGGAGTCTGGGGACCTGAATTAAAATCATGACTGTGACTGTATTGTCTGTGTGACTTTGGGCAGATCACTTCCCTTTCTAGGCCTCTGTTTCTTTATCTAAAATATAATTGGGAATGGACTAGAGAACATGAAACTCTAAATTTCTGGTCTTCATTCTAAAACTCTAGCCTCCCTGTCATGATTGTTACACTGGGTCTTTTCTAAATGGAGAACCATCACAAAGAATTTTTCTCCCAGACTGACTGTCTCTATCTCAACCAGGCTAGAAGTACGGTGGCCACTCACAGGACCAAACCCATAGCTGATCAGCATGGAAATGTTGCCCTATGTGTGTCTGACCTGACCAGTTCCCCTTTGAAGACAGCCTCTGATGGGTCTCTCTCCTCCATGGTTCCTCACTCCTGGGGGCTCACTACAGTGGTGCTGGACTCAGTATTGTGTTAACCCAAGGGCAGTTCAGAATTCCCCAACTTAAGTGATCCCCACCAGCCTCCTCCTCCTCGGCAGTAGGCAGGAGTCACCATGACCAGCTACAAAATCTATTTTTGCTCTATATTTTCATATATGGTCTTTGATTAGAACTAGGTCTGCTTTTCTGCCTGCAGACTTCCAAATCTGAACTGTTGGACATGTTCTAAGGATAATTTCCCTGACTTAGGCAAGTAATACTCATGGCCTAGGAATTTTCTTTTATTCATTAAAAGCACCAAGTGGTGGCACACTGGATTTCTATACAGACTTGATACACAGAGTCCTTGCCTTCAGGAACTTACAATCTCAGAGGAAGAAAGAAAACAAAAACAAAAATGATGGAACTCTCTCTTCTTCATATATAATGCTTAACAAACACTGAATATAGTCTTAACAGTTCACAAATGCTTGAGGTTGGATACTTCAGTAGTTTTTGCTGTTCTTCCTTCACATTGTACTTATATCTAGATAACAAATGCAAAATGTAATGTCCCTCACTGGGGGAATCAGACCATGTAACAAAGCAACCTGTATAATGGGAGCCTCAAGACTTTTCTTCAATAGTTAAGGCTCAGGCTTGAATTATCTAGTTCAGTAGCACTTGGTTTCTGTAGACAGTCTGAGGTTTAGGTTGACTTCCAAATTAAAAAAAAAGTAACTAGCATTTATCTGATACTTTAAGATTTACAAAGTCCTTTAGAAATATTATTGCATTTGGTCTTCAGAGCAATCCTTTGAGCTAAGTACTTATAGATAGTATTCCCTATTTTACATATTAAAAAAAACACCTGAATCTCAAAAGGATGAACTTGTCTATGGTTATAAGGTAGAATTTGAACCCTAATCCCTGATGCACAGTCTAGAATCCTCACTTAGATGCCATATTGCCTCTCGAAGGAAGGAGTCACATAGATCATATAGGTTAGCATCAAACCTAGAAGCACAAAATACTGCTCTTTCATTCTCCATAGTTCATAGAAATTTCTTTTTTTTTCTTGCTTTTTGGAGTGGAATTGGGGTCAAGTGACTTGGCCGAAGTCACACAGCTAGTAAGTGTGTCAAGTGTTTGAGGCTGAATTTAAACTCAGGTCCTCCTGACTCCAGGCTGGTGCTCTATTCACTGCGCCACCTAGCTGCCCCATTCATAGACATTTCTAAGAAATCTCCTGAACCTGAGTTGAGGAGGGAAGCAAAGGAGGGAAAATTGCTGATCAGCATGGAAAATTGGAGTTGAAGTGACTGGAGTTGAAATAGTCCTAAAATCATAAGATTTAAAATTTAAAGAGTCTTCACAGATCATCTAGACCCAAGGTATCAAATTTGCTTCATTTGGGACACAAAAGGACTACAAAACTTCCTATGCCACCCAACCAGATTAAAATGTAATTGGTAAGTATTTAACAAAATAAACAAATATCATGCAACATAGTTGGGGATGGGGAATGTGTGGCCTTGAGGTCACATGTGGCCCTCTAGGTCCTTGAGTGAGGCCTTTTGACCAAAGCCAGGGCCACACTTGAAGACCTAGGCCCCAGCTTCTCTACCCCTGACATAGATAATGCTGATTTGTGGTTTTAGAAATTAATATGCAGCCCATAGGAATCTGGTTTTCAGTTCAGTTTGACCCACCAATCTAGTCCATAACCTTATTTTACAAATGAGGAAAATGAAACTCAAGGAAGTAAATCAGTCTCCTTTCCTCCCATCTCTCTCCTCTCCAATACACAGCCATCAAATTGATACTATTGAAGCATACTTTTTTAATTGTCATTCCTTACTCAAGAAACTTCAGTGGCTCCCTATTGCCATTAAGATAAAATACAAACTCCTCTCTTTGTCAGTTAGAGCCCTTCACAATATTGCTCTAACCTATCTTTCTATGCTAATTTTTAAAATTCTTTTTTATTAATTAATTAATTTTTAGTTTGTAACATTCATTTCCACAAGATTTTGAGTTCCGAATTTTCTCCCCATCTCTCCCCTCCCCCCAATCCAAGACAGAGTGCATTTTGATTACCCCTTCCCCCAATCTTCCCTCCCTTCTATCACCACCCCCTTTCTCTTTTCCCCTTTCCTTCTATTTTCCTATAGGGCAAGATAGATATCTATAACTCATTGCCTATATAGCTTATTTCCCAGTTGCATGTATAAACAAATTTTAACAATCATTTTTAAAATCCTGAGTTCCACACTCTCCCTTCCTTCCTCCCTACCCACCTTCATTGAGAAGGCAAGCAATTCCATATAGGTTATACATGGATAGTGATGCAAAACACTTCCATAATAGTCATGTTGTGAAAGACTAAATATATTTCCCTCCATCTTATCTCACCCCCCATTCATTCTATTCTCTCCTTTGACCCTGTCCCTTTTCAAAAGTGTTTGCTTCTGATTACCCCTTCCCCCATTTTCTCTCTCTTCTATCATCCTCCCTTCTCTTATCCCCTTCCCCCCTACTGTCCTGTAGAGTAAGACAGATTTTCATACCCAATTGAGTGTTTGTGTTATTCTCTCTTTAAGCCAAATTCAGTGAGAGTAAGGTTCTCTCATTCCCTCCCACCTTTCCCTTATTCCTCTACACTATAAAAGCTTTTTCTTTCCTCTTTTATGTGATATAATTTACCCCATGCTACCTCTCCCTTTCTCCTTCTCCCAGTACATTCCTGTCTCATCCTTTAATTTTATTTTTCTTTAGATATCAATCCCTTCATATTCAACTTACCTTGTGCTCTCTCTCTCTCCACACACACACACACAAACACACACACACACATATTCCCTCCAACTACTCTAATGCTGAGAAAGGTCTCTTGAGTTACAAATTGTTTACATTTTTCCATATAGGAATGTAAACAGTTAAACTTTAATAGACCCTTATGATTTATCTTTCCTGTTTACCTTTTCATGATTCTCTTGTGTCTTGTATTTGAAAAGCAAATTTTCTATTCAGCTCTTGTCTTTTCATCAAGGATGCTTGAAAGTCCTCTATTTCATTGAACGTCCATTTTTCCACTTGAAGTATTATACTCAGTTTTGCTTGGTAGGTGATTCTTGGTTTTAAATTTAGCTCCTTTGACCTCTGGAATATCATATTCCAAACTTCTGATCCCTTAAGGTAGAAGTTGCTAAAACTTGTGCTATCCTCATTGTGTTTCCACAATACTCAAATTGTTTCTTTCTGGAATGCTTGTAATATTTTCTCCTTAACCTGGGAATTCTGGAATTTGGCTACAATATTCCTAGGAGTTTTCTTTTTGGGATCTCTTTCAGGAGGTGATTGGTGGATTCTTTCAATTTCTATTTTACTCTCTGGTTCTATAATATCAGGGAAATTTTCTTTAATAATTTCTTGAAAGGTGATATCTATGTTTTTTTGTGATCATGGCTTTCAGGTAGTCCAATAATTTTTAAATTAGCTCTCCTGGGAGGCCTGATCAATATGGCAGCAAGTTGACCCACCAACCACAAAGTTCATCAGGCCTATCACTCCAGGGTTAGGACTGAACAGAGCTGGCTACAAAACCCACAAAATGACAGAGAGAAGCTAACCTCCTGCTGAAGGCCATCCAGCAGGCTGGCAGGAAGAGGCCAGCACAGCACTCTGGGAGCCAAGCCCAGCTCCATGTGAGCCAGAGGTTTTAGCCTCAGGGCAACCACAACCAACCTCTGGCTGGAGGGACTTCAGATCACCAGTAGCTGTGGCAGTTTCCAGAATTATCAACCCATAGATGCTAAGGACAAAGTGAGATATCAGTGCAGTGTGGACTTTGCGACCTGGGAATTCTGGAGTGTGGTCAGCCTTTGCCCAAGAAGAGGCTGAGGCACAGTGGCTGTGTAGCCACTACCACATGGCTGCTTCAAAGCTCCTGGCCTGCAGATTGCAGGGGGACCAAGCAACCAGTCTGAGGGGTAATTGCTCTTGCTTTAACCAGCTTGGATCTGGATTGCAGTCTAGGATGGAGGTCCTGGGGTGCATGACCAGTTTGCCAGAGCATGGGGAGGCTTCAGAGAAGGCACCCAACTAATAGCTCCAGCAGCTGAGAAAACCCCAGCAATTGGGACAAAGCTCCCCACTCTGGTAGCAGAGTTCTACTGTGGCAAAAAGCTCAGAAGTCAAGTAATTGAGTGGCAACATGAGCAAACAAGGGAAGCAAGGCAAGCACAGTAATCCAACTTTGGACTCCTTTTTGGGGGACAAAAAGGATCAAGGCATGGAGCAGGAGGAAGACAATGCAGTCAGAACTCCTGCATCAAAAGCTTCCAAGAAAAATACGAGCTGGTTACAAGCCATAGAGGATCTTAAGAAGGATTTTCAAAACCAAATAAGAGAAGTAGAGGAAAAATTGGGAAAAGAAATGAGAATGATGCAAGAAAATTATGAAATGAGAGTCAACAACCTAGCTGAAGAAAATAACACCTTAAAAATAGACTAACTCAAATGGCAAAAGAGGCTCAAAAAGCCAATGACGAGAAGATTGCTTTAAAAAGCCGAATTTTCCAGATGGAAAAAGAATCTCAAAAGCTCACTGAAGAGAATCATTGCTTCAGAATTAGATTGGAGCAAATGGAAGCTAGTGACTTTATGAGAAATCAAGATACTATTAAACAGATCCAAACAAATGAAAAAATAGAAGGCATTGTGAAATATCTCATTAGAAAAAACCACTGACCAGGAGAATAGATCCAGGAGAGATAATTTAAAAATTATTGGACTACCTGAAAGCCATGATCAAAAAAAGAACCTAGAAATCATCCTCCAAGAAATTCTCAAGTAAAATTGCCCTGATGTTTTAGAACCAGATGGCAAAATAGAGGTTGAAAGAATCTGCCAATCACCTCCTGAAAAAGATCCCCAAAAGAAAATTCCTAGAAAGATTATAGCCAGATTTTGGAGTTCCAAGATCAAGGAGAAAATATTATAAGCAGTCGGGAAGAAACAATTTGAATACTGTGGAAACACAATCAGGATAACATAGGATCTGGCTGCTTCTACACTGAGGGATTGAAGGGCTTGGGATATGATATTCTGGATGTCAAAGAAGTTGGGATTAAAACAAAGAATCACCTTCCCAGCAAAACTGAGTATCATGTTTCAGGGGGAAATATGGTCATTCAGTGGAATAGAGGACTTTCAAGCATTCTTGATGAAAAAACCAGAGTTGAATAGAAAATTTAACATTAAATTACAAGAAGCAATAGAAGCATGAAAAGGTAAACAGGGAAAAGAAATCATAAGGAGTTTATCAAAGTTGAACTACTTACATTCATACATGGAAAAACGATAATTGTAACTTATGAAACTTTTCTCAGTATGATAATAGTTGAAGGGAATAGAAATGTGTGTGTGTATATATATATATGTATATATATACGTATATATGTATACATACATATATATATATGTATATATATGTATATATACGTATATATATGTATACATACATATATATGTCTATATAGGAGGGTATATAGGCATATGAATGCATATGTGAGAATGTGTATATATGTGTACAGATATACATAGACAGAGGGTACAGGACCAGTTTCATAGAAAGGGATGATACTTAAAAGATGAAGTCAAGAGGTGAGAGAGGAATATAATGAGAGGAGATGGGCAGAGATAGAATGGGGTAAATTATCTCATATAGAAGAGGCAAGGGAAAACTGTTACAATGGAAGGCAAGAACAAGAAGGCAAAAGGGAATGAGTCAACCCTATTATCAATGAATTTGGCTTAGGGAGGGAATCACATACACACTAAATAAGATATCTCACCCTACAGGAGAGTAGAGGGGGAAGGGGATGAAAGGGGTATGATGGAAGGGATGGCAAGCTGGGGGCAAGGGAAGTTGGAAGCACCCACTTTTGAAAAGGGACAGGATCAAAGTAGAGAATAGAACAAATGGGGGTGGGATGGGATGGTGTATTGGGAATGTAAATTTTTAAGATCTTCCCTGCCCCTAGGCTTAAGTGCACCTGGAGCCTGTGGTGGGAGGCTTGTTTTTTTAGGAGATACTTTGTGATTGGGCAGTGGGTCAAGAAGGTTGTTACATTTTCTGAGCCAGGAGAAGGCTATATAAGCCCTGATGGAAAACTTTGCTTTGGGGCTCTCTTTGAGAAGTGTTCTGTGATTTGAACAGACGAGATTCTGGGCAGCCATTGAGAGACCCTGGCTTTGAAAACCCAGATGTTGATGCTTCCCTCTCTGGTAACTGTGATTTGGTATGGATGTAATGGTTGGGCAGTTTGGAAGCCTGTCTGCTTGATCTGTTTGTAACTTCTGTCTGTATGCTCTGAAGTTTGGTGTGCTGACCTTTTCCCCTTGAACTAGGTAAACAATATATGTTTGATTAAAGTAAGCTTGTTAACCCATTTTGAGTTACTTTCCTTTAGAAAAGCAGATCTAAGAACCTGTGTTGGCAGCCACCCTTGGGAGCCCTGGGGTGCTTGCTGCTACAGATGGAGGGAAATATAGTCAGTTTTTCATAATATATCTGCTATGAAAATGTTTTGCATGGCTACACATGTACAGCCTATGTTGAGTTATTTGTCTTCCCAGTAAGGATGGGTGACAAGGGAGGTAGGGAAGGAATCTGGAATTCAAAGGTTTAAAATCAAATGTTTAATATATATATATGTATATATATATGTATGTATATATGTATATATATGTATGTATATATGTATGTATATATATATATACATATAATTATTTAACATGTAAGTGGGAAATAAGATATATAGGCACTGGGGCATAGAGATCTACCATGCCCTACTGGAAAGTCAGAGTGGGGACGGGGGAAGACATAGGAGAGAGAAGACTGGGGGAGGGGATATTCAGTGAGATCACAATTTTGGGGTGGTGGGTGGGGAAAAATGAGGAGAAAATTTGTAGCTCAAAATCTTGTGGAAATGAATGATGTAAATTTAAAAAATTAAATTAAATTAAATTTTAAAAAATTATCTCTCCTGGATCTATTTTCCAGGTCAATTATTTTTCCAATGAGCTACTTCACCTTATCTTCTATTTTTTTCATTCTTTTGGTTTTGTTTTCTAATTTCTTAGTTTCTCATAGTAGCTTCCATTTGCTCCACTCTAATTTTTAAGGAATTATTTTCTTCAGTGAGCTTTCAGACCTCCTTTTCCATTTGATCAGTTCTGATTTTTTAAGGCATTCTTCTCCTCATTGATTTTTTGGACCTCTTTTGCCATGTGAGTTAGTCTATTTTTAAGGTGTTATTTTCTTCAGTATTTGGGGAAGGAGGGGTTTCTTTAGCAAGTTGTTGACTTGTTTTTCAGGATTTTCTTGCATCACTCTCATTTCTCTTCCCACTTTTCCTCTACTTCTCTTTTTGATTTTCAAAATCCTTTTTGAGCTCTTCCATGATCTGCGACTAATTCCTATTTTTCTTGGAGGCTTTGGATGTAGGAGCTTTTACTTTATCATCTTCTTCTGGTTGTATGTTTTGGTCTTCTTATCACCAAAGTAAGTGTCTATGGTCTGATTTTTCTTTTTCTGCTGTTTGCTCATTTCCCAGCCAATTACTTGACTTTTTCCACTCTTTGTTAAGGTAGGACTCTGCTTCTAGTATGAAAGGTGTACTGTCCCAAGCTTCAGGGGTTTTGTGCAGCTGTTTTCAGATATTTGTAAGGACTTGTCAATTTTCAGTTCTTCCAAAGTGGTATGAGGTATCCTCTCCTGGTCTGTGCTCTGGTCTGTGAGTGACCACAAGCACTCTTTTCTGCCTTGAAACTATGAGGAGGATTCCCTCTCCGCCACCACCACCAGCAGCAGCTCTGCCATGCTGGCACTCCTCCTCACCCCAGGACCACCACCCAGGACTGTGACCCAGATCCAAATGCAGGCAAAGCAAGAGAATCCTGCCTCAGTGCCAACAAAGAGATTCCTGCAATCCCCCTCTACTCATCCCCTCATTCTCCCCACCCTCTGTGGGTTGAGCACTCTGGAAGCAGCAGCAGCAGTTGCCCACTCCCACCACCACCACTTCCTCCATGGTCCCTCCACCGCCCGGGGACTGGAGCTGGAACACATTCCTTTCTCAGCCAGGTCTGGCAGACCTTTCCTACTGACCTTCTAAGCTGCCTTTGGTGTTTGTGGGTTGCAAAGTCTGGAAACCTCCACAGCTGCCAAGGATTTCGTCCCCTGAGACCTGCTCTGGACCCATCTGTGCTGGCACGGCCCACATTAGACTGTGCTGTGCTCTCAGACTTGTCCAATAGGCCTTTCTTGTCAACCTTCCAGGTTGTCTTGGACTGGAAATTTGTTTCACTCTGTCATTTTGTGTGTTCTTCTGCTCTAGAATTTCTTTAGAGTCATTTTTACAGGTATTTTGAGGGGTTTGGGGGAGATCTCAAGCAAGTCCCTGCTTTTACTCTGTCATCTTGGCTCTGCCTATACTGATTTCATACCTCCCCCATAACCTCCACAGCCACACACACTCTTTATTCTAGGCAAATGGGCCTATTTATGATACCTCATACATTGCATCCTATCTTCATCTCCATGCCTTTCCATACACTTGGAATACTCCCCTAGCTCCCTTTTCTGATTTACCACCCCCGTTTTAGTTCTCTCCTACTACCCAATTATTACTTTGTATTTTCTTTGTATGTGTTTTGTTTTGACTTATTTGTATATACATGGCTTTCCCTTTTTCAGAATGCTTCTCCAGGACAAGGACTGTTTCATTTTTGTCTTTGTACTCATAACATCCAGGAGTACCTGGAACCTAAAAAACACTTCATAGATGCTTGTTTAATTAAATACAAGTGAAAGGACTTACCTTAGGTCACATGAGCAGTAACAGAGTCAGGATTTGAACCTAGGTCTAATTCCAAAACCAGGGATCTTTCTAGAGAGTCTGAGAAATCTGAAACTTTGGGACAATTTTCTGTGCCAAATAATTTGGCAGTAAGCTCTTTACTACTGTGTTAGTAGAAAGTGTTACTAATCCAAATGTCTCATCTCCTCCAGAATAAAAGACCTCTGGAGGAAAAAAAAAGTTTTATGTAAACCCAAGAGAACAAAAAGGAAGTAACACTGCCCATCTCCGGAGAAAGTCTGAAGGATTTTTATGAAATGAAATGCAGATGTTCCCACAGCTGTTGCTTGAGTTGTCATTAGCTTCCAAACTAGGGAGAGGGTAAATAAACTTTTAAAAAATAGGATCGAAAAAGAGCAGACCAGATGTGAGCTTCCGGACTCTGACTCCCTTGCAGAGAGAGCTATGCAATTAGAACTCTGATTTCCACTTTCAATGTTATCACTTCTTCAGGGGACTTCCCCCATTCAGATATACAGAAACAGTACAATGCACATGCCCGATGATGCAAGACTAATTTTCCAAGTTAGTTAAAGTTCAGGGAGAGGCTATTGGCCATATCCATGGAGAATAGTCAGTTTATGCCATTTGCCATGATCAGGGATGGCATGGGGCACTACCACCTCTTTTTTTGTAATTTTCCTTCCCCACAAATTACACATCCTCTCTCAGCTTTTGCTGGAAAATAATGAAATACAGCTCGCATATGAATTGAATACCCAGTGCCCTACATGCCAGAGTAAGCCAGGGCTAAACAGGTCTATTGTTCTTAAACAGCTTTGCCAGGGAATTGGACCCTTCTGTGGAATGATGCTGAGAAGATAAAAATATCTTTCATTTCTATAGTGCTGTGCATCTTAAAGTGTGCTCCACATTTTGCACACTAAATATAGTCTGGATTCATTACCCATCCCTATAAAATACAGCCAGAGTGGTAGCGGGCATGTGCCAGATGTTTGACAATGGCTTAATACCAGAGTGAAGGATAAGTTAAATTGGATACAAAGAAACAAAAAATTGGATATGAGGCCCTCGGTTAGACTTGAGTGATTCATGTTCCTCACTACCTTCAAAACCCAGCTCAACACTTACCTCCTAAAGAAAGTCTTCCCCCATTATTCCCACTCTGCTCCTATCACTCCTTTTCTGTTAGAGATGGGACGCATCTTGCTGACTTGTATGCATGGAGTACAAGATTTCCCTGGATATTCTGGGCAGAGGTAGAATTCTAGGAAAAGAGACAGAAGAGAGTACAATCAAAAGAGGAAGGGTCAGAACTATGAAGATCAGGGAAGGATAAAAGTAGAACAGTTTGAGTAGCCTTCACAAATGGTGCTTGTGGGAAGGGCAACAGTTGCCCCAGAAAAGAGTCTGGGGGTTTTAGTGGACAACAAAGTGAAAATGAGTTAACATCACAAAATGACAGCTTGGAGAGCTAATGCAATTGTTAATATAAATAAGAGAGGAACAGTATCAAGAAATACAGAAGTGACAAATCTCTCCAAACTTTGTCTTCCTGCTCAAGCCACATGTAGAGTGTTCTATTCAGTTGTGCGTACCACGTGTAACGAAGGGTACTGTTAAACTGAGAATGATCCAAAAGAGAACACCTATGATAGAATGCAGAGAATTCACTTTGTGAGAGTGTCAATGAAAGGAAACAGGAGTGTTTGGAAGATGTAGAGGGGATGTGAAAAATGTGTTCAAATATCTGAAGGGTTGTGATATGGAAGAAGGATTCCACATGCTCTGCTTGGCCTCAAAAAGCAGAACTAGAGCAGTGGGTAGAAGGTGTTAAGGGGAGAATTTAGGCTTGATGTCAAGAAAATCTTCCAAACAATTGTTGTTTGGTCATTTCAGTCATTCTTTGGCTCTTGGTGACCCCATTTGGGGTTTTCTTGGCAAAGACACCCGAGTGGTTTGCCATTTCCTTCTCCAGCTCATTTTACAGATGAGGAACTGAGGCAAATGGGGTTAAGTGACTTGCCCAGCTAGCAATTTTCCAAGGTTGGATTTGAACCCAGGAAGATGAGTCTTCCTGACTCCAGACACAGCACTCTATCCACTGTGCCATCTAGCTGTCCCTCCAAACAATTAGGGATACTGAAAAGTAGATTAAACAGTCTTGGGAGATAGTGGGTACCCCCTCTCTTGAGACCTTTAAGTAAAAGCTAGGTGACCAAGACTAGATGACTTTCAAGGTCTCTTTAACTCAGAAATTCTGTCCTTTGCAGATTACACATCATCAGATCAGAGAGCTAAAGCTAGAAGGGTCTTCACCCACCATTAATCCAACCTTCTGATTTTACTAATGAGGAAACTGAGACCCATGGGTATGAAGTGATTTGCCCAAGGTCACACAAGTGATAAGCTTCAGAGGTAGGATCTGAGCCCTGGTCCTCAGAGTCAGTGTTCTTCCCCTATACTCAGTTGTGCTTCAGCAGGACCTCAACGTACCTTGAAACAGCCAGGCTCTTCCTGTGGTCTCAATGACAATTGTTTAAAAATACAACATGGTGGGGGTGGCTAGGTGGTGCAGTGAGTAAAGAGCTGGCCCTGGAGTCAGGAGGACCCGAGCTTGGTTCCAGCCTCAGACACTTAACACCCACACAAAAAAATTAACCTTGCAACCTTGGGCAAGTTACTTAGCCCCAATTGCCCTCGAAAAGGTAAACAACAAACAAAAAAAGAAAAAGAAAATACAACATGGTGGGAGAAAAGATGCCAGTCTCACTCCCTGGCCACAAAATTCACAGCAGGAAACAAGTCATCTTGATTTCCTTATGTTGTAGTTCTTGGCCTTTTGACTAAGATAAGTTTCTCATTGTTTTCTACTTTCCTCTATCTTTGGAGAAGGGAAACGGAAATTGAGAATCCCAAAATTAAAACTGATAAACAAAAATATCTGTCTCCTTGGGATGATTTTTAGAGAACAGTAAGTACCATAGGGATAAAAAGATGGGGGAGGGGAGAATCACAGGGGGAATTTTAAAATACAGGGGAAATTAATGAAGTAAACAAAGATTTTGGGAGTTCCCAGTCTTAATATAATGCTTTGGTGGTTTACACTAATAGCCTACTCTCTGTTTGTTGTGGAAAGAGGACAAAAATAAAAGGTAACTCTACATAATCCCTAAATTTTATTTTACTCAGCAGTTTCACCTTCTCTCCTTTCCCTCTCCAAAGACTTTTTATTCAGAGTTGCTAACGAAGAGAATGAAGCTTCAATTCAATTCAGCAAGACTGTATTGGGTTACAGCTCTTAAAGCTGGAAGTGATAAAGGGCTAGAGATAATCCCCAAAAGGGGTAATATGCCCTCTGAATAATCAGTAGTTAACTGAAAATTTTAGGCAGTTTTGCTAATGGCAGGTTGTAACATCTGGATTATATTTATAGAGCATAGTAGAATTTACATCTGGATCATCTAGTTCAATGCCAGCATTTTTACAGACATGGAAAATGAGGCAGAGAGAGATTAAGTAACTTTTTCAGCCTGGTACAATTAGCTAGCACAACAAAGGCTGGAATTCAGGTTTCCTGGCCTGTAAATCAGTATTTTCTTTCGCTCTCTCCCCTCATTTAGATGCCATTAATTTAATAAATACTCTTGAATGCTTACTCTGTATAGGTCTCAACATTCTCCAGCCAAACTCATCATCTTATTCTTGACCTACTTCTTCTATTCTTGAAGTCTCTATTAATGGTATCATTCTTTTCCAGGTCACCTAAAGCCGGAAACCTTATGGTCATTCTGTATTTTTCCTTTTCCCTCCGTACCTACATCTCGTTATCTAATCCTATTGAGGCTACCTCTGTAATACCTCCTGCACCTATCCTGAAAAGTCTTCAGGTTTTCTTCCAGTGCTGTAGAACAATAGCTAAGCATTACTATACCAAGGACAATTCAATTGAGAGTGGGGAATGGAGGAGTTTGGAGAAGAGAGATGGTAGCAGTGCAGAGGTAGGTCTCACCACAGTTTTGAAGGAGAACAGTCCATTTCCTATCCCAGATAATATGGCCTTCACTTACAAGAAAGCTAGTAAGGAAGAAAAAGTCCATTGTGAAAGAATCATAGCAATAGAAGTCTGAGTGGCTGTACCATTTGGCACGACAGACTGGTAGACTATGAGATGAGATACGGGGACAAGGAAAACAGGCATCTTTCTAGACAATTTGCACTCTGGCACCAAGCCCCATTTGCCCCTCCCTAGTAAAAGTGCAAAAACATTGAAGAGGTCCCTATTGATGAAAGGAATACAATTAAAACATTTTAGCTTGCCATTAAAGGTTCTCTATGTTCTGAGCCCAAACTCATCTCAAACTACCATTCACTTTTGGAGATCTTAAGCTCCAATTAATGTGAACCTGTAATTGTTCCCCACACAAATCCTGTGTTTACGAATAGCTGTGCTTCTGCTCATACCATTCCCTCTCTTGCACTAGCCTCTCATCTTTACCTGTCTTTCTATCGCCCAATTTTTAAGACCCAGCTCAAAATCTGGATCTTCCAGAAAGCTTGCCTGGTCTCTTTGGCTGAACTGTCTAGGAGTCATAGAATTAACATATTACAGCTAGAAGGTGCCTTGTACTAAGGAAATCTAATTCAACTGCTCTCTTTTTTTGTATCTCTTCTTCCTCTGTGCAGTTTATTCCTTTCCTGTGGCACAAGCAGCAAGTTCCTTAAGTTTAAGAACTGAGTGTTCATCTTTGTATCATCAAGAGTGACTATTTGTAGGATTGAACTACTATGAGTGAGTAGTAGTAATAATAATAGTAATAACTAAAATTGATATTATCCTTTGAAGTTTGCAAATCATTTTAAATATACCATCTTATGGGAATCTCACAGGTGTGTGAGGTAAGTGCTGCTGGTATCATCATTCCCATTTTACAGATGAGGAAACTGAGGCTCAAAGAGATTACGGCTCTCCCACAGTCACACAGACGCTAAGTGTATGAGGTTTGGTTTGAACCTGGCCTTCCTGGCCTGGTCTAGAATTCTATAAAGTATGGTGAGTGACTGGCCCCACCTTTCTGATGTTCTTTTGAGCTTCAGAACTGTGATAAGCAGACAAACATTGGTCTTTTGGAATCTCTTAGGAATTTACAGTATGGAAATCACTGTATAAAGGGCTGGGAACTATGTAAATTATGGGTAAAAGTCTAACTGGAGATTGTCCAAATCAAACAAGCAAATAGTCACCCAGGTTAGGTACTGAAGACTGTTTAGGCCTCATTGTTGTTTCTGTTTCTCTCATCTTATCACTTAGGCACAAATGGGTCTCACTTTCTGACCCTCTGTATAATCCTAGGTGATTCTGAGTTGGCAGCAAAGAAAACAGTCTTCAGGATGTCCTAATGTCTTCACAGGAATGTCTTTGGAACTGTTGTAAAATGTAACACACACGCAATTAAGGATGATTTCCAATGTGCCTGTGTAACAAACATTGTTTAAAGACACAGTTAATTCTGTGCTTTTAGTAGCTCCTCCCATTTCATACAACAAATCTGTTCTTCTCCAAGATGGTCCATCTGCCTCTTCTTCCATGACTCATGATGATTCATGCCTGGAGCTGTGAGCATGGGTGTTCTGAAGAAAGCAGGGAGGGGGGAAGACAACACAAAGCCGTGAGAAGAGACATGGACAGAGAAGTCAGAAGGTATGGTTCCTCTTCTGAATTCAATCCCTAACAAGCTATGTAAACTAACCATTAATAAGCTATGTCACCTTAGTTAATTGTTTTCTCTTCTCCTGGCTTCACTTTCCTCATCTGTAAAATGTGGGGAGAAGACAAGATGACCTCTAAGATTACTTTCAATGGGAAAGATCACTGGGGCATTTTAATGAGTGAGGAAGGGTTTGGGGATTCATAGGTATGATAGCAGCAGTCTGAACTCCCACCCAGAAATCCTGCTGGTTCCATCTCTTTCTTCTTTGTGGTCCCTCAACATAGCCCTAATCAATCCCTCTAGGGAATAAGGAGAGGGTAGGAGGAGGGGCCAGGGCAGGAAGTGTCCATCACAACTTGCCTCCCAGTCAGCAAGCTGGGGACCACTGGAGTGAGCCTTACTCCCAGAAGAAAATTTGCAGTGGGCACAAGGGCTGCCAGCCTTTCCCTGACTCTCCTGACTTTTCCCACCATGCCCCTTCTCCATACTTTTCATCTTCCTTCACTGTATTTTCTTCTCCCATTAGAGTGTAAGTGTATTCCCCAAGCTTAGCACAGTGCCTGACACACGTTTTTGTTAAGTCGTTTTAGTTATGACTCTTCATCACCCCATCTGCGGCTTTCTTGGCAAAGATACTGGAGTGCTTTGCCATTTCCTTCTTCAGCACATTTTACAGATGAGGAACCTAGGCAAATAGGGTTACATGACTAGCCTAGGGTCACACAGATAGTAAATGTCTGAGGCCTGGTACATAGTGAGTGCTTCTTGACTTGACTTGACTCAGAGGCATCTGCAGTAGTGGGCTTAGTAGACAGAAGAATCACTGCCTCACCAGATTGTAAGCTTCTTGAAGACAGGGACTTTATCTTACTTATCTTCACATTAGGCATCACGTATATATCACTAATGTTTCCAAGCAGCTTATCTCAGAATTTTGTGGATTACTATTTACTACTTTTAACAAGTCAAAAAACATTTTCTATATTAGTTACTTATGTGCTAGGCACTGTGGTGAGTGCTGGGGATATATGGAAAGGTAAACCTTTGGCTTTTGGGAAGTCGTTTCATTTATTTGGGCCTCAGTTTCCCTATCTGCAAAATGAAGGGCTTAGATTGGACGACCTCTGAGGTTCCTTACAGGTCTTGATTTATGATCCTAAGACATGAATTATTGTCATCATTGTACCGATAAGAAAACAGGCTCAGAGACATTTAAGTGGTTTCCCAATGGTCATACCCCCAACCCCCCTTTCCCCCAATTCGTCTCTCTGGACTCCAACTGGTGTTTTGTTGCTATAACTAACCGCAGGGTAATAAAGAAATGTTTGTTGAATCCTCGAATAAAGGAGGAGGTGCTGTGCAGTGCGAAGAGCCCTACATTTGAAGTCAGAGGACCTGTGGTAGAATTCCTCCTTTCCTTTTCAGTTTACGCCCCTAACCCCCATCGGGGGCTTAGGCTAAATGCTCCCTACGGCTCCTTCCGGCTCCGTATAAATGACCCTCGGCACGAATCGCCAAGCCAGTGGCCTCTGAGGAGCCGTGCTGCTCTTCTCAAGACTTGTGGTTTCACACCGGTGCTGGTCCTCAGCCCAGGGGGCTGGGACCAGTTATCTCATGCTGGAGCCTGTCCCCGCTCGCTCCTCCGTCAGGTGGAGCCGCTCTACACTCTACTTCGCTGCTCTGCTCCGCTCCGCTCTCCTCTCCTTCCTTCTCCCGTTCAGTCCGAAGGAGGGAGATGAGCGCAAACCACCTGGAAGCACCAAAGAGGTTTAATCGGGAGTACGCCGAAGGTGAGTCTAATGAGGACCACCCCGCCTGCTTAGGGCCTGGGGTTGGCGCGGCCGCTGTCCGGGCTGGCGCCGGAGCCGCAGCTGCCTCCCAGTCCTTCAGGTACCACTCTCTCCTTCTTTCCCAGGTGCAGTCTGTCGAAAATTGCAGTGGTTTTTCCGGCACTCAGGGTTGAAATGCCTCCTGGCCCTTTTAGAGGCAGGCAGCTTATCACTTAACACTCGGTTTATTGGGTTTCTGCCGGAGTCCGGAGGCATCGAGGGCTGAGAGGAGACTGGGGGGGAACGGAGCTGGCGGGGGTATATCCGAGCCCATCCGGAAGCCAAGGAGGGAGAGTGGAGCAGGTCGGCCCTCTTGCTCTCTTTCTAGCTTCCCGACCCCCCACCCCCACCCCCATGGGAAGGAGGAGTGCAGGAGTCAGTGAGTCTCTATGGACTGCTATTTGTATTTTTTATTATCCGTGCTACATCTCCTCTCCATGAGTGTCACTCACCAAGGAGTCTTTCCTCCCTCACACCTCCCTCCCCATCTTTTCCCCTCCATAGCAGTTCTGGGCCCTATGCCAATGAGGAATTTCTATAAGAGATGACAAAATTATAAATAAAATCTGCAAATGATAAATCATGAATCAAATGATGATCTTTTGTGGTTATGACCTGTGGTTATGGTCTGGAGTGATAAGAGACTTTAGAGGTTATCTAGTCTAACCCCTATACTTTACAGATGAGGAAACCGAGGCACAGAGAGGTGCCCAAGGTCACACAGGTGTTTCTAAGTGACAAAATAATGTTTCAAACTCAAGTCCTGTATCTCCAAGTTCAAGTTTAGTTCTTTTTTCGTTGTGACACTCTTCCTTTTTAGGGTGCAATTAAATGTAATATAGGATTAAAAACTAATTGTCCAGGGCTTAGGTATTAGGTCCCCCTTTTTCTTGAAATTAGAGCCAAAGTCCAATCCTCCCACCCTCCATAAAATGGGCTGGATTGACAGCTTTTGCCACAGGTAGCTGGAAAGTTAGTGAACAAGACAGATTGGAAGCCAGAAGATGTGGGTTCAAGCTAGGTTTTGACGCATTAGCTGAAAAACTTCCCAGAAAACTTTCTGAGCTTCAGTTTCCTCTTCTATAAAATGAGGAGGTGATGCTGGTGGTGGTGGAGATTGATGAGGAGGAGGAGAAGGTGATACTTGTGCCTGGGATCTTCATGAGGGTCAGATGAGAAAATGTGGGTAAATGTAGAAGAATACTATTATATGTGTGTAAATACATACATATGTACATTATGTACCTCTATATGTACTCATACAGGTATTTGGCCTTGGTATATTGATTTACATATGTTGATATTTTGTAATTATTAATAAGAGCCACCTCTGGCATGTGCTGTCTCTTAAATTAAATTATAAAGTGTCCTGCTGATACCCATCATTTGACTAGTATTTATCCACCTCATCAAATCTGTTGTTGCTTCCCTTCTTGGTCCAGTTTATTTAAGTGATGGAAGATGCAGAGCACAGTCTCACAATTCTCATTTGCTTGGTGTTTACTCTTTGGTTCCCAAAGCTAATGTTTGTTTTAACTCTCCAGTTTGACTTGCTAACACCCTCTTCCGAATTGAGTTAAGCAAACAAACCATTAGGTAGAGAAAAGAAGAACTGACCCTGGCACACAGTCTTACTAATTTGTTAACCTTTGATGAACAGCAGCCAGTTATCTTTTACTACTAGGATAAGAGTTATCCTAGCTGGGTTCATGAAATGTGGGATGTGTTCTCTAGTCCTACCTCAAAAGAGTTTGCAGCAACAGAGTTTATGCCTCCAGTTAATACTGTTTATGCTGCCTTTGATTAACACAGGTATTGAGTGTGTGATGCTAATAATGTAGGACTATTTGGGTGAGACTTAAAAGTCCTACCTAGGTAGCAGGATCTGATGAGATTAATGGTTTGAATTTGGAAAGGGATGAAACATCTAGATACATTGCATCCCTGGTCTCCATAGAACTTTTCAGTGCTACCCTACTTTTCAGCATGTGTTGCTTTGCAATTGAGATTCTTAAGAATTACTTCACATATATAATTTTGCCAGCCTACCTAAAGATAAGTGCTTTCAAAGTATGACTCTGTGCATTGTTTCTTTTTAAACTCCCAAACCTCACCTGAGATGATGTACCAAACAGGAAAAACACTCACAAATGCTTCGGAACCAACTAGACCTAGAGATTTTCCTAATCTGGAACCACAGAGGAAGAAGAAGATATTTGGTAAATGACAAAAGGTCAGAGGGCTCTTACAAGAGTAGAACTTGCTGTGACCTTGATCTGCCCTTGGCTCCAGGAACTCAAAACACCTTTGCAAAGAGTAAGCTCTAAAGGAGTGATGGAACCCAGATCTCTTTCTGAGAGAAACTCCAAATCAAAAGACAGGCTGCTCCCCCCCAGGCCCTTGCTAGGAAATGCACAAACAAAAAAAAGGGGGGGGGGAGGAGAATGAGGTGAAGAAACAAATGTGGGTGTTTTTCCTTCCTCTTTCTTGCATTTTCTTTTGCAGCTGAAAACCAAATAAAGTCCCAACATCTTGCTTATACAACCCTTTTCCTCCCTACAAAGGCAAGGTGGCACAGTTGGCAAGTGTGCTTAATTTGGGAGCTAAAGGGCCTGGCTTCAAATCCTAACTCTGCCAGTCATGAGCAGTGTGACCTTGGCAAATCATTTCATTGCTAAGGGTCTCAGTTTCCTCATCTGTAAAACTGAGGAAGTTGGACTAGATGACCTCCGATGCCCTTTCCAGTCCTAAATCTATGATCCTATGATTCTTCCCAAAAAAGGGAAGTCTTAAATGCTTATCTCTTAAACCACTCTGATTCTAATGCTACAGATATTTCCAAAGTCCACACACACACACACACACCTCTGTGTACTTTCTCTCTCTGCCTTCAGTACATACACAGTGCCACAATTGCACAGTACTCTGCTTTCCCTCTTACTTGCAGAGGCAGAAAATGCATATTTGTACATAGCCGTCATCCACTTCATTCCTATTAAACAAAATTATGTTGTATTTACAGAAAGTCAGAGGTATATGGTTTTTTTTCTTTTTTTCTTTTTTTTTTTTTTTGGTGCCCATTGCAAGTGCAAAAGCCAAATCTTTTCCTCATTGGGGAAGGAAGAAAGAAAGAAAAGAAAACATTGCATCCCTCGCCCTCAGGAGGTTTAGCCCCTTTTCCCCCCTCCACACCAAACCAGTATTTCCTCTTTAATTATGACCTGTTTCTCTCCCACCTCTTTCTCCTACCCCTCCAGCCTCAGTGAAAGGAGCTGCTGTCACTCAGTCACTCACACCCTCTCTCTCCCTCACTCACTGCTGTGGGAGGAGCCCTGCTGGAGGAAGCTGTATGACTGGGATGCTGAGAGGCTGAGAATGGATCTGCAAGGAGTGTGTACGTTACTGAGGATCCAGGTTTCCAGAGGCGGCTGAAAAAGGCGACTCGACTTCAGCCGGCTGCAAGAATATAGAGACAGACGGACAGGCGGACAGATCATCTCGGAGCTCGGGAGAGGACACGCAGCAGAGACAGAGGAGGCTAGAGAGCCCGTGAAGAAGAGAAACTAACTGCAAACCTAAGTTCCTCCTCCTGCTTTCATCTCGGTTCGCTCTAAGGAATGAAACCTTTCCAGCTTGATCTGCTCTTCGTCTGCTTCTTCCTTTTCAGCCAAGGTAGGACAGATGCATTACTTGAGTTGCAAAGAAAGTCGGCGGCGGGTTTGTCACTGAGGCAGTGGGCAGGGATGTGGGCAGGCATTGGCCACTCAAACTGATGGATGCGCCGCTCACTGCCAGGCAGGCAGAGATTCAAACAGGGCACTGCTTCTTTTCCCTTTAAAATGCAACAACATGCTACTGTTTCTTCCCCTTTGAAAGTGAGGGAGAGAGAAGGAGGGAGAGGGGGAAGGGGGACGTTCTTCTTTCTTTTGTCAATGCCCAAGGGGAAAAAAGAAAGAAAGAAATGACCAAAACCCACAAAAAACCCACCCCTCTCCCAAGCAAATGAAATCACTAGTTCTTTCGGTCCCCGTGATTTTAATGGAACTGTGTATATGTACGTTTCCCCCTCTGAACTTCTCTTCACCTCCTTCCCCTAGGATCGCAGCCAGGGGGCTTTGTGTCAGTGTATATTTCAGCTGGCCCTGGAGCTGTTTGGGCAGAGTGTGTGTGAGGGAGAGCGCGCGGGGTGGTTGTACAGGAGCCGGAAGGCGCTGTGATTCCTGCACGAGCCAGCGTGCGGTGGAGTCATTTGCAGTGGTTACCAAAAAGATTTGTATAAAAGAGTTTGCCCTGGATTTAATGGTGGTTCCTGGGTGGTGCTGGGCTCTGAGCCCGAGGGCCAGGTTTTTACTGTCTAAAATGCAATCGAGCCCCCTGGAGCGAGCATTCTCTGTCTGCTGCCCAGCCTAGCGGGATGTGGGAAGCTCGCGCCGAGTGTCTGGAGAGAACTTTGGGGGGCTGCGGGCCTGATAGGAACGGGAGGCTCCGAGCTTGGCAAGCAGCGTCCGCGGTGGCTGCCTTCTCAGGGGGCATCTGAAGTCACCTGTAGAATCGAGTCGGAAGGGAATAGATCAAGCAGTCCCTTCCAAGAGTCGTGGAATGCCAAAGCCGTCAGAGCCATCTGTGGCACCGCAAGGCCAGCGCCTGTGCCAGCTCGGATCTTAGAGGGACGGGACTCACGTTCGGGGGAAAATATACAACAGGGCAAGTCCATCTGTTGAATAAATGAAGGGTAAAAGTTTTTGAGAAAGCAGAGCCCTGCCATGCATGACTTCGGCTCTGCAAGCATAACAGCACGCCTCCTTTCCTTCCCCTGGCAAAGAGAAACCAAATGTAAGCAAAACCGAGCTTACCTCCTGTTCCCTTTCGGTTGTTATTCATAGTCAGTGAGATATTTCCTATTATATTTCCTGTTATCTATATCTTAGCTCACATTCCACTTATATCTAATAAGTTCTAATGAGGGATGTGTGTGTGGGGGGGTACTGTGTGTGGGTGCATCTAGCTGTGTGCCTATACAGTGTATGTGTACACACACACACACACACACACACACACACATTCGAATGGTCCTCTACTTATCACAAAGGCTCCTACAGCAACAGGAAGATAAATTGTCTTGCCTGGAGTTTTCAAGCTGAATGAGTAAGAACTATCTCTGAACAATGACACAGAGGCAGCTTCAGTGATATTACCATTTTAGAAGATTATTTCTTTCTTGAGTGAATGAGTGAGTGAGGGTGTAACTGTGGGTATATATACATATACACAATCTGGCCCCTTACTGGTTTACTCTGAAAGTTGCCTAGCAAAAGCTTTGAGAACAAGCCAGTACTCTCTCCCACTTATTTATGTGGGGCAAATGCTTCTTTCTGATTAGTCTCCTTTGTTTTTAGGAGCTTGAATTTAGGCTCCAGAGTGGCAGGAGGAGCCCTTTCTGCGGGTGCTTCCCTGCCTGCCCCCCTGCCTCAATCACTAGAGAGTGTGACACGGAGCTCCTCCAGCATCGTATGGATCTTTAGAATGTTTACCTCAGAAGGTTAAATGCACTCAGCTGCTGTTTCATCTCCTCAGCCCTGAGTGCAGCAGGAAGGAATCACGGCATTATGTAATTCATAGCTCCTTGTTTATTTCTAAGTGCTCTGGGCTTTGTGAAGGCTGCCCTTCCCACCCCCCCCACCCCCACCCCCTTGCCCAGCAGGTCCTTAACCATGAGAACCTAGAACCAAGTGCTGAATTAAGGCTACCAGACAAGAGGAGTCAGGCAATCAGAGTTCCTTCAGTTTCTCCTCTTAACTGAGCATTGTAGCCCTAAGAGCTAGAATTATAATGAGGCAGCTACTTCAAGCTAGTGCTCCAATTGGTTATCTCAGAAGCCTCTCGGGACACATGGCATCAATGTACTGGAATAAGGAGTTTGTTGATTATATCTTGTGTATTTCCTTACTGGGTATTTAAAGCAGCATCTATTTGTCTTGATATATAGATATTTTTTGTACTATGTATATATTCTTTTGGTAATATGAATCTCACAACCTCTACCTTGCACCCATCTAAACACCACTGGATTTTATCTTTTTTTTTTTATTTCATATTCGATGTTCCATAACTCCATAGCATCATTCCACATAGCCTTGTTTTATGAGGTAGTTATCCCCAGATTCCAAAAGGACTCAGGAGGATTAGCCTTTGTGCCTTCAAACAGCTTCCGTGGGACAATGAACATGGGTTTTCCTCCTCATGCTCAGTCACCCAATTAAAAACTAGGGGACTCTCCTTCTTTGGCATCTTCCTGACATGCCATTCCAGAGAAGTGCACTCAGGTTGAGGAATGGTAGGTAAAACATCCCCAAAAAGCTTGTTTGCGGGGCTCTTTCCCCAGGCTGTGACTGGTAGCCAGGTAGACAGATCTGTTTGCTACCTTGCAACAGCTCCCATTGGACACCTGTGTGTGACCACAGAGCCCTGAGGGCACAAAGCCCTTCCATTTCCTACTCTATGATTTCATTCCTGGTCTTCATGTGGTGGAATAAGGCTGTAATACACAATTCTCTGGAACAGCTTTCTGAAACTTCTCAGGTAGCATTGTTAACAGATTGGCTCTTCAAAGACAAGTTTCAATGACACCTCCACTCTTCAGTTGTCTGTTGTCTAGCCACTTCTCCTATAAACCTTTACAGATGAGAAATTAAAACATAATTAAAGGCAATGATCTACTGTGGCAACATGCCCTGAAAGTTTTAAGGTAGCTTGGGATCCATGGCTTACTTATTTTTCGTAAGGTAACGGTGGAAAGAATAAATGGCATTCCTTCCCTTTTGGTTGCTGCCAACAGCCCTGGGACTAGCTCCCAACAAGGATATGGAGAGCTGCCAATGTGTGTCTGTGTTTGTGGGTTTCTTTCTTGCTGGGGCTGCCTCTTCCCTCAGCTGTCAGGGCTACGGTGCTTTGTAGAGAGCCCGATAATGTCACAGCACAATTGGCCTCCTGCAGAGAAGAGGCATGTTCTGCCCCGGGTGAAAAAAAAAAGAATTGATTCTCTTGTCATCCTTCCACTTAGAACTTGTTGTTTACCCCCTTTATCATTTCACTCCTTCCACAACTCTCCCCTCCATGGTCCTCCTTATTACCCCATCCTACCCACTCTATACCCACTCCTGGACAGCATTGGAGTGGGGAGAGAATATTACAGAAGAACTGAACCTTCCCCTACCTTCCATCATACTCAAGTTCTGAGAATGCTCAGGGAGTGACATTGCTATACAGGGCTGAGAACTTGGCATGATCTAGGTAAGATGCTCTTAGAGAAAGTTCTTCTTTGCTGTCTCTCCCCCACCCGCAAACACCACCTGGATCACTTGAGTTCTAGTATTCTCTGTAGCAATTCTAGCCCCCTCCCCCTTTCCAGATGCCTCCCCCCTATCCCGCAGATTGTAAGCTCCTTAAGGGCAGGACTATTTTTCTTTGTCTTAGTTGTATCCCCAGAGTCTAGACCAGTACCTGGCACACAGTAAGTGCTTAATAAATGTTTATTGAATTGAACTGAATAGTAGAAAATGTAACAATATATTCAATTTTTGCAAAGACTTTTCGACCCTTTTGTGGTCATAGGCTCTTCAGTTGGGTTTATTGAGCTTATATTTGTCTTTGAAAAGTAAAAAATCTGTACTTCACCTACTAATAGTCATTATTTTGGATGAGTGATCTGAACGGCTTTTCTGAGGTACCATCTCTACTCATTTTAGAAAGCCTGAGAAATTGAAGAACATCTCAGGTGTTAGCTACCCTTTCAGGCCTTGTAAGTTATTTTTTCAGAATTTATTTATTTTTAGTTTTCAACATTCATTTCCATAAAATTTTGAGTTCCAAATTTTCTCCCCATCTATCCCCTACCCTCACTCCAAGATGGCAAGCATTCTGATTACTCCTTCCCCCAGTCTACCCTCTCGTATATCCTCCCCATCCTTCCCCTTCCCCCCTTCCTCCTTACTTTCTTGTAGGGCAAGATGGATTTCTATACCCCATTGCCTGTATATCTTATTTCCTGGTTGCATGTAACAACAATTTTTTAACATTTGTTTTTAAAACTTTGAGTTCCAGATTCTCTCCCTTCTTCCATCCTCACCCACCCCCCACTGGGAAGACAAGCAATTCAATATAGGTTATACATGTGTAGTTATGCAAAACATTTCCATAGTAGTTATGTTGTGAGACTAACTATATTTCCCTCTACCCTATCCCACCCCTCACTTATTCTATTTTCTCCTTTGACCCTGTCCCTTTTCAAGTGTTTGCTTCTGACTAACCCCTCCCCAAATCTGCTCTCCCTTCTCTCATCCCTCCCTTTTCCCCCTTCCCCCCTTTCCTGTAGGGTAAGATACCCAATTGAGTGTGTACATTATTCCCTCCTTAAGCCAAATCCAATAAGAGTAAGGTTGACTCATTCCCTTTCACATCCCTGCTCTTCCCCTCCATTGTAATAGCTTTCTCTAGGTACAATAATTTCTAAAAGAGGTTGTTAAATGGTCATAGTTTCAGGCAGAAGTTTAGTTGTGGAGTCAGCCTTAGTGGGAATAACACAAAAGGCCCCAAATAATGCAGGTTGAAAAACCGAAGGAGAGAGGAAGGAGAGACAGAGAGACAAAGAACATCTGAGTAGGAGAACTGACTGGAGAATGAACCAGAGAGAGCCATGACCCAGACAAGAACCAGAAAAAAAGGGAGTTACAGGTGGGGGGTTGAATCAGGTGACCTCTGATCACAAGATTATGATGGATTTAGAACAAGAAAAGATTTTCAAGGTCATTTTAGCCAGTCTTTAGTCATTTTCCAGATCAGGGAATTGAGGGCCAGAGAGGATGATAGGACTTAAATCTGTAAAGAACCTTTAAGGCCATCTAGTCCAACTCCAACTCATTTTACAGATAGGAAATCTAAAGTCCAGAGGGGTGAAGTGATCGCCCAAGGTCATATAGCTAGTAAATGAGAGAGCCAAGATTTGAACTGAGGTACGTCTGGTTCCATATTCCAGGTTCTTACTATTGTCTTCTAACTTTAAGATTCTGTTCTTCTGGAACTATGAGGGCTGTAGGGAATTAGCTTGCATAGACTGAGCTCCTTTTGGGTGCTTCCAAAAGTATAGTCTGAATGCTGGAAGCTTCAAGAAAAATGAAGAAAGAAAAAGTAAGTTGTGGAGCCTTTGATGGAATAACTTTAGAGAAAGGATTTGGGAGGGGACAAAAACTTTGAAAACACTGCCTGTTATTCGGAAATGTCACATTGAAAAGGATGAAATAAGTATAATTTCTTGTATTTATATCTCCCGATTATGATTTGCTCTTCCCTGCAGTGCAAAAGCTTTTCTAGGAGAGGGAGAGTTGTCTTTATAGAAGGAGTTTAAGGTCACTGTATAGTTGCCAAGGGCACAAGGACTTCAAAAGAAGGGTGCTTGGTAAGGGGGCCTGGGGGCATGGCAGGGTGGGGTGGGTGGGTAGGAGAGTAGCCTTGCCAGCTCCCTTTTCTCTGTGTGTGGGTAGGGAGTGCCAGTTGCCTGCAGAGATTCTTGCCTACCCCCCTTCACAGAGGCCTAGTACTGGCTGAAGAGGAGAATCCCTGGAGGGAGTGGGGGATGTGGGGTGGGATTAACTCCTCCACATTTGCTTGGAGGATGCCCAGCTAGCCCCCTCCTGAGCAAGAAAGGGAGGATCTTATTCATTGATATCCTATAGCTAGCTAGGCACGGTACCAAACAACTGTTCTGCATGGTGTGTGCCTGTGTTCTGGGGACGAGAGGGCCAGCAGGAGATAGGGTGAAGCAGGAGATTAGGCCTGAAGATACAATTTATTCTTTTTTGTTCAGCCTGGTAGGGGTGACTTACACAGTATTGTATTGCAGACCCAAAAAAAGCACATGAATAATCTTAAGATAATTCAAAAGATTTCAATAACAAAATAATAACAACAATAATAATGATACTTTAGGTTTAAAGAACAGTTTTCTTCCAAGGAGATAAAAAGATAAACTGTTTTGGAAGAAACGAACCATAAAAAAAAGCAGTTGTCCCAAGTCTGATAGATGGGGTGCGCTGGAGTAAAATGGGAATATAAAGCACAAGAGATGGGGTTTGGGGTTGTTCTCCAATTGTTAGTAGGCATATAATGAGTTGTAATAACCTAGACATGAAGCACAGGAAGTTTAGGTAGAAGAACAGAAACGGCAGCGGTAACCCTGAGGTCAGCCAGAAAATGAAGACATGCTGCATGCATCCTAGGCTTTGAAGGGGAAATGGGATTTTATAACAGCATTGGAGAAGCCCAGTAAGCTTAATTCAAATTCTCATCAATACAGTGGCCCCCGAGTTTAATGGGAACCTTTCATAACGGGTGTCTTTGGACAAACACATGACCTCACACTCAAAAGGTATAGGGTTCCTGGAGTAGTCCTATGCCCATAACTCTTTCTTAGGGGTATATGTTCACTTTACCTTCAGTGATAAGCAGTTGACATTCCCGGTGTTGTCAATGAGGAAATCTGTGTGTATTTCAGTGCCCCTCCCCCAACCCCCCATAAGCACATCCTTTACAGGAGAAAGGTCACCACAGAGTTCTAGTATTTTTATCACAGGATAATTCCCTTCAACCTAACCCAAAAGGCAAAGTAGGATTTGCCAGGTAAGAGCTAGGCACTGGGTATGGAAATATGTATGTATGTATGTATGTATGTATATATATATATATATATGTGTGTGTGTGTATGTATATATATGTATATATATATATATATATCACTGTGGCATCACTGCCTTTCTAGCATATGATTTGAATAATTGTGTGTCTTTCATTCAAAAAAATGCCTTTTCCTGCTTCCTTTAAGTGTCTTAGAGCCAAGTATAGCAAAGCCCCAGCCTGTCACCATCCACTTAGAATTTGGGGTGTCACAACAAAGCAAGGGTTATGAGATCAGGGACCTTTCCTGGGCAGTCTCACTGTTGTAGAAATACTTTCTCGCATTAACTCCCTCCTTCTAATTCACAAGAAGAGACAAGGAGTACACAGTTTCATTTATTGTCTTCCTCTTTTATTCCCTTCACCATGGCATAAATGAGTATTCTGACTATATACATCTAGAAGTCAGTAAATGTCAATATCGGATAAGTGTTTTCTTTATATCTAGCTAAAATTTAGCATAAGCTGCTTGGAAACAAGTCTTTCCAAGACATGCACTGTTTCAGTAAGTACACAGCCAACACAACTCTGAGGTTTAAAAAAAATGTCAGCCATCAGTGGGCATGCTTGCTAACATGGAAAGACCTGACCTACTCACCAGTGGAGATATCGTTTGCTTCCTATATAGTTATTCTGTAGTACCCTGGACTGAGGTTCCAAAGGGTGAATAAACCCAGAATCCTCTTGGGAACAGTCAGAAGAGGGTGACCTAAGAAATATAGTCCTAGGAGAATCATTTCAAGGACTTTTACCTTCTGGGGGCATTTATCAGGTTCCTTCTCAAAGAAGTTTCTAGAAAATCAGGAAAGAGTCTTTTCTCAGACTTAGGAATTTCAGTCTCACTTCACACACACACACACACACACACACACACACCTTGCTATAAATAATAAAGTAGTGCTTAGAACTTGAAGCAAAACTACTCAAAGACCATTGTCTTGCAAGGTCTGAATGGTGGGAGGAGGTACACCTGTTTTCTTCTGAGACTGTGTCTACATACACGGGCAAAGTGAAATGAATTCATTTGAGTCACTTTTCCAGATAATTTAGGCCCCTAACTTGCTATAGGGTCTTTTTTTATGTGTTTATTGAGCCTGAATTATTCCAAGGAGTTGTCTACACAAGTCAAATTCACCAACTAGTTTCTTCCTACTGTACTTTAGTTTGCTTACATAGAGAACACAATTTGCAGCACCTGGTAAAAAGTGCAGTGGCAGTGCAGATATATCTTATTTCCCTTTTTTTTTTTTGCTTTTTGGAGGGCAATTGGGGTTAAGTGACTTACCCAAGGTCACATGGCTAGTTTTTGTGTTAAGTGTCTGAGGTCACATTTGAACTCAGGTGCTCTATTCACTGAGCCACCTAGCCGCCCCCATTTTATTTCCTTCTGATTGATTCTATAGCATTTCTTAGAAAGTTGTGTTAATTGTTGAATTCAGGATCCTGCTTTGGGAGGTCTTTGTTCCTTAGGTATTATGGAATTGTTTAGAAGTTCAGTGGGGCTTACCTATACACTGAATTGATCTTCTTTTACTTGGAGACTTCCAGGTGAAGCTGAGGCCCTGTTTGTCATTGACCGTGATGGGCATAGCATCTGTGGTGTGACATGGGGTAAGGAAAAGATTTGATTGGTAGAAACTGACCAAGGGTATATCAGTGAGTACAGATTTTCACTTAAGCTCAGAACTTTCCATTCCAAGGTACCAGGTCAGTGATAAGAAAGGATATGTGGATCAGCAGCACAGACAACTATAATTTCCATTATTTCTAATATTTACTTGGTTGTCCTTGTGGTGTCATTTCTCTGAGAAGTACTTGTCTCTGCCTGGATCTCTCTATACCTCCTTGAAGAGGGCTCATGGTGCAGATAACCTAATGAGTCCCAAATTTGTTTATTGAGTGTCAAAAATCTTAAATGAGTATTTGAAGTGTTTATAAAGTATATATGTCTATGAAAATAATCTTTTATCAGAGTCATCATTGAACCATGGTGGGGAGGCCATGGAGAGAACAGAAGGAGGGTTCATCACATCAGAAGTCAGGGATGACAGGAAGAATTTTTGTTACATGGGGGGCACTAGCAGCCAGCAGATTTCTTGTGCCACTTAAGGTAGGTGATCAGAGAGTAGAGCTGCCTAAAATAAGGAAACAACAGGAAAAAAAACAGGGAGCATGATAAGGAGAATTTAGGTGATTGAGACTCAGTGACCTTTACACATTGCTATTTGTGTCCCAGAGGAAGCTGAGCTAATAACCCTATGATACAGGCTATTAGGAATCGAAGGTTATATGGCCCAATGACCAGCTAAGAAACTGTTGGAGAGATTGGGTAAATGTCCAACATCAGCTAACCCCGTTGAAAATATGTGGAGCATCATATTGATTAAATTTTTCACATTGATCCCAGTTACCATCTTGTTTTCTCTTTGTGCTTTGCAGGCAAGGCAAGCTAGATTGGTGAAATTTTGTTATTGTCATTGTTGTTTTTAAAAGAAAATAGGGCCTGAGACTTCCCAGAGCTGTTTATGATAAAATCCATTTTCATTGTTGTCCTACTCTAGGGGTGACCTTCTAGGTCCTTGGGTGTGGCCTTTTGACTGAGTCCAAGTTTTACAGAACAAATCCTTTTATTAAGGGGATTTGTTCTGTGAAGTTTGGATTTACTTTGTGGGCCACATGTTGCCTTGAGGCCTCAGGTTCCCCACCCCTGTACCTATTCCCATCTATCTGTCCTATGCATGTATACTGCTATCAACATGCTTGTCTTCAATTTTATGTACTTAAAGAAAAGAGTTAGAGAAGGTAGGAACCCTATGGTCTTAGAGAAGTTATGATATTCTTTGTTTATCCTAGTTTCATGCATATGCTTGATTGTGATGATGATGATTTATCCATCCTTAAGACTAGATTAAATCCAAGGATTGTCTAGACCAGTGACACAAAGTAAGTGTAATGAGTGCGCAGGTACAAAAGGTTTTAGGCTGTTCTCTTGAAGGTTAAGGAAACAGAGTATTTAAGGCACTGAGAAGCAAAGTTAATCTCTCTTTCCTGTGATTTCATCTATACTCTCTTCTTTCTTGTTCTATGATTCTAAGCCAATTTTTGTTCTCTACATCACCCAACTCAGTCTTTGGCAAAGCAGAGATAATTGGATAGGGAGGCTTGGGTTCTGGCCACTCTGGAAAGATTGGCTTGTAGGCTTGCCAGTGTTGTCTGTCCAGACAACTAGTCTGCAGGAATGGGACACTTTCTTTTCCAATAAAAGGAAGGAAGGAAGAACAAGAAGAGTAGTCCTAAAATATCTAATTTTTTATGCAAAGACCTAAAGAAAGCAATTAGAAGAGATTTTCAGTTGTCCAAAGCATTGAGTGGAGCCATGAAGGTACAGACATGCAGCTGAGAGTAAGGCGTATAGGTCTTCTGACCCCAATACCACCACCACCACCACCACCACCACCCCTCTACCCCCCAAAAATCTCAGCAAAAACCTATTTCTCTCTTTTGTTCTCTGCTACACTGCAATTTCCATCTCTACCTGTCATCTGCATGTGTGTCACTGGTGACTGTCTCTGGCACTGTGTGACAGTCCACCTGTCACCTTTGGCAATGCTGGGAGCTATGACACTTTCAGAGTACACTCCATCCAGGTTGACTTATTACATGGGACTTGTAGCACTAAAACCCTAAACCTCATCCCTAGGTACCTAACAGAATGTAGCTGCAAATGGAACTAACCATCACCCTTCCCTACCCTATTTCATGGATACCATAGCAACTCGGGCAAAGCAAAGAATAGCTGCTAAGTCAGTTATGAATTGTACAGCCTTCCTCTCCCCACACCCCACTCTTTACCCCTGTCCCCAGGGGCCAGGGATTTGTTCAGTCCCACTTAATGGCTCCAGAATCTGGCTTTCCCTTTCACAGCCAATTCCATTTCATCTGTGAGCTGGCTCAGAAACCTCTCCTTGCAAGGGGTCTCTCTACATCTAAGCTGATAAAACAACAGTCTAGAGGGATGCAAAGTGGGGCGTGGTGGAGGGGAGGGGGCCTGTTTAGTCATTCATGCCTCACAGGAAGCAAGGGAAGTATTTGGGAATATTAAAACTGAACAAAGCCTTCAGTTTAAAGGTTGGCCTGATGGTGGCAGCAGCAGCGCTTGCAAAGGAGGAGAAGGAGAAGCAGAAAACTAGAGCCACCCAGCCTTGTGCAACCAAGGGGATGGTGTATGACTGTGGGCTCCCTTCCTCCTCTGGGTAGGCAGTAAAGTAGGCAGGGAGCCCCATAACGCCGAGCAGTGACCTGCTCTTCGTAAAGGCCATAGGTGCGTACTGAGGTAGGAAGATGTTTTCAAAGAGGAGGAAGAAAACCATTGACCTTATAAGCTACAGCTAAGCAGTAACTGGCTATATCACGAATTCCTAGCCACCTTTCTGTCCTTTACCCCTTTTGCATTTTGGTGAAACCTGTGGACCCATTCTCAGAACAATTTTTAAATGTGTAAAATTACTAAAAAAAAATTCTATTAAAATACTGTTATCAAAATATTTTGGGGAAAAAACACATAAATCTCCTAAAATCTATCTACAGACCTCCAAGAGGTCCCTAGGTTAGGAACTCCTGCCCTAGAGAGTCAAGATCATTTGATGGAGTTCAAGTGTAGAGTATTAAAGGGTTCCCCTGGGGACAAGGCTGTGGGTGGGTAAAATGATAGAGGTCAAAGAGACTTGAGAAAGCTGAGATAGAGAGAGTGGAAAGCTTCATCTCCTTTCACGGCTGTTTTGTTTCCCCACGTTCATCTTGATGAATGTGCTGGTGCTTGGAATGGGGTCAAGAGGGGGTGGCAAGGCGGTGGGTGGGCTGTTGGATTTCCTTCCCTCTCCAGTGCCTTCCCTCTCTAGTACAAGTGACTCTTGTACCAGGATTCACTATCTTTTTCCTAGGTGCCTACCCCTTTAATAATCTGGCAGACAATATCCTTGCTGCTGCTCACTCGTATGCTGAAAAAGCAAAACAAACAGGCACTAAAATTAGTCTTAATTATTCCTGGCTTCTTGCTCCCCCAAGTCCCAGACTGACTGTTGAGGTGCTAACCTAACCTACATTCACCTCTAGACTGAGGGAAAAAAAAAAATAAAAATCTCCATTGTCTATGACTGTTTATTTGAAAGCATCCCTTTCCAGGAAAGATTCTGATCCTCATGGTTGGTGACCAAGGACAGCTCCCTGCCTCCTCCAGGATAGGAGGGAGGACACAGAGAACTTCTGAGATTAAACTAAACTACCCATTTCACCTCAAGAATGGAAGCAGCCCAGCTTTCCTATCTCTTAAAGAACTAAAGGAGAGATGAGTTTAGACACCCTGGGTTTAGAACTAGAGAGGGGTCACAAATGAGATCTGGTTATAGAAAGTGGGAGCTTTTACTAGGGTGGCAGAGCTAGAATTAGGGAACTCAGTTCCATCTTATATTCATTTATATAGCCTAAGCGACTGCACTGAGTTGGCCAGCCATCTGGCATATTAAAAATTGTGTTAGGTGCTAGGTGTGGAATCAAGGTCTTGCTACTTATTAGTTGTGTGACATTGAACAAGTCATTTCTCCTTTTGGGGCCCTAATTACCTCATCAGTAAAATGAGGCATTTGGAAAAGATAACTCTATGATCCCATCCATTGCTAAGCTTTTGTAATCTACCCTTTCCAAAGGGTAGATCATATAATTTATCACTTTGTTTTGATTGTAGAGTCCATAAGATGTTACATAAGGTTTTTCCAAACCAGGGTAGCCATCTCCCCTTTCCCCACTCCTTTATTCACACTAAGGTTGTTGGGAGAAGGAGCTAATAAAAATGGCAATGCATGTTTCTACCAATATAAAAAGCTAAATGATCATTTAGAAGATTCTTTTAGATGGCTAGTGGCTGTGCTTACTACATATCCTAACTTCATCTTAGCCTAGCATTTTGAATACTGAGCCCCAATTTCTTAACAATAATTCATCACCAGTTCTCTCTTCAGTGCATTTTCAAAAAAATTTTAAAAATTAAACTGTGTTCTACTTATGGAGAGGTTACCCCCAGTGTTAGCAATGTGCAGTAGGAAAGGCGCCACTCTACATAAAAAGGCATTCCAGGACATCAAAAACCTCCTTTTCGTCAAGTCTATAATAGTAAAAATGTCAGGAGACTACACATTTCTGAAATGATTAATAAGAGTTGTTAGAAATGAAGGGGAAAGAAAAAAAAAGATTCTTGGAATGTATATAAGCCTGAACACTGCTCAATTCTCTGTTTTCCCAGGCTCTGACTTCGCCAGGTATATCTTGCCTTGTGCCAGAAATCATTTTAGAAGATTTCAGCAGCTACTATGGTCATGCTTAAAATCATAATATTGGTTTAAGATATACATCCACGATAAACGCACAATCATGAAAGTTCTTTGAAGTCTCCCAAGCTTCTTTAGATGGAATCAGAGGGCTAAGGAGGAAGAGTGAAGGGCAGAGAGATTTCTATGTTGAAGACATCAAATTCCCTCCTTTTAAAATCATGTTCCCACTAGAAGACCTTGATTGTATCACTAGCATGGTGGCCCCTATGTGCTAGCTAGACATCAAATCTGTTCTACCTTTGCACTCTGTCAGATTTCCTTAAGTGTCAAATAAAACGGAGAGGAGTTCATAGAATGATTGTCTTTAAAGTTAAAAAATAACAAACCTGAACCCATTGATAAAAGGAATCTCAAGATGTCATCTAGAAGATGTAAATTAAATAAGTAGCTGTGATATGAGGGAAGCTAGGTGGCACAGTGGATAGAGTGCTGGAACTGGAGTCAGGAAGACTTGAGTTCAAATCCAGTCTCAGATACTTACTAGCTGTGTGACCCTGGATAAGTCATTTAAACCTATTTGCTTCAGTTTCCTCATCTGCAAAATGAACTAAAAAAGAAAATAGCAAACCACTTTGGTATCTCTGCCAAGAAAATCCCAAATGGGGGCACGAACAGTCAGACCCAACTGAAAATGACTGAACAACAAGTTGTGATATCACGGAAAAAGCCTTGGATCTGAAAGGCTATGTTTGAAGGCTGTATCTGTTACTGATTAGTTATATGGCATTGAACAATTCACTTCAACACTCTGAGCCTCATTTCTTTTTTCATTTGTAAAGTGGATATAATGAACTTGCCTTCTCCCTCATAGAGCTATTAGGAGCATCAAAGTATACAAAGTATTATCACTGCTAGCTGTTATCTCATTCTGTATGGTATTCTGATTGATCTTTGGCTATCACTATCAATGCATATTATAAATAAAATTCAATTCATAGATAAATCCTATCATATTTTTAAAATGAGTCAACTTAGCCCACTTTGGGGCAACCAGGTGACACAGTGAATCAAGTGTTGGGCCTGGTGATAGGAAGATTCTTGTATGACTTTCAAAGGCATTTCATGCTTAGTCTAAAGTCTTTTGATTGGTTGAAATGTGTTTTCACCTAGTTAAGGTATCAGAATTTGGGTGATTCCACTCTTACATATATGTTGTTGTTTAGTTCTTTTTTCAGTTATGTCCAAATCTAAATACCCATATTTGGTGATAAAGATCCAGCAAAAGAGGTTTTTTGATGCTTTCTGTGTCTTGTGGCAACTCTCCCTAGATGCCATTATGCATTTTTATATGTACTTTTAGCCCAAACCCCAATGTCACATTCTTCTTTAAGTTTGATTTAAGTCACATTCTTTAATAATGACCTTTTATTATTAGGTGTCCCATAACACTTAGTGTGCCATTTTTATTGGTAGATTTTAGTCCGGAACTGAAATCAATGTTAAAAGTGGATCATTCAGTCATTTTTCAATCGTGTTTGATTCTTTATGACCCCATTTGGGGTTTTCTTGGCAAATATACTGGAGTGGTTTGACATTTCCTTCTCCTGCTTATTTACAGATGAGGAAACTGAGGCAAACAAGGTTAAGCTACTTGCCCAGAATCATATAGCTAGTAAGTATCTGAAGTCAGATTTGAACATAGGAAGACAAAAACAGGTAGTGCAGGGTATGTAGTCAGAAAAACTCATTTTCTAAATTTGATTTCAGCTATGCCCTAAAACCCACAAACATTTTTGACCCAAAATTTTCCCCACCCCTGGAACCTATTTTTTAAACGTTTTCTTTTTTTATTACTATTTTTTCCATTTTCCATCTCCTATATTTCCCAATATGTTTTCCCCCTCCTCTCCAAGAGAGAAATTCCTTTTAATAAAGAATTAAAAGAGAGAGGAAAAGCAATTTAGCAAACTTATGTATATATGTATATGCACATATATACATATATACATAGTACCAATCTATGTACTAAATATGTAGCGATCTACACCCATAGTCCCCAGCCTCTACAATGAAACAGAAGCAGGTAGAAGGGTCTTTTCATTATCTCTTCTTCTTTGGGGCTAAATTTGGTCAGTATAATCCTACAGCTTTTAGCTTTGATTGTTTTATTCTTGTTCTTTCTACTTACATTGTCATAGTTCTTATGTATATTGTTTTCCTAGTTCTACCTTCTTTATTTTGCATCAATTCATATAAGTTTTTTCATGCTTCTTGGTATTTGTCATATATTGCACAATTATATGTGTTGTTACAGAATGCAACATTCCATTCCATTCATTCACCATAATTTGTTTGGTTGTTACCCAATCAATGGGCATCTTCTTTGTTTCCAGTTCTTTGCTACTACAAAAAAAGCAGCTATAAATATTTTGTTGTATATGGGACCTTTCTGTCATTGACCTTCTTGGCAGTATATACCTAGCAGTGGAATCTCTTTTTCAGGAAGAACTTTAAAGGCAAAGGAATATTAGAGGTTATCTAATAACTGTCTCCTTTCATGGCGGTACTTCAGTGTCCCAGAAAGATAATTACTTCATATACCTGGAGAATGTTGTAATATCCTCCATTTGTATTTTCCCTGGCTTACTTTGGAGTAAGTATGCAGCTATGTGACATAGTGAAAAGAATTATGGGATGAAATCAAGAGACCAGAGTTTGGATACTGGCTTATTTTATTTACTCTCTGAGTTTTCTCATCATATTAGGCTTTAGTTATCTCATCTGAAAAAATGATGGCGTTCAAATAAGTGATCTCTATAGCTCATTCCAACTCCAAATCTATGTTCCTTATACACATAATTCTTACTTTCTCTCTTTCTCAAGTATGACCTTAGCTTACCTACTTCACTTTCTCATACTCAATTTCCTCATCTGTTAAATGAGGGGACTAGGCTAGATGACATTTGATGTCTCTTTCTGCCCTGTATCTTTGACCTATCAACTAGACAACCTCTGAGGCCCCTTACAACTTGACATGGTCTATGGTTTCACATACACACATCTTTTTTTTTTCCCCTCTCCCTTGGTGTGAACTTGTATTCACCTTCTTTCTCACCTTCAGTTTCCTCATCTATAAAAGATGGGGGCCAGACTCAATGCCCTCCAAGGTTCTATTCCACTTTAATGTTCTATGATTTCCATAGCCTGTTGACCTCTTCTCAATCTCCATGGTGAGACTACATTGAGCTGCCTAGAAGAATTTAATTTTGCTCTGTGGATATCTACCTGACCCATACAAGCTACCTCTAGTAGTTAATAGGTTTCTTTCTCCCATGGGGAAAGACATGATAAACATGAAGAACAAGATTTATTCATTAACACCCATGGATGGAAAACCAAAAATATACAAGAAATGAATCTTTGAGGATGATCATAGCTCTAGAACTGAAAGAGTCTTCAGAAGCCATATTGCCCTCAACTTACAAATGAAGAAATTGAGACCCAGAAAAGTTTAATGACTTGTTCAAAATCTCACAGGTTATAAGTATCAGGAGCAGGATTTGAACCTGGGTCTTCTGACTTAAGAGTCGGTGCTTTATCCACTGGATCATACTGGAGAAAAGCTTCCACGTGCATCATGGGGACTTGGAGATCCTATGGCTCAAACCATTGCATTCCTTAAGACGAAGAAGGAAATTTAAAATTGAGAGCTGTTCTTTAGGTTATGTGACTTTCCATTCTTCCCAAAACTCCCATGTAATAGAATCCAGTCATTCAATCCAGTGGTCCATGATGAGACAGAGAATATCATGTTCCTTTCCACAGCTGAGAACAGCCATGGATTTTCTTCTAGCACAATGTTTCACCTGCATTTTAGAATGTTTGTTTTAAAGAAAACCCTATACACTAGAGATGCTCATGTCCATAATGGATTGATTTTCTGCTTTATACAGTGAAGACATTCAGAATATATATAATAATGTGCCCTGAGAATTCTTGTTCTGCCTTTTAAAACTTCAAGGTCAATACGTCCACCGACACTGATATTCACTTCATTGTGAACTGGGATCTGCCGGCTGCTTACTGTCACTTTATTTTTCAATTCATAGAAAAAGATGTTCCTATCACTAGGCCTCTGGGCCTATTTCTTCAGCTTAAATCACCAGTGGGAAGCCAAATGCAGGAGCCAATGAATTCAGCAATCTAGGGAGGAGAGAGATGGGGTCAGTGCCAGAATTAAAGACCCTCCACCCCTCAACCCCCACCAGCCCTCATCTTCATGACTACTGATCTATGGACTGCTAACATCCCCAGCCACTATCACCTCATTAGAAGAGTGCTGAGACAACTGTAGCCAGAGGCAGCACATTGTACTGAATGGGTTTTCAGTCAGAAAGGCCTGATTGCAGCTTCTACTTATAACACTGTGATCATGGGAAGATCACCTAACCTCTCTGAGTCTCAGTTTCCCCATCTGTGAAATGGGGATAATAAAATCTAATCTAATAAAATACTAATGTTTGTTGATTGATTGATTTTTAGAGGGGTACAGACAGAGAACACCAAGGGATATAAAGAGAGATAGAATGTTTTGTTGTTGTTTTTAGGCCTTCCCTAGATTACAGAGACTAACACCAACAATAATATAATCTTCTTTCAATCCATCATGAACAACTGAGAGAAATATTATCATCAATCAATCAGAAAGCATTTACTAAATCCTTACTATGTTTCAGGTACTAGGCCAAGTGTTCACAGTACAAAGAAAGGCAAAAAAAAGTCCATGCCCTCAAAGAGTTAACATTCTATTAGATGTAATTACATCATCCCCCCAAAAGCTGAAATTTTTAGGTTATCATTCAAGTATTTATTCATAGTCTTATAGAATTTGCAAAGGACTACTGAAAATGTCTAAAGCAACTATTTCCTTTTATAAATAAAGAAATTGAGACCTGAAGCTGTTTTGCTCAATGACTTAAAGCTAATTAGCAGCAGACTTGGACTAGCACCCAAAATTCCCAATTTCAGTCTAGTGTTTTTTCTATAACCCAGGCCCAGGTACTGGATGCAGTGTAATGGGCCATTGGGAGACCTGACCCCCCAGGTCAGAGTATTATTCATAGCATCATTCATTGGTTCCAAGTGACATTTAGGTTCAGGAGACACTCATTAGATGCCTTCCCCTTCTGGTCTCTGTACTCCTTATATCTAGGAGTGCTATTTCAGACTCAATCTATTCTTCCTCAGGCTGTTTCCTCTATCAAGGAGATCTTTCTTCCTTCTCTTTACCTGTTGAATTTCTACCCTGCCTTTAAAATCAAACCCTAATGTCACTTTTTTTTTTTGGACATTGTTCTGTGATCCCTAATCCGTAGCTTTGGCCGTGACCTTGGTAATAACCTTCCCACTCTCACCTCATATAGCTTTCTTTTCTAATAACTCTCCGATCCATTTATCTTGTATTATTATGTATTATGGTTATTTGTGTTGATGTCAGCCTGACCTAGACCTTATACTCCATGAAGGAAAGGACAATGCTTTGAACATGCCAAGTTCTTAATACATGTTAGATATTGTGGCTGACCACTATCTTTTCTGAGGCCCTCTCAAGTTATCTTAGGAGGACAACTACTTTCCTCTCTTTATTTTTGCTTCTCTACATTCATTTATTTCGTGGCATTTTTCTGTCTTTGTGGAGGAAATCTGGAGAGCCTGGAAACTTCTGACCTACTCCACCATCTTTTCTTTTCTTAATCCATGTCATTTATCATTGGATTTTAAGAAATATTGCTGTTGTGTCTGAGCACAACATAGAGAGTATCCTTTTGATAAGATAATTAAAGTCAACAAACCTTTCCATAAGCTACTTATAATAGGCTTTAGCCACATGAAGACAAAAACAAAAGATTCCTTGCCCTCAAGGAAATTATAATCTATTAAGAGGACACAGCATATGCACAGATGAGTAAATCCAAACTATCTACATAATAATTTGGTAGGAGGGAAGCGGTGCAGGTATTAGAGATGGAGTCCACAAACAACTGGGGCCTATAATCCCTGCCTCTAAGGGGCTATATGCAAAGAAAGTTCAGCTACATGTTGGAAACTGAGAAAGTCCAGAGAATATTTACTGGGTCATCATTCCCTGAGAGAGGAAATTAATATCCATAGAGCAGTATCCCTGATTGAAGGGCAGTATTTCTGCTACAGTAATGATGGCAGAGACTACAGCACTCTGGCCTCTGTGCACAGGCTTCGTCACATAATGAGGCCATGCAATAAAAATGAGTCATAATGAGCAGAGCTTAATAGTACTCCTGAAGTTGGGACTTCAGAGGGCTGGCTGGTAGTAAGTGAGCAAAATATAGAAGGATTTCCCATACAAGAATCCTTCTCTGCCCTGTGGTGCTTTTCCACAGGAATCTGTTAGCATTTGACTATTTCAGGTGAACTTGGGCCAGGTGTCCAGCAGGTCAGAGGTTGCAGATCACCCATCACCTTTAGCAGGGTGCTAAGGGAGGCAATGGGAAGGAAGAGCATTGGAAAGTAGTGCTCTTGTACTGGCTCCATCACCAACTTGCTATAGTAATTGTTGTAGGTCTGCCTGGCCTACCTACTTCAGAGGCTGTTCTAAGGATCAAAGATGGAAGCATTTGTGAAAGTGCTTTTTTTTAAATGAGCTATTATTCAATTGTCTCCTTATTTTTTAATCTGTCAACAAGCATTTATTAGATATTTACTATATACCAGGATTTGTGCTAAGTAATGGGGATACAGAGAAAGAGAAAGGGAAAAAAACCCCAACAAAATAAAACCTGCTTTTAGAGAGCTTACAATTTAATGGAGAAGGCAACATGAAAACAGCTATGTACAAAGAAGATGTAGACAGAACAAATCGGAGATACTAACAGAGGGAAGGCACTGGTATTAAGGGGGATGGGGCAGTAGCAGTCTGGAAAGGTTCCTTATAGAAGGTGGGATTTTAGCTGAAACTAAAAGGAAGCCAGGAGATGAAGAGGAGGAGAGAGAATTCTAAGAATGGAGGACAGCCAGCAAAAAGTCATGGAATCCGGAAAGGGAGTGTCTTGTACAAAGAATAGCCCCCAAAAAAGGGTCATTGAATCACAGAGTATGTAGAGGGGAACACCATGTAAGAATGATGGAAATGTAGAAGGAAACCAGGTCATGAGGAACTTGAAACAGATTTGACATCTGGTTCTTGAAGTAATAGGGAGCCGCTGGAATCTATTGGATAGTGGTGGAGGTGAGGTGACATGGTCAGACATATGCTTTAGGAAGATCATTTTGACATTTGAATGGAGAATGAATGCAAGTGGGCAAAGACTTGAGACTAAGGAGATCATTATTTCAATAGTCAAGGAAGGATGTGGTAAAGGCGAGCACCAGAGTGGTTGCTGTGTCATAGAAGAGAAGGGGGCAAAAAAAATTTTTTTAAATAAAATTTATTAATTAATTAGTTAAAATAAAAAAATAAAAGAAGAGAAGGGGGCATATATGAGAACTGCTATGAAGGGAGAGACAGGACGTGTCAACAGATTGGAGAGATAGATGAGAGACAGCAAAGAGTTGAGCATAACTCCTGGGTTGCAAGCTTAATTTGTAAATTAAGGGAGAATGAAGTCTGATTTATATGTATAGGGTGCTCTGAAATTCCTGGAGAAAGAGCACTCCATATAAAATTGCTCTTCAAATGTTACTCCATTACTTAGTATAAGTTATGCTCAGATTAAAAAATAGCTCTACTACCAGTTACAACCATTCCTAGAACTCATGGAGAAAACATTAAGGGGAATATCTATCAGATTCTGTAATTAAACCTCTGCAAATTGGCCTTAATAGTAATTTACTTTTATTTCATTAGCATAGACTATGGGAACCCTCTTTTAAAATGTCACATCCCCCGACCCCCTCCTGAGGTGTGGATTAATTGGAACGAGACAGCGATAAAAATATCAGTATAAGACAACAAACATGTAGGGAAGGGGATTTTCCACATTTAGTTTGCTATAGTCCATTCTTTATTACTTGAAAGTTGGTCATCCATGCTTCCCTTTCACAGTCCACATTCTGTTGACTGCTGGGTTGAGTCAGAAGAGAGTTCAGGCTGAGTCCAAAGGGAATGAATAGAGGGGGAAGTGTTGAGGTGAGGAGGACAGACTGTGTATGTGAGTTTTACAAGCAGACTTGTGTGGCTAGCACTATTGCAAATGAAATATACTATGTGTCCGTTTTGTTTCAGCCACCATTTTGAATTATTTATAACTTGAAATTTAATTGAAATGCTGGAACGTTTTAAGGGATTTAGAGACTTTCCCAAAAGAATACAGAAAAATAGCAAAACTAAAGCTTCCCAATGGAAAAGAAACTTGTTAAGAAGGCCTGGAGGTGAACGGCTAACAAGAAGTTGATCCAGTCTGGGAATTCTCTAACCTGTAATATGCATAGCACTGATAGTAGGAGGTCTAATGATCTTTGAAATACTAGCTCCATAGTTTTTCAGATGTACTACTACTAATGGAGTCTGGATTATACTCTGTCTTTTACCTACTCTTCTGCCATCTTAATAACAGGAAGAAAGAGAAAGCTATTCCATGAAATTTGAACACCTCCCCAGAATGTTAGGGCTGAATATCATCCTGGGTATCATCCAGGCCAAGGGTTCTTAACCCTTTTTTTTTTTACTTATGTATCCCTTTTTCATCCTGGTGAAGCCTATAGACCCCTTCACAGAATTTTTACATGTATGCAATAAAATACACAAGATTAAAAAGAAAAGCAATTACATTGAAATACAGTTAGCATAGTTATTTAAAAAGTTTGGAGACCCCAGTTTCAAAAACTTGTTTTTAAAGCAGCCCAGTAATTTTACAAATGAGGAAAGTGAAGTGTAGAGAAGGAAAGGGCTTACTCAAGCTCACATAATGAATTAGTGGCAGAAATAGTGCAAGAACCCAAGGCTCTGGACCACTCTAATCCCGTGTGCATCTTTGGATGAAGAGTTGGCCCTAGAATCAAAGATCTGGGTCCAGATCCTGCCATCTTTAACATTCATTGACTGTGTGATCCTGGCCAAGTTATTTAAACTCACAATGCTCCAGGAAACTCTGTAAGACTCTAAGATCATAAAAGCTATTGACCTACATCTGTGGATGGAGTTTCCTTAACTGGGAGTTCTCTTTATCAGTGAAATCACAGGTCCTGTCCCTATGTCCTCCACACAAAGTTCAGCCTCTACAGAACCTAAGTCTAACCTGTTGACTCTGGTCTAAACAATCCCAGGTACCAAAGTCACAGCCCATTCTTGGAAAAAGAAAAAAGGGAAAAAGAGATGCCCTCGAATGATTATAATCCCATTATGCAGAGCTTCCCCTATTTATTTCTTCATATGGATGAATTTGTATATATTTGCATTTTGTTCTATCTGATAATATGCATAGAATTCAAATTGAAATGACTTGAATAGATTTGAATATTAACGAGGCGTTTAAAGTCTGCTGTCCCTGGCAGAATAACCCAGCCAGGGAATGGGCTATGTAGAAGCTCTGTTATCTATGTTGGATACCCCAACCAGAGGAACCAAACGGGCTGCAGGTCAGAGTGATGGAGGCCAGGGAAAGAGAAGATGCCCTCTGGGAGAGAGATAAAGGCCTCCTTCCACTTTTCCACAGTCCCTGGGAGAAGGAAGCTATTCCATGGAGAGAGGGTTGAATAGGTAAGGTCCTATTGAAGGTTGAATGGCCTGAGGTCTCTTCAAACACCCAGACAAATGGATTAACATTTTAATGATGCCACAGAAGAGAAGGAGTTTTCTCAGAATAAGAAAGTCCATTGCTTGTTGTCTGATCGTTGCCAAGTTGGGTAGTAATAATAGCTTTTGAGGTTTGGGGAAGGAATGACAGGTATGTCCAATAGCCTCAGCTATTGCTATATACCCTACTCCCATACCCCGGGCCTAATCTGCTGAAATAGCTTATGTCTTTTGTCCTCTGAGTCAAATGTAATAGGACTTTCCTGTCTATAATGACTGTTGGTTATTTTCCCATAGGACTGTATACTACTGTATTTAGTAAATGTTTTTTCTACTATATGACAGAATAGATAGAGCTCTAGTCCTGGGATCAGGAAGACCTAAGTTCAAATCCATCCTCAGATATTTGTTAGCTATGTGACCCTGGGAAAGTCACTTATCCTGCCTGCCTTAGTTACCTCATCTATAAAATGAGGAGAATAATTGGACCTAACTCCCAAGATCATTGTGACGATCAAATAAGAAAATATTTGTAAAGTGCTTTACAAACCTTTATGTACTATATAAATGCTAGCTGTTATTCTTATCAACTGATGGCCAGGAGTTGTCTTTCTCTAGGAAATCACTTGATTCTGAGTATTTCGGCATATAGGTATTAACATCTATAGGATACCTAATCAGCTTTTAGGTGAAAATTTATGCATCTACTTAGAAAACATTGCACTTTAGCTATGCTCAATTCTCTAACCTATATTCCTTCTTACCAACCCCCCTCCAGTCCTAGAACTAAGCAAGCAATGAACAACAAGCATTTATTAAGCACCAGTTGTGTTCCAGATACAACCACTACCTTCCCTTCTTCCCCTCCCCCCTCCAAAAAAAAGGTGCAGATCCTGCTCACAAGGAGTTTATATTCTATTGGGGATGACAACAGTATAAATACTGATATATAAATACATACAAAGTAAAAACAAGGCAGTTAAATGTAAAGATATCAGGGAAGGAGGGCACTGGGAGATGGGAGATTAAGGAAGAGCTTTGTGTAGAAAGTGGTGCTTGGATTAAGTCTTGTAGGATTTGAGGCAGACTGCCATGTGGAGGTGAAGAAGGAGTGGTTCCAGGCAGGAGGGATGGCCACTGCAAAGGCAGTGGAATGGCAGCTGGAGTCCTTGTATGAGGGACAGCCACAGCATCAGTTTGGCTGGACCATAGAGTGCAGGAAGAGGAGGATGTAATGGTAAAGGGAAAAAAAAAAACTCCAAGCCTTAGGGGGAAAGGGAGCCTCTTATTTCCTAAGAGCTATCAATAAAATGTATAAACTTGTCATTTTAGTTAGGGTCTCCATGACAATAAGGACAGCTAGGTGGCATGGTGGATAGAGCACTAGACCTTGTGACAGTAGGCCCCCTAGCATACCCAGGATGGCTGCTAGCACGGGTTCTTTGATCTGCTTTTCTAAAGAAAAGCAATTCAAAAGGGGTTAACAATCTACTTTGTTTGAATGTATATATAGTTCACTTATTTCAGGGGAAAAAGTCAGCACCTTGAACTTCAAAAAATACAAACAGAAATTACAAGCAGACAAAAAATACAAACAGAGAAAATAACACAGCTCATCAGACCAACAGACAGGGCTTCTAACTGTCTGACCATCACATACATACAGTTAGTTACCAGAGAGAGAAGCACCAACATTTGGGTTTTCAAAGTGGGGCAGGGGGTGGGGAGTGCCTCAGCAGCTACCCAGAGTCTCATCTGGCCAGATCACACAACTCTTCCAATAAGGAAGCCCCAAAGCAAAACCTCACCTCAAGAGCATATATATACACCCTTCTTCAGGGTCAGAGGGCCTCACAACCTTTGTGATCTACTCCCTAATTACAAAATAACAAAAAGTATGGGCCTTCCTGAAAAATAAGCCTCCCCTAAGCAAGTTTCTCTTACTGGGCTCCAAGTGAAGCCCATTAAGGGCAGGGAAGATCTTCAAATTTCCTTACCATTACAGGCCTCCAGTCAGGAAGACCTGAGTTCAAATCCAGCCTCTGACACATACTAGCTGTGTGACCGTGGGCAAATTACTTAATTCTGTTTGCCTCAGTTATCTCATCTGTAAAATGAGCTGGAGAAGGAGATGGCAAACCACTCCAGTTTTTTTGCCAAGAAAAGCCCAGAATGGGGTCACGAAGAGCTGAACCAATCAAATAGCAACAACAGTATGACAATATTGTTCTGTAGTGCCTGGAACATAATAGACACTTAATAAATGTTTATTGATTTATTAATAATTTCCCATTTTATTTAAGTTTATTTTCCCCCATAATTCATTTCAGATAGCATACAAGTCCCTGACTTTCCAATGAGGACTGGCTCTCAAAATCTCTTAGTCTGCTTTTCCTGGAACTTGGGTTCTTGCTTGGTATTGATTCCTAGAATTCATCCTCTTTGGCTGATTCTATAAACCAGTAATGAGCATCACCCCTGAGACTGTGGAGAGCAGTAGAAAATCAAGTTAGTTGGCTCCCGGCCCAATGGCCAACTCGAGGTTCATTCATTCATCCATGAAGTCAACAAACATTCATTAAGAGCAATGTACTCCTTTGTGCAATGGCTTGTACTAAACATGAGAGAGAGATGTAGAGATTAATTAGACAGTGTTCCTGTCCTCAAGGAGCTTGTAATTTAGTTGGTATGCAAATTCCATTGTATATGTTATATTTGCACCCCCCCTTAAATCTGAGAGGGAGGGTATTATCACCTCCTTTGCTCCCTCCAGCATCCCCCTATGTCTGAGTTTGTCATTGCTGCAGAAGAAGAACAGCCAAACCCTCAGCTTCCTGTGCCAGCATGTCAGGCTTCAGTGCTCTGGGAGAATGAGTTTCCCTCAAATCAATCCTGGATGCGGTTATTATTTTATAGGGATGTTGTAAGTTGATAAGGTAGCTGTTATATGTTAATAGCTATTGTAATGTTGTTCTTAAGGCCTATTACTTGAGCTAGTTTGTATTTTAATGTGTGCAAAGGTGATTACAACTTTAATATGAATGTTAAACAGATTAGCTGATTTATATGTAAAATAAATAAATAAAGCAACTCACACTCTCATTTCTATTTGTTTCTTTCTGTCTCTCCTCCTCTGTCCAAAAGCAGATGTGGTCTGTGGAGCATTGACAATAGAACAAAAAGGGAATGTTTTCTTGGTGATAAACAATGGCTGCAGACAGGCCTTTTGTTCTGGATAAATTTGGGCTCCATGTCATTAAATAGTAGCTTCTCTGAAAGTCTGTGCGTGTGTGTGTGTGTGTGTGTGTGTGTGTGTGTGTGTTTGGAGTTGAGCTTTGTCTGGGAGTAGCACAATTCAGGAAAGTTCCCTCTTGAAATCATGTTTTCTATCTCTGGTACCCTCTGCTACTGTCACAGAACACTCTCAGAGTTGGACAAACTCTCAGAAATTTGTTTGCATAAATATTCATCCATAGTAGCACCCATTTTTTGATTGCCAATAGTGTGTAAGGACCAGTAGATAAAATGGGTCCAAAATCAAATCTTTCTACACAGTAAATTTTAAATCTAAATAACTCAAAAGAGAAATGCTTGGCAGAGATTTAGAACATGTTGGTCTTGGAGAAGGAGGTGTTTAGTATTCGGAAAACTAAAAGTTTGTAGGTTTAGTAAGAGAGATTCTAACCGTAGAAGGAAATATGGCAGAATGTATTGAGTATGGGAAAAGAGAGAAATGTCATGGAAGAGATTTTAAACTGAAACTTGAAAGAAAACAATGTTGGATAAAGTCATAAAACTGGATAAAAAACGATAAAAGAAGAAATCTAGTAATTCTCAAAAGAAAATAACAGTCAGGGGATAGTCATAAACAATTCATGTGGCCTCAGATGATTTTCACTGAGGTATAGAAATATGATTAATAAAATAAGCTTTAAAGGAATACTCGCAATAGGGGTAATTATTCTCTTATAGGAATCACCAAGAAGTTGTGAGATGGAATTCATTATTATCAAGTGGCAAAGAATAGCTATACCTGCTTTTAAAAAAGAAAATTAAAGAAAAAAGTGAGAGATTATCTTTATATGTGGGGGTGGGGAGCACATAACTTGAAACAAATTCATGAACCTGAGGATAGAGGTGAGCATAAAGTGTTGGGGGCGAGGGGAGTAGAGAAGATAAAAAGCAGGAGAGGAACATATGGTATCAGTTTAGAAGTATGCAACAAAACACCTGGTTAGATGGGTGATATGGATGTTGCTTTTCTAATATAGATAATGAAACTGAATCAGAGGCAAGATAGAGTTATGATAAATTATTTCATCTCTCTAGATTACTGCTGGAAATGCTATTCTGCTTAAAGTTTCTGATAAATTTTTGCTTTATCTGCTTGAAGTTTCTGCTTTAAAAGGCTAAGGAAGTAACCACAGTAACCTCTTTTCATGCTGAACTGGAACAAACAAGTCATGACAGATTGGTGGAGAAGTGACATCAGAAGCCTTGACATTAATCTATTTTCAAACTTTACCTAGTGACCCAAGTTATAGGATGCTAGATATAAACATACATCTACCCTACCAAGTGGTACTATAGAATGAAGATCTGGGTTCAAGTTCCACATCCCCAACTCATTGCTTATATAACTGAGGGGAAATTGTTTTACCTCACTTCCTTGGACCTCAGTTTCCTTATCTATTAGATGAAGGTAGTTGGACCAGAAAATCTATGGGGTCCCTTCTAGATATAAATCTGTATCCACAATTTTTTTAGAAATTAGATTTCAAAAAGTACAGAGAAAAGGCAGGTATAATTTCATCACCAGAGAGTCTTTCAAAAGCAAAGGTGACTTGAGTAAAGAAAGACTCTAAAAATAAAATTCCAACAATATAATGACAAATGATTCTAGTAAGAAAGAAAAAGAGGTTAGAGGCATTTATAGAAACCAATGTGGCTACCTGGAAACTTCTCCCATAAAAACTGGAAAAAGGGACACATAACCAGAAACAAACATAATTGTAGTGTGGTCTTGTCAGAATAATGTTGAAAGGAGTGGGAAAGCCCTGAATGAATGGTCTGAGTCTTGCATGCACAAGGACACACACACACACACACACACACACACACACACACATATACACATACACACATACATACATTCACACTCACACAAACCCACTAAGGATAACAAAAAAGGGTCTTTATATTTGAAGTGAGAACAAGGACTACTATTTGGAACAGATGGTGTTATTTTAACAGATGACAGAGAGAAACCAGAAATACCCTGCCCATCTTTTGCTGCAGTCTTCTTTTTCCAGGAGAATAATCTTCAAAGATAGTTAAGAGGGAATTGAAGCCCAGGATAGGTAAAGAGTTAAGATGTGAACACCTAGCTGCTTTAAATTAATCAAAGTCTCCAGGCTCAGATAAATTGCATCCCAGGGCACTAAAAGATTTTGTAGATATGGTGGTAATATGACTGGCTTTGTGAAATCATGGAAAAGGAGAGAGGTACCAGATGACAAGATGGGAAAAAATTGTCCGGGTTTTCAACATGGGGAGAAAAGGTGGATCTTGGAAATTGCAGATAGGTCAGCTTCACAATGAAACCCCAATCAAAGAGCTGAAATAGATTGGTCATAGAATTTGGAACTGAAACAGATCTTGGAGCTGATTTAGCCATCCCATTTTACAGATAAAGAGACTGGGACCGGGGCGGCCAGGTAGCACAGCGAGTGAGAGCACCGGCTCCAGTGTTAAGAAGACCTGGAGATTGAATCCCGGGCTCAGACACTTAGCACCCACCCAGAAACACCTGGCTGTGTAACCTTGAGCAAGTTACTTAACCCCAATTGCTTAGGGGCGGCCAGGTGGCTCAGTGAGTAAGAGCACTGGCTCCAGTGTCGGGATGACCTGGATCAAATCCGGGCTCAGATACTCAGCACCACACCCAGAAATAACTGGCCGTGTAACCTTGAGCAAGTTACTTAACCCCGATTGCTTAAAAAAAAAAAAAAAAGAGAGAGACTGGGACCCAGAGAAGCTCAGAGTGACACAGCTCATTAATGACAGAGCCATTAGTACTCTAATTGCCTGACTGCCCATTCAGTATTTTTGATATGACTTTGCTACTTTGAAGGATTCATAGTTTTATTAGTGGGCACTACCTCCACCAAGGCAGACTGTAGCTCCATATTACTTAGTGATTCTTCTCCAGATCTTCTATTTCATAAAAATCTGCCCAGCGAGCTAGGACCTTCCTCTTATCCTTTTAATATTTGAAGGAATGTTGATTTGGTAATCAATCAGCACTCATTTAAATGAATACTTTGTGCAAGGGTCGGTACAATCATTGTGGACACAAAGACAAAAACGAAAGTTCTTGCCCTCAGAGAGCTTACATCCTGTCAGAATGTAAAATGACAATTCTTTCATCACATACAACACATTCTGTTGTCTCTCATTCTCTTACTACCACACTATGATTTTTAAACATAGTCATAATCCTTTAGGGAAGAAATAGTGATTCCTAAGAACAAGCCATTCCAGACTAACTTCATTTCCCTTTTTGATTGCCTTATTAAGCTAGTCGGTCATGGTAATGCTGATGACATTTGACAATTCCATTCATTTCAAGCAAACACTTATTATGCACCTATGTGCTAAAGAAGATCTTTCATGATATCGTTGTGTAAAAGATAAAGAAATATAGACTTAATGACAGCAGAGTTAGAAAGATCGAAAGTTTTTAAGAGGCATGTGGGTGGCACAGTGGATAGAGTGCTGGGCTTAGATTCAGGAAGACCCGAGTTCAAATCTACCCTCAGACACTTATTATCTGTCCCTCTCTGCCTGTAAAATGAGATAACAATAGCACTTACCTCCCAGGGTTATTGTGAAGTTCAGGTGAGATAATATTTTAAAGTGTTTAGCACAGTGGCACACAGGAGGTGCTTAATAAATGTTTGTTCTCTTCCGTCTCTGAAGATATAGAAGGCATGCATTTCATACAGTGAATGTGTGCAATGACATAATCAAAAGTTAAAAAAAAGGTCTTGTTAAGCTGGAATGAAGGTCTGAAGCTAATAAGATAAAAGAAAATCATATAAAGTATTGGCACTTAGATTTAAAAAATAATCAAGGGCACAAAGAAGGAAGACCTGGCTTTGTAGCGGTGGGTGTTTAAAAAAAAAAAGCCAAGTAGGTTTTCAAAATATGACAGAATCTCAGAGTGGGAAAAGACCTCATAGTTCAACCTACTCCTGAAGAATTCAGTTCAATTTAACAAACACTTATAAGGCACCTCCTATTTCTAGAAGAAGAATGGTATGGAGTCCAGGGAGCAGCTTCAAAGGAGTCAGTGTCTGAGTTCTAGTCCTATCTCTGACATATATGGGCTGCTTGACCTTGGCCAAATCATTTAATTTCTTAATGATCCACTCTCGTTTCTAAAGCTGCAAATTGCAGCACTGCATTGATTGAAGAATTTTCTTTAGAAGAGTTCTCAATACAGTAAAATTTCAGTTCCAGATTTTTTTTTAAATGTAAGGAATGGTGCTAGGTGGTGAGCCTGCAAAGGTAGAAATGAAACAGTTTCTGGTCTCAAAGAGTTCCCATTCCAGCATAGCAGCAGGAGGCTGTCCAACTAAGCCTGATGATTTCTGGTGAGGGATAACCCTTTCCCTCTTGAGGGAGTTCTTTTGATTTTGAGATACTTCTAATTGTTGTCTCTTTGCAAATTCATAGCCTCTGCTGCTCTTTCTGCCCTCGGGGTCTGAACAGAACAAGCATTAGTATCCCGTGTATAAATCACAGCCCTTCAAATACTATAGACAACTATTATGTTCCCCCTAGATCTTCTCTTTACCAGGCTAAATACCCCTAACTCCACAGACCAATTTAATTCCCTGTGCTAGATTCTTGTGACTTTTCAGCATCTCAAGACACTTGGCAGTTCAACATCATCCTTCCTACATTAAAAAAAATTTTTTTAATAACATTTTATTTTTCCCAATTAAATGTAAAAACAATTCTTAAAATAGCTTTTTAAATTTTTTTTTAAATTTGATTTCCAATTTCTCTCCCCTCATCCTTCCCCTCTCCCTGGGATGGTAAACAATCCGATATAGGTTATACATGTGCAGTCATTCAAAACATATTTCCATTTTAGTCATGTTGTGAAAGAAGACATAGACAAAAAAACCCAACATGAAAAAAAGTTAAAAATAGTATGCTTATATCTTCATTCAGATTTTATTACTTCTTTCTCTTCTTCCTACATTTTGGTACCCAGTACCAAATGTGACACTCCAGATGTGTTCTAACTAAAACATAAGAATTCCAATACTGATAATAATACTAGAAATGTATATAGAAAATGTTCTATATTCATCCATTTCATCCTCACAACAATCTTGTGTGGTATGTATTATAGTACAGATGGGCTGTTACTTATTTATCCTAAATACCAATGCCTCCCGTAATGCAACCCAAGAATGCTTAAGGTTTTACGGGTGCATCATCCCATTACTGATTCTTCTTGAGCTTTTATGCTCAACTGATACGTCCATATCTTTTTCAGTTGAATTGTTTCTTTCCAGCTAAATATGAGTAGGTAGTATGATATGGTCACCCAGGAATCTAATGGAGTTCTAGACTTCATTATGCACTAGAAGGTTAATAACCAGATTAAGGAAGATAAGAATCTCTCAATGTACTCTTCATTGGTTAGTCCACATTTGAAGTGTTATATTTATAGAAAGAGCTATGGACCAGAAGGGCAAGGACCTAAAGAATTCTTAAAAAAAATAATGAAGATCTTAGATCTCATAATGAAGAAAGGGGAAAGGCCTGAAAAAAGACTTGAGCCAAAAGTCATGGAATCCAAAGCATTTTGAATCCATTTACTCATTCACCAAGCATTTATTACGTGTCTAATGTAAGCTAGGAAACAGGCAGATAAATAGGACATGGTCTCTGTCCTCAAGGAAGCTCATTGTATATATTTCCCATGAGCTCAGCCCAACCGAGTGGCATATTTAGCTAACTGCTTTCATTAGGAGCTGATGGGACATCAGTGGGTCTTAAGAGAACATCACCACATAGCAACTTACCTTGAGAACAGAAGAATAAGCACATATCAAATCTATTACGTATCCAGACGTGACAATTACTATTCTAATATCTTAATCCCAGTGAGGAAAGCAATTGTTAATGAGCTGCATCTATGGTTAGGAACCAGTATCTGCACAGATATAAGTTTCTGATCTTGTAATCATTAATGGATTAAGCCAAGTTCATGATAATTAAAATACTGAAGCTAGCATTTGGATAGCACTTTAAGGTTTGCAAAGCACTTTATAAATATCTCCTTTGATCTTTACAACCCTGTGTGGTAGATGATGCTATCATCCCCACTTTACAGTAGAGGAATCTGAGGCAGACAGAGGTTAAGTGACTTGCTCATGGTCACACAACTAGTAAGTATCTGTGGCTGGATTTGAACTCAGGTCTTCCCATCTCCAGTTCCAGCACTCTACCCACTGTACCCCCCTAGCTGCATAAGTCATAGAATTTAGTTGTGGGATGAATATATATGATGTGTGGGTGCACATCAGCAGTGTATTATTATGCATGCAGTGCATGCAGAGAATTTAAAGTCAGAAGATTACCATCTGTTAGCTGTGTGACCTTAAGGAAGTAAATTCATTTTTTTTAGCTCAATTTCCTCATCTATAAAATAAAAACATTGAACTAGAACTTTTTCTGAGGCCCTTTTTAGCTCTAAAACATATGATTCTATCATTTGATGAGCAGACCATCTCCTGCCATATCTTGGGAAGATTCCCCTTAAGCTACATATAGACATATATAATCATAATGGTTGACATGTAGATGATGCTTAACAGATCATACAGAACATTACATACATAATGTCTTGTGGATTATACCTGTGAGGGAGGAAATGCAAGTATTACTATCCCCTGTTTTTCTCTAGTGGGGAAACTGAGGCAAATAGCATCTAAATTATTTGTTCAAGATCACTCAGCTAGTAAAGTAGTAAACTGAGAATTTGAAACCAGATCTCCAGATTCAAAATGCAGTGTCCTTTTCCTGTACAATCTATCACCAGATAGCTCTTGGCATGAGAGAATTACATTTGAAATGGGCGTTCACTCACAGAGCTAGAGCACATGTGGTATTCCCATGAGGATGGGGTAGGGTGAGGTATGGGGAGCAAAGGTATGTGTGACAGTCTGCTCCATCAGAGAATCATAATTTCAGAACTGATCATAATTCAGCCCAACCCCTTTATTTTTACAGGTGAGGAAATGGAGGCCCAGAGGGATTAAGTAAATTGCTAAAGACATCTCACATCTAGTATTAGTAGAGCCAGAAGCAGAAACCCTATCTTTTCATTTCCAGCCCTGTTCCCTCTTTAAAAAATATTACAAATATAATTATCAACAAGCAAACATTCCAATATACAAAGAACACAAAAGAGAATCATGGGCATCTGTCACATACATTTTCTTTTGTTTTTCAATGTGTGTTAAATTTAACAAGATAATATCAAAATTGCCCATTTGGATCTTCTTCTGAATTTCATTCTGTTTTCTTCTGTGCATGTTTTAATGTTTTAGTGATGCTATTTTCTTTCTTTCCATTTAATTCACACCTCACAAGAGAGAAACTCTTCCCCACTTTGTAATAAATAAGTATAATAAGCCAAAATACATTAGCTACATCTGAAAAAGCATGGTTCATTCTGAACCTCTAGTCTGTCACCTGTCTAATGCAAACAGATCATCCATCTTCTGATACTGTAATTAGTCACTGTATTGAGAGAGTTCTGAAGTCTTTCCCTGTTGTTTTCATTCGTGTTATTGTGGTCATCACTTAACTTGTTCTCCTGGTTTGCTTCCTCTCGTTCAGTATCACTACATTCTAGTCATAGACAAGTTTCTTCAAATTCTTTATGTTCATCATCTCTTATGATGCAATCATATTCCATTATATTCCTTCACATTTTGTTTAGCTAATCTGCAAATGATAATCACTTATTTTGTTTCCTCCTGTGCCCTTCAAGTGAAACCATACTCCCTCCCTCCTGTTAGACTGACCAAGATTTCTCAGAAGGCTTCAGGCAGGAATCTTCAGACCCCTGCTGGTGTTAGCTACATGTATTAGAGGGAGTCACATCTGAGAGAGGTACTTAAAAGCAAGGTAAAAGGTGGATTAGCCTTTTAGGATCAATAGATATGCAGGTGGCATAGTGGATAGACTACCTGACTTCCAGTCTTGCCTCAAATGCTTATTTCCTAGCTGTGTGACCCTGGGCAAGTCACTTAAATTTTCTCTGCCTCAGTTTCCTCATCTGAAAAATGACAGTTGGACTAGATGACCATTAAAGTCCCTTCCAGTTCAAAATATATGATGCTATGATAACTTGCTTACACTTTTCTTTGAACCCATAGTGCAAGATAGGTCCTCAGTACTATGTTTAGTTTCCATGTCTGAACTCCACTCCCACTTAGCTTGAGCCCTGTACCATAGCCTGTGTGCATGCACCAAGACTTTGTCCTTCCCATTTAGTTCCCAGTTCTGTCTCTGTCCTACTGTTTTTACTGCCACCCCACATTGTTACACTGACTTCCTATACAGGACTTAATCTTAACTGAATGTGTCTGTCCTCCCTATATGAATTGACACTGGCCATCCTGACTCAGGCATTCCCCCCTTTTAATCTGGCTCCTTGGTTCCTTGACTGCCACCATCTCTATCAACACTGTCCATGGTATCAGATGGATTCTGCAACTTAGGTTGGTAACCCTGAAAATCCTGAGATTCTGAGAAAATTTCCAAACCATGACAATGAGCAGATTTCCATGATGGGTGGAATTGGTTTGCCTTTTCAGAAGCTGATGATTGGTGTGCTTATGCAGATTGGCCTCAAAACTCAATTTCTGCTCTTTATTTTTTTTCCATAATGAAGAGTTGGCAGCAAAATAAGCTGGATTGGTTTCCAGTCTCTGTGGATTCAGCTCTGCCCTTAGTTACACAAATGTAATTCCCATTGACTTTACCTTGCACCCTGCTTGTGTGAGATGGAAGGAAGGATTTATAGCTATCAATTCAAATCAAAGCAGTGCATTGTGCTTATTTCCTTTGCTTTATACGGGAATGGTAGGGTGACAAAGGGCTGCTTTTTCTTTTTTTTTTCCTTTTTCCCTTTTCCTCCTTCTGCATAGATTGTAACTTAAAACTTTTCATCTTGGCAATGTAGTGTTTTCCATGGTGAGAGTAAGGGGGAAAAACAGATTGAAAAGGAAAAGTGTGTGTGTGTGTGTGTGTGTGTGTGTGTGTGTGTGAATGTGTGTGTACATACACCCGCAAGTTATAGAGCTTCCACCATTGCCCTTTGGAGGAGAAACTTGAAGAATGCATATATGTGCCTCTTTCTATACTAGTTTGCTTGCATAATCATTGAATCTGGAAAAATGTGAACAAATAGAATATGCCCTGTGATATTTTTCAATGAAAAAAAGATCAAGCATTCTGCCTGCCCTCTAACTCATCTGGAGTTCTCAACTTCCCAGACAAGGGAGATCAAATGAGCTTGTGTGAGATCTCTATGGCATAGGTCTTGTAAGTCATAAATTGGGGGGGGGGTGGAGAGACAGAGACAGACAGAGACTGAGACAGAGAGACAGACACAGAGAGTGAGAGAGAGAGACAGAGACACAGAGAGAGAGACAGAGACAGAGAGAGACAAAGAGAGAGAGAGAAGGCTATGGAAGCGTTCTCCCATTCAATTGTCCATCTTGACTGACTGAATTGGAAGATGTCCTTTACTTTACTGGGTTCCTTTGCCAGCCATGTGGGTGGCATGTTGTTGAAAAGAACTCACTTGTGAGACACTTCTTGGGAGTCTCGGGGGCTTAGTATAAGTAGTTATAGTTTCTTTCTCTTTATGTCCTTTCCTAATGGGCAAGGCCATAGTAAAGATGCAGGACTCATGGAGTATCTTTCTGTCATTTTCTCTGAAGAGAGGAGATGGGAGTAGGATAAGCAGTAGAGATAGGGAAGGGAAGCCCTCCTCCGTCACTGATAACGTGTCCAAAGTCAACCAGCTGCTGTACAATAGTTCTAATAACAATAGCTAACATTTATATAGCATTTTAAAGTTTGTGAAGCGTTTTGCATATATTATCTCACTTGATCCCTAAAAAGACCCTGTGCTATTATTCTCTTTTTATAGATGAGGAAAATGAGGCCTACAGAGCTTGTGTCTTGGCAAAGATCACGTAGTGAGTGTTGTCTGAGGCAGGATTCAAACGTGGGTCTTCTTGAGTGCACGTCCAGCACTCTATTCACTATATTAGCTAGAAGAGAACAGACCCAGAATCTACCCCGAAGTGGTGACCCTAAGCTTGAGAGCACATTCTTAGTTTTGCAGCTGGCCTTACTTGCTATCAATACTTTTGGAGTGATTGAAATCTAGATAAATATAATCATACCCTTTTTCTTGTCCTGCTTTGAAGGAAGCGATATGATACAGTAGAAAGAACACTGGTCCAAAGTCAAAGAGCCTCAGTTCAAATCCTGGCTTGGTCAGTTATCTGTATGATACTGGCCCTTAATCTCCAAGTGCCTTGGTTTCCCCATTTGTAAAATGAGTAATAGATTGGAACATCTTGTCTCTAAGATTCTTTTCAGCTCTACATCTGTGATCCTAGGGAGGTAACCTGAGGAAAATAATGACCAAATGTCTTGCCTCTGAATCTTCTAATCATTTACTCATTCCAGAGCCAGAAGAAATACAGTCTTTACTGTTTTAACTCCCAGTCAAACATCCAAACACTGTCTCTTTTGGGATAATATTCTAACTTTCTTGTTGAATGTAGATAGTACATTCTGTTCTCATAAATGCTGCAGTTAACAACCACCTAAACACATATCAGCTTTTTAGAGTAGAATGGCAGCAATGTAAGACCAAAGAAGTCACAAGTCCTGACATGGTGCTAAAAAAAAAAGAAAGATACTCACACATGCAAAAAACCTGAGAAATGATGACAAAAGCACATTTATTTAACATTTCATAGCTTAATGAGACAGTATGCCTATTACAGTCACTTGCTCTAGGTAATTTCTCCCTTATTCCAAAACCAGCCCGTGAGCCCTGGAGCCACTGCCAATACGAGACAGAGTTCAGCAGTCAAGTCATGGCAAATGGCGATAGCACTACCATCTTTGTCATGCTTCTCTGTGTTCCCACTGGGAGACAAAGAGGTTGCAGCGAGAGGACCTTGCTTCTACAGAGCAATACACAGGCAAGCCTCAGTTTCCAAATGGGCTGTATTCCAAAGCTTCATTTGTGAGTCAATTATTTGGGATTCCAAATTCATTATCCCAGTGAAATGATCTATAAATGATGGTTGGGCTTGTAAACCAGTCTGCTAAAGTCCAGTTATTCTGTAATACCATGTAGCCAAAATGCTAAGCATTTGAAGAAAACACAAAAGAAAAATAAAATTGTAATACTAGTAACAAAATAGGACAAAATACAATTGAATAAGTAGTTTATTTTTCTAGCATACTAATATTTTTAAAATAGCAAATTAATTTGAAGAATATGATGGAAAGAACACAGACTCTAGAGCAGGACTTCTTAAACATTTTTTCCATTTGTGACCCTTCTGTGCTTCTTAAACTGGAGGTTTAACTGGGGGTTGTGATCCACAGTTTAAAAGATGCTGCTAGAGGCAGAAGAGGTAGGTTCCAATTCTTTTTTTTCCTGGAAGTTTTAATATTTTATTTTAACAATTTTTAATCCTTTTTTTTGTTACAGTTTTGAGTTCCAAAATCACTTTCACCATATCCTACCTCCCTCATCATTGAGAAGGGAAGCAGTTTGATAAAAGTTATACATGTGCAGCCATGCAAAATATTTTTCCATGTAAGTCATGTTGTGAAAGAAAACATAGACGATGGGGTGGCTAGGTGGTGCAGTGAATAGAGCACCAGCCCTGGAGTCAGGAGGACCTGAGTTCAAATGTGACCTCAGACACTTAACACTTACAAGCTGTGTGACCTTGGGCAAGTCACTTAACCCTGATTGCCCTCTAAAAAAAGGCAAAAGAAGAGAAAACCCAGACAAAAAAAAAGAAAAAGAAAGTAATGAAAAACAGTATGCTTCAATTTGTATTCAGACTCTATCAGTTCTTTCTCTGTAGGTAGATAGTACTTTAGAATTGTGCTAGATCATTGAATGGCTGAGAATAACTAAGTCATTTACAGTTAACCATCATACAATATTGCTGTTACTATGTATGATGTTCTGCTCATTTCACTTTGCATCAATTCAAAATCTTTCCAGGTTTTTCTGGAAGCATCATTTCTTATAGTACAATAATATTCTATCACAATTATAAACCACATTTTGTTCAGCCATTCCCCAGTTGATGGGCACCCCCTCAGTTTCCAATTCTTTGTCACCACAAAAAGAGCTTTCTATGAGTATTTTTGTACATATGAGTCCTTTTCCTTTTTTTATAATATCTTTGGGCTATAAGCCTAGTAGTGGTATTGTTGGATCAAATGGTATGCACAGTTTTATAGCCCTTTGGGCATAGTTCTGAGTTGTTCTCCAGAATGACTGTATCAGTTCACTACTCCACCCACAGTGCATTAGTGTCTTACCACTTCCACTTCTGATTTTTACTACTTGTGTGACCTTGGATAAGGTCAATGAGCCTCAGTTACCTCATCTGCCAAGTGATGGGGGAGAATGGGAACAGTACAACTAGGAGGCCTTTAAGGTCCCTTGTAGCTATGATGGAAGATGGAGTTTCTGTGGTGATTATGAAAGGGACACCTCAGCACTTTCTAAGGATTATAGAATGATAGCATTGTCTCTAGTGCCTAATTTAATTTAGAAATTTTTATCTTTCCCTTTCTTTGATAACACTAGCACTGTTCTTAATTTAGTCATGAGCAGGGGTGTTTGGGATTTATAAATGGAATGAAGAGGAGAAGGGAAAGAAATAGGGAAACTATATTAGACTATCTTAGATCTCAAACCAGAAGGGACCTTGGGGGTTAATCTAATCCAACTGCCTCATTTTACAGGTGAGAAAAGTGAGGGCCAGAAAATCCCTGGGTTCAAATCTTGTCTGATTTGCACATAGTAGTAAGTACCAGCACCAGCCAAATCAAGATAAATGTATCTCTTGTTGCTTTCAAGGTGATTGGAGAATTAGAAGGAGAAATAAAAGAATTGGTCAACAAATGAATGAATGAATGAAACATTTTTTTTTGTATTAAGAACAAAATAATACCTTCTCTCAAGGAACTTATATTCTGATAGGGGACACAACACAAATAGGGAGCAATGTTTGGCTTGTGAAGTGTATGGTGATCTAGAGGAATTTATTGTCACGCCTTTTCTAGTAGCAATGGCACTATTAATTTGATTATGGGAGAGTTATTACGAAGAGCTATGATGGTAGGGGTAAGGGAACAGGGAGAGTCTGAGAAGGAAAGTAAGTAGAGAGATTGTTGGTGTACATATAAAAAGAGACACACAGAGAGAATTTTCTTGAGCACTGACCAATAATAAGGACTGGTGTGAGAAACAGGCTTTAAGTCAGATAACCAGTCACCAGGGGGAACTGTCAGTCTAAGACAGCTTTGCTGCCTTTCATAATGCCCTTAGGATAGGTGAGTAATGGTAAGTGATGGTAAGAATGCAACCAAAAGATTATATCTATATGAGTCATTTAGAAGTTTCTAATTCAGAGAATTTCTATAATCAGTTGCATTAATTCAGAACATCTTTTTTATACCATTATATTGATATATAACTTTATAGTTATAACGTATTTATATGTAGTAGTTCCTTTGATACCCAAAACAATTTTATGAGTATTGTTTCTTCTATATTTTTGTTGTTCATTTTTTGCTTTGTTTTGTTGTTCAATTTTCAGTCAATATGTGATTCTTCATGACCTTATTTGGGGTTTTCTTGGCAAAGATACTGGAGAAGTTTGCCATTTCCGTCTTCAGCTCATTTTACAGATGAGGAAATCAAGGCAAACAATTAAGTGACTTTCCCCTGGTCACATAGCTAGTAAGTTCCTGATGCTAGATTTGAACTCAGGAAGATGAATCTTTCCGACTCCAGATCAGGCATTCTATCCATTGGACCATCTAGCTGCTCTCTCATTTTACAGATGAAGAAACTATGACTCATTCAAATAAAGTTATTTTTCAAAGGTCACACAATTAGTAAGTGGTTGAGGGACTTGAACCCTGACTTTCCAACTCCAAACGGGTTGAAATAGAATCTAGTACAGCTTGGGATTTGAGCATTTCCAAAAGCCAGTTACAGTGCCCTGGTTGGAATAGGGAAGAAAAAAATATCCTGAAAATTCTGCCATGACTCTCCATTTTATTCCCTTCTAAAAGAGGAGCTTATTTGAATCACAGTATAAACCAATAAAAGTAAATCAGATGTGGGAAGGAAGTATCCCATTTCTAAATTACTCCTATTTGAACCTGACCCACCAGTGCTCAGACACAATATGAAGATAAAAATTAGAATTCAGTATAGAATTTACCACTAGGATTCCATGCATTTCAGTAGTATAAGTGGGAAGACTTTCTCTCTCTATCTCTCACAGTGTATCTGTGAATTTGTTGTTTTAAAAACATTTTTATAATTATTTCAATACAATTGAATTCAATATAATTCAGTATAATTTCAATATAATATAATTCCTTTGTAATCATATGTATTTTATTTTATACATATAAAAACATTCTTCTGGGAGTCTATCACACACACACACACACACACACACACACACACACACACACACACACTAATCCCTGTTCCAGGAGCATTAAAGTTAGTCTGCTTCAACAGATCAAAAAGATTTATCTGAATATTTATCTGAATCTGCTCTTTACCAGAAATTTAACATACAGGTACCCTCGTTATTTGAGCCACACTGTGAAAGATGAAATGAGATCATGTAAGTAAAGCCTCTGGCAAAAGTTAAAGCCTTGTATGTATCAATTAACACCCAGTTGTTGTTGTTCAGTGTTTTTAGACTCTTCCTCACCCCATTTAGGGTTTTCTTGGCAAGGATGCCGGAGTGGTTTTCCATTTCTTTCTCCATTTTACAGACAAGAAAACTGAGGCAAACAGGAATAAATTACTTGCCCAGGGTCACACATCCTGGTAAGTGTCTGAGGTCAGATTTGAACTTAGGAAGCTGAGACTTCCTGACTCCAGCTGTATCCACAGTACCCCCTACCTAGCCATCAGTCAACTAAGAGAATAAAAACTCCTTGAAGGCAGTGGCTGATGACATTTTTGTCATTGTATCCTTGGCTGCCAGGCCAGTTCCTGACACAGAGCAGGTATTTAATAAAGGCTTGTTGGAATAAATTTGAAAAGAGAATTCTCATAACCTGTGTAGAACAACATCTCCAGGGACTATAACTTCCTTGTTTCCAATCCCTCCCTCCACCTCCAGCTCTATTCCAAGGATGACAAAGGAGCTGCTACCTGCCGGAGGATACTGTCAATCAGTACTATGTCAGAAGTAGATGGAAGGGCCCTGAGAATTCAGCCAGCCAGCACCTCTTTGCCCCAGTGAGATGTGCTCTCAAAGGAGGGCACTTTTAGAAACATCTGGGAAATACCTTTTATAAAACCAGGCAGTGCGGCCATGGAAGGGTTTTGATAGCACACATATAAACTGCGGCAATTTGAATAGTTACTCCAGCAGGCTATTAACATTGATATGTGCCCCATTTCATCTGTAATCTGCTTTTACAAGGCACTCGTGGGCCTTTTGGTAACAGCTCCGTATGAACCAGACAGCTTCGTCCCCATTTTAAAGCCAAGATGAACATTTTGGATAACTTCAGGTATAGGCTCCAAGCAGGAGCACATTAATGGCAATTGTTCCTCAGTCTAGATATGGTGGCTCTTCCTCCTTCTTTTTCTTCCTCCTTTTCTCTTGCATTTTGCCATTACCATGTTCTGGTTATTGCGCACATCTGGAGCTTGGCAGCTGTCCTATAATGTGCAAGCTGCGTTATGTAATTTGGAAAACTTGAATACAAATATCTGTTAATTAAAAAAAATACAGAAGCATGTTTGTCAGCTTGTAATTATGTAAAGAACACCAACTCCCAAAGTAGTTTAAAAAGGCAAAATAAAAACAACTTTACCCACAGCCTCGTGAAACCCAGAAACACAACATTTAGCTAATAACTTTCTTCTGAGCATCCCAGAGTCCTTTGCAAATGCTTTATGACGTTTCTGTGAGAAAAGAAGGGTAAGCGGGAAGCAGCAGCCACAAGCCCTGGGCCCCCCATGGCCATCTGACCCCATTTAAGTCACCAGGGTGTTCTGAAGCACCGTGTCATTTCCTGCAACGTGTAGAGATTGATACCCTCGAGCAAAATCTGGTCCAGTCCAATTAAGTGTCTATGATGTGCTAGGCACTGGAGACAGAAACATGAAATAAAAACACGATGATCTGGAGTCTTCGCAAAGGAGTATAAAACTGCTTATGGAATTTGTGCTTTTGAGTTGCATATGAGTAGAGCAAACAACTTCTTAACAAGTGGTATACAGGTGGCAAAGTGAAAAGACCATCAGGTCTGAAGTCAGGAAGGCCTGAGTTCAAATGTGACCTCAGACACTTACTTAACTATGTGACCCTGGACAAGTCTCTTAACCTCTGTTTTCCTCAATTTCTTCATCTATGAAATGGGGATAATAATACTACCTTCCTCCCAGGGCTGTTGTGAGGATCAAATGAAACAATAATTCAATAAGTGTTTAGCATGGTGCCTGGTACATAGTAAGTGCTTTATAAATGTTAGATGTTTAATAACTTCTAATATTATCATTATTATGCATTAGCAAAATCGTTTCTTGTGTATAAAGGTGCAGTCTGTGATTACAAGATATTACATGTTCCTACTTGAAGCTACATAAGTCACACAGGAAGCAAATTAACAACTTTGCTCTTGCTGATATGGAATTCTACTATACTCCAAGACTGGGATTTTATTCAGAAGGCTATAGAGAAGGTGAAAATATAGGGAAAAATAAAACCCCAGGGGACTGATTAATAAGATAATGTCTAAAGAACCTTCCAGTTACATAATTTTTTAATCAGAATGCTAGGTGGCAGAGTGAATAGTACTAAACTTGGGTCTGGAGAACTTGAATTCAGATCCTGTCTCAGACATTCATTAGCTGTGTGCCTCTAGGCAAGTCACTTAATCTGTCTGCCTTAGTTTTCTCATTTGTGAAATGGGGATATTAATAATAACTCTTATTTCATAGGGTTGTGAAAATAAAATGAGATCATCTCTGTACAGCACTTTTGCAAACCTTAGACTGCTATGTAAATACTATTTATTACTATTATCCAAACAGTGCCTTATTGAATCATGTCTGTAGGGACCATAGAGATAAGAAAAGGACCTCAGGAATATGAGCCTGGGCTAAAAACAAATGTGCAAATGAGTATAAGCCTTTAAATAGAATGGGGGTGTCCACACTTCCAGCCCATGGCTTTTCCTTTCCATGAGGAATCCTTTTGCTCCAACCTAAGAAAGACCTAAGAGTCATGTGGCCTAAGCAGCCACAGGCTGCTGCCTAACATTTCAAAGCCAAGAGATGCTTGACATTAGATTTTATGAGGGGGAAAAAAGGCAGGAGAAGTTGACAACTTGACTGGATCACACACAATCAATACACCCAAGATAACAATTCTGGGAGAATAGTGGTTCACTTATTCAGATCCCCAGGAGAGGCATACTGCTTTGACAATCGGCAAAAATTCTGACTCGATACAGATCTTTTCATCTCCAACCTGCTTCAGACTTTTTCATTTTACATTATTAAATATTAAACCCTGTAAACACTTTCATTTGGCTGTACAGTATTGTCAGTCAAATTACTCTTTCACAGTTGTATCCAATCCTGTTGGCACCACTTGCTTCCTTTGGTAACAAACTGGGAAAACTGCTCTCAAACTTGGTTGCTGGGTGAGGAACTGATTTAGTCTAGCAGCTGGAAGTTAGGATTCCTGGGTTCTTTATCTGATTCTTCCACCCAGGGCAAATAACTTCCAGTTTGAATGGATGGAATAGAAACACAGATGAATTGCTGACTGCATTTAAAAACCTTTGGAAATACAAAATACCAGGTATCAAACTTATTCAGCTCTCACATACCTGCTTATTCTAATTCTAATTCTCAGAATTCTAATCTGAGAAGGTCTTTTGCCTGACATTCAACACACTTCCGGTCTACTTCTCTTTGCTGTTGATCAGTGTGTACTCAGGGATTGCAAATTAATTTTAATGTTAGTCCAAGAAAAACATAATTAGGCAAATGAGCTAGAAAAAAAAATCATGTAATATGTTTTGAAGCCAGATAGAAATGAGATTGTTGGATTTTCTAATGTTTAGGATTATCTATGCCTCTGCCCCCCTCCATTAGCACAGATAACAAAGAGTTCTCAATATTTAAAATTCAACTGTTGGAGAAAATAGAAAAAAGTATGAGCATTCATGGGAACCATATGTTCAAATGCCAATTAGCTGAATGTCCCAGTCTGTTCTCATGACTTTGGGGACTTAGGGGAGTTTCACAGAAGAGTCAGGCAGGCCAATAATGTTTGAAGAAATAGGACTTCATTATGGTATTTTGTTTAACACATAAAATGGAAAGCTTAAGGTCTAATTTGAGATGCCTCAGAGTTGGACAAAGGGGAAGCAAGGGATTTAAACAGAGAAGTCACTGGAACTTTGAGCATGATGTTCTACAGGCCACACATGACCTATCAACAATAGGGGTCAACATTAGGCCTGAGAGACTCTCCTCAACTGTTAATGCTCTCCCTCCCAAACTACCTTTTATTTAACCATTTTGCATATATTTATAGGTATTTACTTTACATTTATGCTCTTTATGTTTTTATAGACACTTGTCACCCCCATTATAATATAAGCTCATTTCAAGTAACAATTGTTTCATTCTTTGTGCTTGAAATACATAGTAGATATTTAATAAATACTTGTTGACTGATTGACTCAGCCTTGGCGTGCTTAATTTTGGCAAAGTTTTTGCTACTACTTCTAGTAAGTGGGTAGGATATCTAGGTCTTCGGTCACCATACAAGGCAGCTCTGTGACACAAGTGAAGGCATGGGTTTTCTAGGGATTCAGGAGATTCTTGCTCAGTAATGTATGATCGGTATCCTATATCTGATGTTACAGGCAGGTACACACGAGGGATTGGTGAAGGAAAGACCTGCTATTCAAGTGTAGCCCACATAATCTCTGGGTATTCTTATACCAGCTTCCTCTCCCATTGGTCAGTTAGGTTCACAGAGCTAAGGTGGCTATCAGTACCCTTAGTGTTCTCAGAGGGTCCCCCTGAACGGGCACAGGTGATTTTCTAATGCCATTGCCCTGAGCCCCCACCATTGTGCTTTCCCTCAAATGATCAGTTGAGAATCATTTAGTCAGGAAGCCATAAGTAGCTTATAGAAAGGGAATATTTGTTCAGTTCTGGCACAGTAGATAGAATGTCAGGTCTGGAGTCAGGAAGATTCATCTTGAGTTCAAACTCATCTGAGTTCAATTCTGGCCTCAGATGCTTATTAGCTGTATGACCCTGGAGAAGTCACTAGATCGTGTTTGCATCAGTTTCCTAATCTTTAAAATGACCTGGAGAAGGAAATGACAAACCACTCCAGTATCTTTGCCAAGAAAATCTCAAATGGAATCATGAAGAGTCAGAAATGGCTGAAAAGACTGAACATGATAAGAATAATTTGTACAAAACTTGACATATTCTCCCATGAGTTCTCCTAGGAGAAAGTAGGCTCAAGCTTAGAGACTGCATGTGGACAAGAGATAAATCAAAATTTGTGGTGACAAGAAGTCCTTTTTTACCATTAATGGAGTGCTCAAAAAGTTCCCCTTAGATGTGGTATAGTATCTTTGCTAGACTCCTTGTAAAGTCATGTATCCAGGTCCCAAAGATTCAAACATTGCCTCCAGCTGAATCAGGGGTACCATTTTGGACATGGATGGAAACATGGGAGGTCCACCATCTTTAATACCCTTCAAAGCTAGAAGGTTCCCTCTTTTTTTTAATTCAATTTTTAATTTATTAATTTGTTTGTTTCCTTTTAGTTTACAGGATTCAATTCCACAATTCCTTGAATTTCACATTTTGTCCCCCTCCCTCCCCTCCCCCCCATGGCGTCTTATAATCAAGTATAGGATCTGTAAATACTTTCACATTGTACAATGGTCAGGTTATAAGGATGGATTGTACCAGCTGGAATGAAAAATGGTAAAGAGGACATAAAATCAAATAAGAGAACGAAAAAGATCAGGTATTTTGCTTCCACCTGGTTATAAATTTAGTTCTTTCTAGTTCTTTCTCTGGATGCACGTTTTTCTCTCCATCATGCGTCTTTTGGGATTGACTTATATCCCTGCATTGTTGAGAAGAGTCCAGTCTATCAAAGTTGGTCATCACACATATGTTGTGTCTGTAATTGTGTACAAATTCCTCCTGGTTCTACTCTTCTCACTCAGCATCAGTTCTTTTAAGCCTCTCCAGGTAAATATGAAGACCGCCTGCTCCCCGTTTCTTGTAGTGCAATAATATTCCATAACATGCATATACCACAACTTGTTCAGCCATTCCCCAATTGATGGACACCCCCTTAATTTCCAATTCTTTGCCACAACAAGAAGAGCTGCTATAAACATTTTTGTACATATGGGTCTTTCTTCCATTTCTATGATCTCTTTGGGATATAACCCTAGGAGTGGTATTGCTGGATCAAAGGGTATGAAAGTATTTATAGCCCTTTGGGCATAGTTCCAAATTGCTTTCCAGAAAGGCTGGATCAGTTCACAACTCCACCAACAATGCATTAGTGTTCCAGTTTGCCCACATCCTCTCCAGCATTTGTTATTTTCCTGTTTTGTCATCTTAGCCAATCTAACTGGTGAGATGTGGTACCTCAGAGTTGTTTTGATTTGCATTTCTCTAATCAATAGTGAATTAGAGCATTTCTTCATGTGCTTATAGATAGCTTTAATTTCTTTCTCTGAAAACTGCCTGTTCATATCCTTTGACCATTTATCAATTGGGGAATGACTTGTATTCTTATAAATTTGACTCAGTTCTCTGTATATTTTAGAGATGAGTCCTTTGTCAGAGACATAGGTTATAAAGATTCTTTCCCAATTTCCCACCTCCCTCCTAATCTTGGTTACATTGGCTTTATTTGTACAGAAACTTTTCAATTTCATGTAGTCAAAATTATCCATTTTACATTTTATAATGTTCTCTAATTCCTGTTTCGTCATAAAGTCATTCCCTCTCCACAAGTCTGATAGGTAAACTATTCCTTGTTTTAGCAGACTGCTTACAGTATCAACCTTTATACCTAGATCATGAACCCATTTAGACTTGATTTTGGTATATGGTGTTAGATAATGGTCTATGTCCAGTTTCTCCCATACTATATTCCAGTTTTCCCAGCAGTTTTTGTCAAATAGTGAGTTCTTATCCCAAAAACGAGGGTCTGGGGGTTTATCAAACAATACATTACTGTAGTCGTTGACTTCTGAATCTCGTGTGCCTAATCTATTCCATTGATCCACTCCTCTATTCCTAAGCCAGTAGTAGTTTTGATGACTGCTGCTTTATAGTATAGATTGAAATCTGGTAAAGCTAGTCCACCTTCCCTAGCATTTTTTTTTTCATTAATTCCCTTGATATTCTGGACCAAATTTATTCTTCCAGATGAATTTTGTTACTATTTTTTCTAACTCTATAAAGTAGTTTTTTGGTAAATTAATTGGTATGGCACTAAATATATAATTTAATTTAGGTAAAATTGTCATTTTTATTATATTAGCTCGACCCAGCCATGAGCAATTGATATTTTTCCAATTAGTTAGATCTGACTTTATTTGTGTGAAAAGTGTTTTGTAGTTATGATCATACAGGTCCTGGGTTTGTTTTGGCAGGTAGATTCCCAAATATTTTATAATGTCTACAGTAACTTTAAATGGGATTTCTCTTTCTACTTCTTGCTGTTGAGTTTCATTGGAAATATATAGGAATGCCGAGGATTTATGTGGGTTTATTTTATATCCTGCAACTTTGCCAAATTTATTTATTGTCTCAAGCAGTTTTTTACTTGATTCTCTAGGATTCTCTAAGTATATCATCATATCATCTGCGAAGAGTGATAGCTTGGCTTCTTCTTTGCCTAACTTGATTCCTTTGATTTCTTTTTCTTCTCTAATTGCTACTGCTAACATTTTTAGTACCAGATTGAATAAGAGGGGTGATAGTGGACACCCTTGTTTCACCCCTGATCTTATGGGAAATGCTTCCAGCTTCTCCCCATTGCATATAATACTTGCTGATGGCTTTAAATAGATGCTACCTATTATTTTAAGGAGGGCTCCATTTATTCCTATACTTTCTAATGTTTTTAATAGGAATGGATGTTGTATTTTGTCAAAAGCCTTTTCTGCATCTATTGAGATGATCATGTGGTTTCTGCTAGTTTTATTGTTGATATGCTCAATTATACTGATGGTTTTCCTAATATTAAACCATCCTTGCATTCCTGGAATAAATCCTACCTGATCAAAGTGTATTATTCTTGAGATAAGTTGCTGTAGTCTTTTGGCTAGTATTTTATTTAGAATTTTTGCATCTATATTAATGAGAGAGATTGGTCTATAATTTTCTTTCTCTGTTTTATCTCTTCCTGATTTAGGTATCAGTACCATATTTGTGTCATAAAAAGAATTTGGTAGGACTCCTTCTTCACTAATTTTCCCAAATAATTTGTAGAGTATTGGAATCAATTGTTCTTTAAATGTTTGATAGAATTCACTAGTGAATCCATTTGGCCATAGAGATTTTTTCCTAGGGAGGTGACTGATGGCTTGTTCAATTTCTTTTTCTGAGATGGGATTATTTAAGTAATTTACTTCCTCTTCAGTTAATCTGGGCAACTTGTATGTTTCTAAATATTCATCCATTTCCCTAAGATTGTCAAATTTATGTGCATACAATTGGGAAAAATAATTCCTAATTATTGTTTTGATTTCCTCTTCATTGGAGGTAGATTCACCCTTTTCATTTTTGATACTCATAATTTGGTTTTCTTCTTTCTTTTTTTTATCATATTGACTAAGGGTCTATCAATTTTGTTGGTTTTTTCATAAAACCAGCTCTTGGTTTTATTTATTAGTTCAATAGTTTTCTTAATTTCGATTTTATTAATCTCTCCTTTAGTCTTCAATATTTCTAGTTTAGTATTTAATTGGGGATTTTGAATTTGTTCTTTTTCTAGGTTTTTTAATTGCATGCCCAATTCGTTGAGCTTCCTTTTCTCTAATTTAATCACGTATGCACTCAGGGATATAAAACTTCCCCTAAGAGCTGCCTTTAATTCATCCCACAGATTTTGGTATGTTGTCTCATTATTATCATTCTCTTGAGTGAAATTACTGATTGTTTCTATAATTTCTTGTTTGACCCACTCATTCTTTAGGATCAAATTGTTTAATTTCCAGTTAGTTTTTAGTCTGTCTTTCCCTGGCCCTTTATTGCATATAATTTTTATTGCATCATGATCTGAGAATGATGCGTTTAATATTTCTGCCTTACTGCATAGAATTGTGAGGTTTTATGCCCTAGAACATGGTCAATTTTTTAATATGTGCGATGAACCGCTGAGAAGAAAGTATATTCCTTTTTATCCCCATTCAGTTTTCTCCAGAGATCTATCATACCTATCCTCTCTAAAATCCTGTTCATCTCCTTAACTTCTTTCTTGTTTATTTTGAGGTTGGATTTATCAAGTTCAGATAGGGGGAGATTAAGGTCTCCCATTAGTATAGCTTTGCTATCTATTTCTTCCTCTAATTCCTTTACCTTCACCTCTAGGAATTTGGATGCTATACCACTTGGTGCATATATGTTAAGTAGTGATATTGCTTCATTCTCGATGGTGCCTTTTAACAGGATATAGTTTCCTTCCTTATCTCTTTTAATTAGGTCAATTTTTGCATTTGCTTTATCTGAGATAAGGATTGCTACCCCTGCTTTTTTTACTTTAGCTGAGGCATGATATATTTTACTCCAACCTTTTACCTTTACCTTGTGTGTATCCCTCTGTTTCAAATGTGTTTCTTGTAAACAGCATATTGTAGGATTATGATTTCTAATCCATTCTGCTATCCGTCTCCGTTTTATAGGAGAGTTCATTCCATTCACATTTACAGTTATGATTGTTATCTCTTTCTTTCCCCTCATCATATTCCTGCCCCTGTTAATGTTCGTATTTTCCCTCCCTTCTCCCTTCCCCCCCTTAATAGTTTTCCTTTGGACCACCACCTCCCTCAGTGTTCCCTTTTCGGCCCCCCTCCCTTTTCCTCCCCTTTTCCCCTTACTACTTCCCTCCCTACAAATCACTCCCACCCCCCTTTTGTAACCCTTTCCCCCTCCTACTGCCTGTAGGATATTGTTATACTTAATGAGGTATGCTATTTTTTCTTCGCATCAAGAATGACAGGAACAGATCTCATGCAAAGCTCCTCTCCCTCCCCTCTTTCCCTCTAAAATGATGTGTGTTCTCCTTGTTTACCTTTCTAAGTCACTGTTGCTTCTCGTAGTTGGAGGTTGAATTTTCCATTGAGTTCTGGCTTTTTTATCAAGAAGGTCTGGAACTCTGTTATATCATTGAATGACCATCTCTTTGCCTGGAAGAATATGCTCAGTCTCGCTGGGTATGTGATCCTTGGTTGTAATCCAAGCTGTTTTGCCTTCCTGAAAATTGTATTCCACTGCCTCCGATCTTTCAGTGTGGAGGCTGACAAATCCTGTGCAATCCTCACTGTGGACCCTCGATATTTGAATTGTTTCTTTCTGGCTGCTTGAAGTATTTTCTCTTTTATCTGGTAGTTCTGGAGTTTGGCCACAACATTTCGAGGATTTTTCAGTTTGGGATCTCTTACAGCAGGTGTCTGGTGGATTCTGTTGATTTCTATTTTCCCCTCAGGTTCTAGTATCTCAGGGCAGTTTTCCTTAATGAGCTCTTGGAGAATGTTGTCCAGGCTCATTTTTTCATCATAATTTTCTGGTAGGCCTATGATTCTCAGATTATCTCTCCTGGATCTGTTTTCCAGGTCAGTTATTTTTTCTTTGAGGTATTTTACCTCTTTTTCTAATTTTTCATTTTTGTTGTTTTGCTTGGCTAATTCTTGGTTCCTCATATAGTTATTTGTTTCCATTTGTTTAATTCTGGTTTTTAGCAAATCATTTTCCTTGGTTAATTTTTGAAGTTCCTTTTCCATATCATACACTTTTCTTTTTAGAGAGATGTTTTCCTCATTATAATGTTTTTCGAATTCTGCTATTTTCATTTTAAGAGAATTATTCATTTTGTCTTCTATCTCTCTCATTTTGCTTTCAAAGTTCCTTTTGATCTCATCTAGGAGAGCCTTCTGTGCTTGGGATCCATTCCCTGTTGAAGTCTCAGCTGTGGGTGTGGAGTCCACAGTGTCTCCCTCTGAGGTTGGTTCCTCCCTCTGAGGATAGTAGGACTCTAGAGTCTTTGTCTTTGTAGCCTGCTTTCTACCCATTTTGAGGCAGTGTCCTAGCCACGCCCTTCCTCTAGGATCCCAAGCCTTTACTGTAGAGGGTTTTGCCCTAGGGCAAGAGTTACTATATTTTCAGGGTCAGAGGGGGGGGTTTGGAGCAAGTGGGGTTCACTCTGTCATCCTTGTCTTTGGAGGTCCTGAAAGGGGCTTTTTTTTTTTAAGATTTCTGGGCTATGAAGTGGTAGGCCCAGGAGTGTTTGCTGTCCAGTATAGGGGCCCCTGTATTTGCTTCTTACCTTGCTCTTTCCAGTCCCAGCCCTTTGGTGATAGGCCTGGTAATGGACCTTGTGGTTGGTGGGAAGACTTGCCCTCTGAGTTGATCAGGCCCCTTCCAGGTCTGCGCCTGCCAGGCCTTCCTGGCCTTCGCCCGCCGCGCTGCCACCGCGCCTTCCCCGCCTGTGTCCACCGAGTCGCCACCACCGCGCCTTCCAGTGCAGGCTGCCGCGCTGTCGCCAACGCGCCTTCCCGGCCGGCCTGCGTGCCGCCGCCACTGGGCCTTCCCCAAAGGTTCCCCTCTAATCAAAAGGAAGGAGATCTGGCCTCACTCCCATGTGGTTCCTTCTATGAAGGTTCAGCTAGGACTCTGGGATTTACCAATGAAGAAATTTCTGAGGTTTTATCCTATCTCAACTCACTTGATAGGTGATCTCTGGAAACCTAATTTTCTTGGCTAAACCATTCCAGCCAGACTGCCCTTTTTTGTATTTAATCTAAGTACAAAGTTAGTCTAAGTGCAAAAAAAAAAAAAAAAAGACTAAAGGCTTGATTGGTTTTTATCTAGTTAAGGTATAAAGAGCTAAAATGGGGTAAGAGTGGTTTGTTTCAACCCCACCCTTATATAAGTATAGGACACAAAGGTTTCTAACATTGGATATGTTGTAGAAGATTGGGCTGAATCTAATTAAATGAAATTCAATGGAAGTAATTAAATAATACCATTCCATTGTACTCCCTCCACCAATCTAAGTCTAAACCTACCCCCTCCAACTTTAGAGCTACACACTGCTGTCTATAACCCTGAGGTCAACCCTTAGGGATGCTGATAACCTACACATTCTTCAATGATGTCTAAATACAGATAATTAAGAAGTGAAATATAGGGCTAGTTAGGTGGTGCAATGAAAAGAGCACCAGCCCTGGAGTCAGAAGGTCTTGAGTGCAAATGTGGCCTCAGACACATAACACTTACTAGCTGTGTGGACTTGGGCAAGTCACTTAACCCCAATTACCCTGCCTTCTCCCCTCCAAAAAGAAAAGAATAAGAAGTGAGAGATGATTTTGCATTAGAAGTCAGAAGAAATATGACTGTTTAATCACATCCTGTGTGACTGGGAAAATCCTTAACCTCTCTGATCCTCAGTTTCCTCATTGGTAAAATGAGAGGATTGGACTAGATTATATCTAAGGTCTCCACTAGCACTAAATCTATAAGATTATTAGCGAGAATTAACCATTTGGACATGGTAGCTCACAATTTCAAATTCCTGTGGGTTTTCTCATCCAGGAGACTAGCCATTCAAATGAGTAGACTCTCTATCCATCTTAAGAGACCTTGAATTCTAATAAGCAATCATTTATAAAAATGTTGAATGTACTGTGGATGTTTAGCCTAGAGAAGAGACTTTTAGGGTCCATCAGAACTCTCTTCAAGTATTGGAATATAAAATCCTCTGTTTGACTTTTAAAACCCTTCATAACTTGGCCCTTTCCTAGCTTTTCAGTCTCCTTACACCTTCCCCATAATCTGTGATCCAGGGAAACCGGCCTCCATGCTGCTTTTTGAATAAGACACTCCATCTCCCATCCCTGCATTTTCATTGGCTTTCCCCCATCTCTGGAATGCTCTCTCTTGTCATCTCTGCCTTCTGGTTTTCCTGGATCCCTTCAAATCCCATATAAAATCTTGCCTTCTCTAAGTCTTAGAGACTGCATGTGGACAAGAGATACAGACTTTCTGGTGGCAAGAAGTCCTTTACTACCATTAATGAAGTGCTCACAAAGTTCCCCTTAGACATGATCTAGTATCTTTGCTAGATTCCTCATACAGTCATGTATCCTGATCCTCCTTATTTTTAGTGCCTTTTCTTTGTTGACTATTTCCAGTTTATTCTGTACATAGTCTTTTCATATATACTTGTTTGCATGTCACCTCCAATATCCTCCCTGGGAGCAGGGATTTTTTTTTTACCTTTCTTTGTAGCCTTAGCATTTAGCATGATGTTCAGCACATAGTAGGCACTTAGAGAATGCTTGTTGATTGACTGACTAAAGTGTTACACTTAGATTAAAAAAAATCAGTTTTTAAAAACATAAGATGAAGAGGGCATCAATAGACAGTAGTTCAGAAATAAATCTTGGAGTTTTAGTGGATGGAAAACTCAAAATGAATTAGTGTGGTAGAGTAACCACAGAGGAGGAGGGAATCTCCTCTGGTTTTCTTTGAGTGCATTACATGGGGGGATATAACTTCCATGAACAAGGGTAGGCCCACTTTACTCAGGCTAGTCAGACCTCATCTGGAATATTGTGTTCAGTTATGCATATTACAGTCTAATTATTAAAAACTTTATAATGTTATTTCAATTGATAAGTATTTTACTTAATCTGTCCCTCCTTCTATTCTTTCCCCATTGAAAATTTAAAAAAAACATGAAAATGAAATATTTTAACATATACCTGCATATTCTAGCAAAACAAATTCCGATGTTGTTATTCAGTCATTTTAGTCATGAACTACTCTCTGTAACCCCATTTGGAGTTTTCTTGGTAAAGGTACTATTTGCTATTTTCTTCTCCAACTTATTTTACAGATGAGAAAACTGAGGCAAACAGGGATAAGTGACTTGCCTAGGGTCACACAGCTAACCAAATTTGAACTCAGGTATTCCTGACTCCAGTCCTAATACTCTATCCACTGTGCCACCAAGCTACCATTAATTACAGATATGTCTAAAATACGAGTCCCTCCTTATGTATTTTAAGTACATCACTTCTCATCCTTTTGGATTCATGGTTTAACCTGATGTTGATCAGATCCCCCAAATCCTTCAAAGTTGTTTTTCCCCCTATAATGTTATCATTATATAGAGTGTTCTAGTTCTGCTCACTTCTCTTTCCAGTTTCTTCTGAAGCTGTTGAAAAAGGACAGTGAGATTGGGGGAGTTGTGAACTGGTCTAACCATTCTGGAAAACAATTTGGAACTATTAAAGAGCTATAAAAATATGCCTCCCCTTTAACCCAACAATATCACTACTAAGACTGTATCCCAAAGAGATCAAATAAAAAGGAAATGGACCTATACATACAAATGTATTTATAGCAACTCTTTTTGTGGTACAAAGAATTGGAATTTGAAGGGATGCTGATCAACAGGGGAATGGCTGAACAAGCTGGGTACATGGTTGTGATGGAATATGGTAAGATATGATGAGAGGGATGGTTTCAGAAAAACCTGGGAAGACTTGTATGAATTGATACAAAGTAAAGTGAGTAAAATCAGGAGAACATTGTCCACAGTAACAGCAACATTGTGTGGTGATCAACTATTAAGGACTTAGATACTCAGAGTAATACAATGATCAAAGACAATTTTGAAGAATTAATGATTCACTTCCAGAGACAGAACTAATGAAGCTTGAGTGCAGATTGAAACTTAAATTTTTTCACTTTATTTTCCTTGCTTTTTTTTCCAAAATGGCTAATATGAAAATATGTTTTGCATGATTTCACATGTATAATTGATGTCATATTGCTTGCCTTCTCAACGGGGGAGGGAAGAAGAGAGAAAATTCAGAATTCAAAACTGGTTTTATTTTTTAAATGGATGTTAAAAATAAATAATATGTGAAGTTTTTTAAAAGGACAGTAAGAAGCTAGAGAGTGCTCAGAGGAGAACTTTGAGTCCAGGTCAGATGAGGATTGGTTGAGGTACTTGACCTGTTTACCCTGGAGAGGAGAAGATTCAGGGAAGGTATGAGAGCTGTGTTCAGGTATTTTAAGAATTGTCATATGGAGGAGGGGATAAATTTGTTCTATTTGTCTCCCCAGAGGGCAGAACCAGGAGCAATGACTGAAATTTACAAAGAGGCAAATTTAGAAGAAAATTCTTAACAATTAGGGCTGCCTAAAAAATGGAATGGACTGATTGAGAAATTATGGGTTTCCCTTCAAACAGAGACTGGATTAAAATGATGATGATGATGATGACAGTGATAATGGTGGTGATGATGATGATGACAACAGTGCTGATGATAGTGGTGGTGGTGGTGGTGATAGCCAACAGTTATGTCGTACATAGTACATACTAGGAACTGTGCTAAGTAATTTACAATTATTTCATTTGATCCTCACAACAATCCTGGGAGTTGGGTACTATTATTATCCCCATTTTACAGATGATAAAACCAAGGAAAACAGAGGTTAAGTACCTTTTTCCCAGGGTTATACAGTTCTACATACACACACACACATACACACATATATATATACTGAGGCTGGATTTGAAATTAGTTCTTCCTGACTACTTTCTCAGCTCTCTATCCACTATCCAAATCAGGCAAGTTATAGTGAGAATGCCTTAAACTAGCTGGCTATGGAGGTCCCTTCCAACACTTAAGTTCTGTGATAGAAAAGTTTGTAGACAATGAATGTTGGGAGGTGGGGTCATTTCTATAGCACAGGCAGCCTATCATAAGAAAGTTTTACACATCTAAGAGAATCTCCCCAACTTCCCCCCTCCTCACAAAAAAAAGTTTTGTGGATTTCTTCTTGTTGTTGTTCATTCACACTGAGTATGAATATTATATTATATTCCTTACTGCTAAGATTCCATTAGTGTATTGAGAAAGATACAAGTTTCAGACAGACTGGAAAACCTTGATAACATGTGATACATATAGGAAAACATTCTCAGCTAACATTAAGATCTCTAGTTAATTACTTGGAGGCTGTGTACAAATATCCAAGATTCACAACAAATAGAGATATCAGAATGTCAAATCTATTTATGTCCATCAGTGAATACGTCTCTAAAACACTAGAGTTTGAAGGTACGTTAAAGATTATCCAGTCCCAGTCTGGCATTTTATAGAAGATAAAACTGAAGGTCAGAGAGAAGTATCCTATCCAGGAGTATACAGCAAATTTGTCACACATCTGGGAAATGGGTCCAGATCATTGACTCAGTCCAAGATCTTTTTCCCCTAAACTAAGCTATTTCTCCATTGGATGATATATATACATTTGAAAACAACTCTACAAATAAGCACCTGAAAACTTTCCACCAGTGTAATACTTCTCAGAGAGACACAAATCAACATCATTCCTCATCTAACATAAACTCGCACTTGACTTGAGCCAGTGAGCATAGGTTTTTGAAAGACAATCTTTAAAATGCTCTTTGACTCTCTCATCCCTGGATTTCAAGGACTCTTCTTCTATAATCACATTCATGTTCTCTTTCTGGTTCTTTCTGTGGCCTAGCCTAAATTACTTAACTTCTTCTTGACTCTGATTTTTCCATCTGTTATATGGGGATAACAACACTTTTATGCATCTGGCAAAGGGGTGGTAAGTCTTAATGAATGTTTGGAAAGTGCTTTGAAGACATAAGTGCTCAGTGTTAATATTGCTTTCCAATCCCCTAGACAACCCAATGAAATGGTATCTTAATCTATGTCATGGCTAATTCATTTTGGTACTGAGTAAAAAATATACAGATTCCAGTGTGGGGGTGGCTGGGAAGATTTATTATGCCCCGGGGGTAAATATTGACCCACTGAGCCTCAGTCAATATTTACCTCTTTGGGTCAATAAATCTCAGTGTTGACCTCCATAAAAGTCAATATCTCCACAGAACCTCAGAGTCCTCTTCATCCGTCCTGACTTAGTTCTGGGTCTGTCACTGATTCTGTTCTAATAAATCTTTATTTGCAGCACTGTGTAGCACCAGCTGTTGAAGCTCCCCTCTAGGCTGAGGTATCTGGGGACCTACCCATGTGAAAACTGCTGAGGGGAGACAATTCAGTCATTGTACCTTATTTCAGAGTGAATTTTTTATCTCATTTTCTGGGAGGCATCCTTAGGGTCATTTGCAAGCTGCCTGAGGCAGTGTCTACACAGCACAAAGAGAAGTGAAGACTTGGCAGTGGTCTGATGAACTGTAACAATGTATAAAGCAATCAAGGCAATTCATTATTTGCCATGGATGTTCTCCCACCCACCTGCTTCCCCTCCATGTTGTTGCCTCAGGTTGTATCTGTATATGGTGGGACAGCTGAATTTGGTCATTTTGGTCATTTGTTGAAACTGGTAATGATCTCTTCAACCGCACAGACTACACAGTTAATAATCATCATGGGTTGTAAGGCTGCCTAGAAGGATCTGCTCAGCTGTACTGTAGCTTGTTCATTTGAATTGTGTAGATATGGTCTACATTTCCCAACTCTCTATTGCTCTGCCCTCCCTAACACCACCACACACACAAATACAACTCATGCCATGTGTGCACAGGGGATAATTTAGGAGAGTGATTTCATAACCTTAGAAAGTCCTTAACCTATAGAATATGGAGCTGCTGGTCTTATCCTTTTGTTTTTACACAGGCTAGGGCTCTCCATTTAGAGAATCATAGGATAATTTAGGCAAAGAGAAATATAAAGTCTCAGAGCTAGAAGGATCACAGAGACCAAGTAGTTCAACCCCTAGCTGACCAAGAATCTCCATCGAAACATTCCCATTAAAACAACAACCCAATAAAAACCTCTCCAGATATAGGGGTCAGGGAGGCATAGAGAGAGACAGAGAGATACACAAAGAGGGAGGGGTGGGGAGAAGAAAGAGAAGGAAGAGATCTTGGGAAGATGGACATAGAGACAGAGAGATAGAGATGAGACAGAGAGAGAGGGAAGGAGAAGAAGGAGAAATAGGAGGGAAGGAGAAAGGGGGGGGGGGTTGGCCATCTGCTTTACCCCAGTGGTATGCCGGTGTCCATTTTACATTGTAAAATGCAAACCTTTTGTTGGAAATCCATAGCAATAGAGTGCTCTGGGTCATGGGATCCTAAATTAGAGCTGGAAATGACCATAATAACCATTTGATCTGAGCCCCTCATTTTACAGGTGGACAAGATGATGCAGTGAAGTTAGTGTCAGAATCTGGAGTCAGAGAAGCTGACTTAAGCCCCAGCTCTGCTCTTTACTAATGGTGTTACCTTGAGGAATATACTACATGGTTTCGGGCTTTAGTTTCTTCATCTGTAAAACTCAATCTGGGATCCTTTGAAATGGTGCTGCTGTGACTCCTTCAGGGTCACAGACGTAGTGAGAATCAGAGTAGGGATCTATACAGGCTTCCAATTGTACTCTGGCATTTTCCTTAGCAGTCAAGCCTCCCATAAGCTTCAGGGTGAGGTTAGATCTTCCCTTGGGAGCTGGGGAAGGAATTCTGTAGGAGAAGGAATGGGAGGAGATGGAGGAGACTGTACACAATAGAAAGAAGGACACTTGTGAAATACCAAATCAATACCATGGCTGTTCTGTTCATCACGTTTTGTCTTTGGGGTCTGAATTTAATTGCTCTCTGTATAGATTCACGTAGACAGAATGGTTTCTTGCAAAGCATTTTGTTCAGAAATGTTGCACTGATAAACAAATTTCCTGAATAAATGCATGTAACACTCCCAAACTCCTTCCAACATGTCATATGATAAATGAGACTTTTTTTATACATTTCCCATTGATTTATCTACTTTTAATGGGCCCATTTGCAAGCAGAAGAGCATCCAAACTTTAAGGATGTTTACTTATGTCCTTTGTTTTTGTGTGTGTGTCTGGGGTGGGAGTGGAGGGAGGGAGGAGAAGGAGAAGTACAAGCAAATACAAATAATGAGAAAGAAACCCAGCCTCCTGGTATCACTTATCCTCTTTTCTCTGGATTACAAATCACCCCCATTTCTGTCCCCACTTAGCATACCAGGGGACCTTAACCTTCGCTGAGGAGAATAGTCTCTAGAGGTAAGACTAGATGGCTTTTCAGTGGCCCTTTGGCCATATGAAGCAGAGATATATTTATCATTATAATTCAAACCGACCCTTGTCTTTTTGGTTAATTTACCTAGATATTCTGATAATGAGGACTTTCTTCAGTGTCCATATTGTCCAATACTTTGCTGCTAAATTCAGTGAAATGGAATATACTTGACCTGTTTACTCATCCCTCTCTCCATGTTCTTGTTTTCTTGTTCCTCCTGGGCAGGAAGGAGAGGAATCAATTGACTTAGGAAGGATCTGGAGTTTTCCCTTTTATTTGTTCTCTCACCTCTCCACCACTCATTTTGAAGGTTCTTGTACAGGCTAACTTGGAGAAAGTTGACAATCCTATAAATAATTCAGCCTCCCTCCCCAGCCCCTGCATATATTCACAATATTCACCAGAAATGTTAGAAATATCATGTTCTCTGTGTGTAGATATGTGTATGTGGGGGAGCAGAGGGGAGAGAGAGAGAGAGAGAGAGAGAGAGAGAGAGAGAGAGAGAGAGAGAGAGAGAGAGAGAGAGAGAGAGAGAGAGAGAGAGAATGAATTTGGGGTGGGAGGGATGTAGTTCCTGAATGATTTAAACAAGCTACAAGTACAAATTCGTTGTATCATTGCCAACTTTTCACTCTAATTTTGCTGTGTAGACTGGGCTGTATCATCGCTATCCAGGAGCCAGCTCAGCAGTCTGGGCTTTAACAGCTGCCTGGAACCACAATTCAAATCAAATCCATCTTTGTGAGTTAGATTAATTGAGCTTCAGGACTTCTCCCAAACCTTAGTCCTTTGAATCAAGACCTTAAGATCCTAGGCAGTGTCTGCCCTCAGAGAACTCTAAATAGACCCTAGGGCCACTTTAGGAAGATGGGGCTTTGTTTCCCTACCCTTGGCTCTGATTTTTAGACATGGAAGAAAACATTTCACAGCAAGATACTACTTTATCCCCCAGAGGGTGTTTAGAACATTAGCTACCACATTCTTAAGAAAACAACTTATTTCTATTCACTCAGTTTAAAATTTAGGCAAGGCAAAGCCTCTTTCTTGATCTTCTCTTTTTTTCTGGCAAATAGATTAGCTTTCTTTATTGTTTCTCTCATTCTTTGTAGCATATAGATTATGTGGTATACCTTTCTCATTTCTCCTCAATGGTTCTGCTAAGGAAGACTACAAAGGTTATTCACTACCCCGGACTGTATTAAACACTCCATTTAACCATTTCTAACTCTGTGGTGATGTCAGAGTTTGGGAAGGGGAAGGAGCCTGACCATGAAATCATATGAAATCTGGTTCCTGGAAGATTTGGACATGCTTGGGCTTTGTGTGTCTGAATTTGGGGGGAGGGGAACAGGCCAAAAAAGATGGGGTTAGCCTTGAAGGCTGAATACTAAGATATTTCATGCTTTTTCTAGCTGAAAGAGCAGAAACTTGCTAGTAATTTACCCATCAGTGGTATTCATTAAATGGTCTCATTAGCAAGAGAGTAGTTTAGAGAAAAAAAAAGTTACAGTTACTTCAGAATTGTGAATTCCAAGAAGAATGAGAAAACAAGAATTATGGTCATAAAAACCTAAAGGGTCTTCAAGGGCATTAGTTATTATCCTTTATATAGAAAATCTGATCTATATAAAATGTAGGGTATAAACACCCCCAACTCCTTCTGTGGATTTGGCTGACTATTCTAACTTGCTCTCATACTACCTTGGTCTTAGTTCCCAGAGACTGTACCACTGCCAGCTTACATTTAAGCTCCCTCAGGCTTCTAAGGATAATACTCTTGAGGAGAAACATACTTCCTCTGCCTATCATTCTAGCTCTTGCGCCCCCATCCAATGTGTTTTCTATCTACACAACCAGACTCTCACAAGGAAATGCATCTACATAGTGAATGATATTTACACAATTAGCTATTCAAAATAATGATACCTTTAGATATTGAACACAATCATTTACTTAATAATAAACCAAAAGAAAAAAGTTATGGCTGCTAATATATTAAAGCATATGATTACCATATAAAAGCAGATCACTCTCGTTAAATGCAGTCAATAGCTGTGTTGAAGAGTGGGCAGAGACTTAGAGGAATCTGTTAGGAAAACACATAAGAGAGGAAAGTTTATGTGCTTAAGGTAATTTACAACTCTAAACTTCAGGTTCCAGTGAATAGGTTCATTCATGAATATTTTTACCACATGAAACTGCTTCTCTGCTCACTGCTTGAAATACTGACCCTCACCACTCTTCAGCTGGAAAATCACCTGCTCTCTACTCAAACATGGTCTTTCTGAGCTTTTTTCAATTAAACATTACCCTTAAAAGGACATTTTAGAAAGTTGTTGTTCATAATGTGAATATCCAGAGCTCATCATGCTATCTTCAGCCCAACCAGTTATTCACTCACTTGGATGCTGGATTGTTCAATTAGAATAGAGTTCACAGGGTAGCGGGAATTTTATAGACACCAATCCCCTTCTGCTTTTTCCTTACTAGGCCAAAAGGTGGCAATAGAGAGCAACATCCTTAATGAAAACCTTTCCCCAACTCTAGGTGGTGCTGAAGAGCAACAGCTGTCCCTGGAGTTCTTGGCCAATGAAGTCCTCTCTGACCACTTTCTCTCAGCAGAGGAATTATTCAGCTGAACCATTCTTTCTAATCACTGTTCCTAATTGCATCAAGAGAATCATTTTTCAGCGCCCCCTGCTGTGTCTTCAGTTCTCACATTCCCTTTCCTCTCCTTTTACTATCTCTTGTGATGTTTGCCCTTCTGTTCAGTGGCTTAAATGAGTCTTCTGACTCTCAGTGATTCATCTTTTACTTAAAACATCCCAGTTACCCAAATTTCTCTTGTAAAATTGAAAGTTATTTTTCAATCATACTTTATTTCACAATTTTTAAATATTTTTATCCATTTTCTTAGTTTTTATCCCCTTAGACATAAACTCTCTCTCTACATTTACATATATATACTCTAAAGTCTTCAACCAGGTCCAATTTCTTTGGTACCCTTGAAATCATCTCCTCATACTCACATTTTTTAAAAGTTTCAAAATAAATTAAAGATCTTTCTCTGATTCTAGAAAAATTAAATTATTCCAACACATGCAGACATCAGTCCACATTGTTGACAACACATTGCAAATCCTTGCATCTACACTCCAGATCATTTTCTCTCCAAAATCTGTCCAAATTCCATCTGAAATCTGTCTTCACACACATATTTTAGCAGTTTTTATTAAACAAGGTTCTTCCCCCACACACACACACTCATAGTAGGTATTAAAATGTTCATCAGTAACAACCATGATATCCCACACTTTTTACAATTAATATAAATTCCCTTTTTATGCAAAAAATTTTTTTCTGCCCTTTTCTTTTCATCATTGTTTCTTACCCAAAGGGCCTTAAAGGGATGGCATGCCTTACATAAACAATGAACCATATGCTTTCACCTGCCTAAGTGAATGCCATGTGGTAAGACTGAAACTTAGGGAATCCATAAGATGACCACTCATGCACCAGAAGCTTCCCTTAATAACTTCATACAGTTACTGTACATTCCAAATACTGTACATTTTGTCTTCATCAGCTTAAGGCTGGAGGAGAATGGAGTGATTATCCAGTTAATCATGTACCTATTTGACACATTGGGAATAATGAGACACGGGGAAGAAGAAAGGTCCAGATTCATTCATAGAATCTCAGAGTTGAAAGGATTTTCAGAGGTGATATTATCCAAGCACTTCCTGAATCATGAATCCCAACAACAACATTGGATCATAGCTTTAGAGCAGTAGGGACATTGAAAGCTTATATAGTCCAAAATCCTCATTTTACAGGTTTACAAGTAAGTGGATACCTAGAGAGTTGAGATGATTTGGACAAGGACAAAGAACTAGTAAGTGAAAGAGTTAGTATTTGAACTAAAGAACTCTGACTATAAATACATTTCCTTCTGTCCTTCCTTCCTTCCTTCCTTCCTTCCTTCCTTCCTTCCTTCCTTCCTTCCTTCCTTCCTTCCTTCCTTCCTTCCTT
>NW_027187419.1:40214608-40235413 GCF_028583685.1 Petaurus breviceps papuanus | reverse complement strand
CTTCCTTCCTTCCTTCCTTCCTTCCTTCCTTCCTTCCTTCCTTCCTTTTCTCTTTCAACAAGTATTTATTCAACACATACTGTGAGCATAGCCAGAACTTGTCTCTAGGTCTAGATTACTTTCCCCCTATACCACACTGCCTGTAACATCTCTAATAAGTAACTTTCCTCAAGGTAACCTGCTTAACTAACTGATGTTGTTGCCCAAGTGTTATTTGAGTCCCAGGCTGCTGCCATCTGAGTACACTCCAGAGGCCTCTTCCAAATTCTCTCTGACTTATAGCCCCTACTAAAGTGGTTACTGGTAATATCAGCACATGGTATTCTTTCAAAAGGAAGCACAATCACCTTCCCTGTAAGCACTCAGGCTGACAAGGACATCAAGCACAAAACAGGCTTTATTTAACTCAGTAAACAAACAAACAAACATAAAAAGGACTTACAGAAAATCAAGAAGTACTTTCCACTATTTCTTTCTCACATGACCTATTCCACATAGAAGGGGAAGGAAAAAGCATTTCAGTACCTCCTATGTGCCAGGTGCTGTGCTGAGTGATTAATGAATATATCATTTTATTCTCACAATGAACCCGGGAAGAGGTATGTGCTATCCCCATTTTGCAGCTGAAGAAATTGAGGCAGACAAAGACAACTTGTCCAGGGTCATGTAACCAGAAAGTATCTGAAGCCAGATTTGTATTCAGGTCTTCCTAACTCCAGGCCCAGTGCTCTTTCCATTGAACCACTGAGCTGCCACTTCTGCCAATCCAGAATCCCTATCTTTGCTTTTCCCACTTGGTCCACTCTTTTCAGAAGGAATTTCTCCCTTATGCATATAGTTATAGCAGGGAGACATACCCATTGCAGGCACAAAGATGGTGTCCTTGACTCCCTGTTTATTAGGATCTTCTCTTTAGAACGAGTCAAAATCAGCCTCCTGGGTATGCCTTCCAGAATGTGAAAACCAAATCCAGTATCTCTTCTCTGCAACAGCTCTTCAAGTACTTGAAAGCACTGACCTAAGCACTCTGCTGAACCTTCTCTCCTACCAGATAATCTTCAGTTCATTCAACCAGTACTCAGAGGGCATATCAGATCCACTTACCATCCTTCTTACCCTCCTTGCAGTGTACTCTCATTTAGCAAGATATTCCTAAAATGTGATGCCCAGAACTGGATTCAGCATTCCAGACATGATAGAACTCTCAATGGGACTAATTTCTGGATACTGTGCTTCTTTCACAACAACCAAAGATTCCATTCTCTTTTTTTGGTTACCATGTCACACTGTTGACTCACATTGGGCTTACAGGTCCCTGGAATGCTTCCCAGTGATTTCCAAGCCATGTAGCCTGCATTCTGGCTTCCTCTTCTATTTTCCCTTCTCTGTATCCTTTGCCCCCTGTCCACCACAACTTTCAAAAGCTTGTTCCACTATACATATCACCTTCCCCTAAAAAAAGAATGTAAATTCCTTGACCTTAAGGACTATCTTGATTATATTTGTATCCTGAGCACATAGCACATTGCCTAGCATATGGAGTAAGCACTTAATAGATGCCTTTTCATTTATTCATTCATTGAACTACTAAGTCTTTTCCACATGGACCAGTCTAGATGTATAGAGATACATCTTATGCAATTGTATTTTTAAACCCAATCGTAGAACTTGACATTAATAATCCCTTTAAATTTTCATTAGTGATTTATTTACCTTAAGCCTGATGGCCAGCGGCAAAAATATCCCTCCTTAATATTCTCCCCCCCAAAAAAATCCCCAACGTACATACATGGAGTTTTTTCCAAAAGGCATAATGCAGTTTTAAGCTTTAACAGCTTTAATAGCTTAAAACTGTCCTAAGACTTTGAGAAATCTTGTATTATATTTTTGAGTATATTTTTATAACTCAAAGGCCTTATCATGGGGTAGAAGTGGCCCTCTCTTCTTGATAAAGGCTTGGTCAATAGAGCACCTACCAGTAGTAGAGCATACCTAGATGGAAATGCTCTAAGTATAGGCCCAATTGTCTATCCTTTATCCCAGGACTAGTCTTCCTTGATTCAGAGAAACTATTCCATGAATTCTCCTGGCAATTAGACAGCAAATTGTTTCATCTACAGAAACTCCTGAAATAATCCACTAATACACTAAGAAAGAAGCTGTGATGCACATTGGTGGAAGGTAAATTCCCACCTTAACAATTACAGACCCTTAAAATACTGAAACAAGTAAAGAGAGACTAATACTAACACAAATATCATGGAGCCAGAGAAATAGACTAGAAAAGTGGATCCCAATCTTTTCAAGCATGATGCCCCCATTTTAATATTGAAAACATTTTATCAGGCCTTGTGTGATGTAGTTGAATTCACACTGTATTCTTTTTCCAAAAATAATAAAAATCAAAATGATAATGTTAAGTGCACAGTTGTATTCTTGGTCTCCTTGCAATAACTTCATGGCCCCCAGGGATTCACAAGAATTACTGGACCAGATGCTCTATGAGGGCCCTTCCATCCTTCAAGTTATTATATAACCACTTTCCATTTGCAAAAAACACTTTCACACCTCACGTGATCCTCTTAACAACCTGTTAAAGAAAGTAGTGCAAGTATCTTGATCCCCATTTGACAAGTAAGGAAACTAAGGCCCTGGGGGATTAAGTAGATGCTTTATTGACTGAGCCCAAGGTCTTTCAGCCAATACCGGCAGCACTAGGACCAATTCCTAGTTCTTCCATTTGATTTTATAGGGCTTATTTCCAATGTCCCTATAACAGCTTGCATGGTTCAGGGGCAAGGTTCACCTAGACATGCCACCAAGAGGTGACCACGACTTTTGCTTGATCTCCGATTCCTTTACTTCAGGGTTCTTACCTTTTTTTGCATCTCATGCCCTTGGGCTACCTGGTGAAACCTATGGACATACGCTTTTCACAATAATGTTTTTAAATACATAAAATAAAATACATAGGATCATAAAGGAAACTAATTATATTGAAATAGCTATAATGTTAAAAAAATAAAACAGGTGTGTTGACCCCAGGAAAAGAGCCTCTATTTTTCAGCATTGATTCAGGAGACAATCTGCTAACTAGTACCTGGTATGTGATGGTATGCCATCCTATTTCCTATTTCCAGAAAATTTCTCCCATCAGAGAACTCACTAGTCATCAGCTACTTCATTTGCTCAGCCTCAGATGCTTTCAGAAGCTAAAGATACCAGGTTAGCAGCACAGGTACCCTGACCATGGGAAGACTGCCCAGTCCAGAAGATGCAGCTAAGCTCCCATTTCCCCTCCTCCTCCTACAAGCTTTAGCAATAAAAAAATTAAATATTAATACTTGACAATTAATCTCTGACTTGAAAGAGCCATATATGCCATATGTGTAACCCCTGGACATTTTTATTTCCAATCTGCACGAGTAAGATAACATCCTGAAAATGAAATGTAATCATCAATTAGTGATGTTCCTTAGGAGAAACTGTGATCTGCCATAGTGAGCGATTTTCACATCCAGACCAATGACTAGAGACAGTCAGGAAACAGACAGGCCAGTGAAGAAGAAAGATGGCCAAAGGAACCTTTATATTTTGAGCATCCTGGGAAGTGGTAAGCCAGCTTCCTTTAACCCTTCGAGGACTCGAGGAAAATGAAGGGGGAATACAAAAAGAACCAGATGCAGTCAATCATTTAGCATTTATTAAGTACCTACTGTATGGCAGATGCTGAGATTACAAAGACAAAAATAAAGCAGTACCTGCCCCTAATGAGTTTCCATTGGGAGGGGGCAAGGGTGGAGAAAACATGAACACTTTTCAGTGAATACAGAATAAATACAAGCTAATTACAAGAGAAGGACAGGACTCAGGACTCCTTTAGGAGGAGGCACTTGTCTGAGCTTTGACTAGGCATTCTTAAGAGGTAGGGGTGAGAAAGGAATGAATTCCAGACATGAGGGAGAGTTCCTATACAAAGGTACAGTGATGGAGATAGAATGTCATGTGTTCTAGCAAAAAGACCAGAGACTTAATTCCTTTTGGAAGCTGGAGGAGTGTTGAAATCAAATTGGGAAGAAAGAACACATATTTTCCTGAGTCGTGTCACATTTATACACACACACACTATACATTTAACTGTGGATATGGATATGTATGGATATGTCTGTTTATGTATGTGTGTGTGTGTGTGTGTGTGTATCCTATAATTTTATACAGGCTCTCTCCCATGTCTGGAATGCAGTTATTCTTCTCAAAGTGTATAAAGTTTCTACATTTAGAATTAAATCTTTGTGGTCCTGAACTTGTTTGTTTACTTATAGATGTTAATGACAATAGGTGTTCCTCAGCAGCATCGACTAAAGTGCTTCTTGGCCCTTGGTGAGAAGTCTTTAGGCCAGAACATCCCATTGTGATTCCTTATTCTATTTAATGGGAATCTGGAGCACTCGGATATTTCCAAAGTGTAATTTGTTCTGATGGGTAGACCGACAGTGAATTGAACTGCTTCATTGGGGAAAAGGCGAAAAATAAATTAAACAAATTAATGACTGAAACCTATTCTGGGGAAAAGAAAACGCAGTTGATCACCTTCCCCTACCCCCACCCCTAAGAAAAATCATCATTTTTTATTGCGGGCGCATCTCTGTGGGCTGCTGCTTCTTGTGGGTCTTTTTAAAGAAAGCTTCCCCTCTAGTCGTTTTCTTTAGCCCAATAAGCACAGTTGCTAATTTTCTCTCATTTGGAGATTTCCCCCCCTGAAACCATATGCCATTAAAATGCTTAGACATGTGGAAATGGACTGATGAAGATATGAAGAGACAGGGAAATTCAGATGAGGAGAAACTTTGTCAGATGGAATGACTTTGACATTCGAGATATTAACCAAAAGAGAAAGATCCTGCTATAGGAGTGGGGGGAGGCAGGGTTGTTCCAACAGGCATTAGAAGGAAATGGGAGGGCGGATTGGGAATGAAGCCTAGGGACTGCTTACCCTAGGGGCAAGTGGTCATAGACTGGATGCAGGGATTCCAAACAAGTGTTTCTATCCAGGGAAGGATAACAGCTTTACCCAGAAACAAAGGTCAAGGAAGAGTGTCCAAGTCTTTGGCATGGTCCCTCAGCTGGGAAAAACACTGTAGCAAATGCTCGAGTTTATTTAACCCTTCAATGTTTGCAAAGCCCTTTACTATATTATCTCATATGACCCTTACAATAATCCTATGAGGTAGGTAGTGCAATTATTATCCCCATTTTACAGATGAAGAAACCAGTTACATGGCTTGCCCATAGTCACTGAACAACTAGGCTGAGGTGGTTTCAACCCAGTTCTCTTGATTCCCAATGCAACATGTTATTTATCACATAACCCACACAAGAGAATTCAAGATTCATTTAGTAAGTGCTTGCTATATTCTAGACACTGTACTAGGCATGAGTCAGTTCCCATAGCTCCAAAGAAAGAATCCTCAGGTTACAAAACTGCTTTCTCCACCTCCAGAATGAACTGGTCATGTTATATGGGGTTTGGGAGACAGGTTGGTAGGCACGTGGGCAGAACCAAGGCCTCAGGCAGTCCAGAACCTTTCCGGCAAAGCATTTCCTCATGTGGGGTGACTAAGTCTTTTAAAGTGCTCCTACCTCCACCCCATTGTCAAGGAGTGAAGTGTATTAATTAAAAACTGCAGGACAGCTGTAAGTATTTCCAGATCAAGAGCTAAGCCAGCTTTCTGTCATTTGCTTTCATAACCATGACTGGGTGCTGGAGAAATGCTTTCTTATGGGGTTAAGGCGACATTCTTTTCACTTTTTTATCCCCTCCTTTGCCTCATTATCTAGCCAGCCCCTTCCCCTGATTGATGCTTCAAACCAACTGCCATAGCGAGCCCACATGGAAATGTCACTTGCCAACAGGCAGTCTACCTCTCATCTGGAAATTGCTCTCTGGGTACTAATATAATCATAGCAAGGCCAATGTAGTGGAGAGGATTGCTCAGGGCACTGAGATATGGACAGTTCCCCTAACTCACTAACCTCTATCTTTGATTCCCTAAAAAGAGTGAGGGAGGGAAGTAGGGGGGAACCAACATTTCTTGTTCTAGATCTTCCAGGGAGGCAGACCCTCTCTGCAGCTGGGAGGGTCCTGAGGGTCCCTGTAAGCAAGGACTTGCTGCGTGTATATTCAGGGCAGACAATCATCAACATAGGATGAGGAATTTTAAAAGCCTCTTTTGACCACAACCCTCCCCCACCCCTTCCACCCAGGCTAAGATTGTGGAGGCGTTGAATTTCTACTGAACTAAGGCAATTTCTTACCTAGGAGGGCTAATAGGTATATATTAGTGTATTGCATTAACTCACTGCCACCTAGAGTCACCCAGAGAGGGCAGAGTCCCAGGGAGACAGAACCTAGGGTAAGTAGATTTTGATGCAAGCAAGATGGGGAGAAATTTATTCAAGAAATTTCTAGAGGTGGAAATGTGGAACACAAATTTTACCCACTCATAATTTTGCCTAGGGCCATCCCTGCCTGTAAGGCTCACTCTGTTTCTATTAAGGCCCAAAACATCACCTGTGTTTGCACTGGATGATGGGGATGAATGTAATCACTGCCAACCACCCCCCTCCCTTCACCCCCCACCAGAGACTGTGCTCAATCACTTCTCATATTCTATAATCATCAAACCCACTTGAGAAAGGTAGGGATTCAGAATGGAGGAACACAACTTAGATCCCCAAATCCTGGGATATAGGGGCATTTAGGAATTTGAAGAGCCCTCATGTTTTCAATAATGAGTAATTAATCAACAAAAGCTTCACCAAAATGAAAAATCATCACTTAGGATGTTGTCAGCAAAAGGTCTAATTTGAATTCTAATTTGATAGGCCTATGAATTCTAATACCATATCTAAGGAGACAAAGGCCACCTCCCACTTCAGAACTTTATCTTAGACTCCAGGTCACATCCCTTACACTTCTCCCTTTTTCTGGTCCTGGGCCCAAGCTAATGACATAACTATATCTATATATAAAATGTATCAGAGCAGTAGTCCTTTCAAACCCTTAACAATACTTTTTCTATTGCTTTGAAAATGGCTTAGGAACATAGCAGAACCTATAAGGAAAGAAGGAAGGTTTCCTTTCCTCTATGGCCCTGGACGTGGAAGAGGAAAGGAATCAGCAATTATTAAGCACTTACTATATGGCAGACACTACACTAAGCACTTTACAAATGTTATCTTGGTTGATCCTGACAACATTCCTGTGGGGAGGAAACGGAAGCAGATAAAGGTTAAGTTGCTAGTGTCTGATGCTGGATTTGAACTCAAGTCTTCCTGTCTCCTGGCCTATCTACTAAATCTACCATGCCACCTAGGTAATATTTTTTGTAGAGAGCTTTGTTGTAGCTCTCAGAGCCAGGAAAAGACACTAGGCTGATAGTCCTATCATGGTAGTCAAAGGTGTGTAATATTTTGGCGAAGGCTAATAGATTTGCATCTTGGGCATATGCTAAGACCAGCTTTGTTCAGAATACAATAGCTCAAAAGAAATGTGAAATGTGCAAATTTGAAGACATCTCCAATGAAATGTTTTGTGCCTGACCTGTGTTAGAGCCTTCCAAGCTCTTATTGGTCTGATCTGCCACAGTCAGACACATTAAACCTTGACCTTGACATAGTGATGTCATTTTGGTCCTCTTTAAGCATGAAGGACAACAACCAACCAACCAGTAAGCCACATCATCTGAGGTTAGCTACCCAGTACGATGAAGAATTCCTCTTTTTTTTACTCCTGTATTTACCTAACCATGATCCAAGGTTCAGGTTAGCTCCTAGACCCTTGCCAATACACCCACACTTTGATCCATCCAAACAATTCCACCATCTCAAGCTCATCTTTAAGCCACTCAGTTACCTGTACTATGAAATCTCAACCTCAGCTATGGTGAAAAAGAGCAAGGGAAGGAACAGAAGAAAAGATCTAAATCAGGATAACATGTATAAGCCTTTGGCAGGTAGAGGAAAACTTCAACTAAGAACACTGGGAAAGGTCACTGCAGAATTTATATAAAAACAGTCTATCAGTAAAACTGTTTGAGAGACTTGGGAGGGGAGGCAACAGTTGAAACCCTCTCCTGCTAGCCTGTGGATTCAATGTGTGACAATTATAGTTCTGTAAGGAGCTTTGTCTAGTTTGATATTTTTCATGCTGGCCACCAGCCCTTAGCTTTGTCATCTTCTTTGGGGCTATTCTTTTCATCCAGTCCTGGCTATTTGGGAGATTATGACTCTTGGCTATCCTTTTTTTTTTTAACATGACTTTGCATCATAGTGCCTTTCTCTTCCTGCCTTTTGCTTTATTTCCCAGGTGGGCTTGCTGCCTTGGAATCCCTAGTTTCCTTCAAAGCTCAGCTTAAGCACCAACTTCTAATGAGGTCTTTTATAATCTCAGCTGTCAGTGCTTCTTCCACATGGAAAAAAAAACACATACACACAAAAAAAACTTGTCATATTTATTTTATATATATTTGCATATACCTATATGTGTTATGTGTTGTCTTCCTCAATAAAATGAATTTAAGTTTTGTGAAGTCAAGGGTTATTTCATATCTATCTTTGTATATACAGTGTTTAGCATAGTACCTGGCACATAGTAGATGATAAATGTTTGTTGAAAGATTGGTTGGTGGATTCACAGAGGCGTCCTTTTCCTTCTTTCAATTTGAGTGTATCCTCTTCTGATTCCCTTAAGCAAGAAAATCCATATATATATATATATATATATATATATATATATATATATAGTGTGTGTGTGTTTCTGTACAGTATTCTGCCAGGCAATGTGTAGAACAAAAGAGAAGTGAATAACATATGTACTGTCTTGCATATTAGTTATTTAGCTATATAATTACCTTGTATGTATTAACTTCAGAATAGGCCATGAAGGATTATAAATTTTGGAAAGATGAGTGGGGGAAAGAGGAGAGGAATGGAAGAAATACCAGGTAAGAGGAATGGTATGAACAAAATCATGGGGGTAGGAATTACCATGAGTGTCAAGACAGTAAGTAGACCAGTCTTATTGGGGTGGAGGATTTGTGTTAGAAAGTGTTAGAAAACTATGTTGGAAAATGAGGTAGGAAGGAGATCAAGAGAGGACCTTGAAAGTCAGGCAAAAGTGCGTTAGGCTTGATGGATAAGGTCATGGGAAATCTTGTAGGTTCTTGAAGAAGGGAGTAACATAATGAACATAGCGCTTTAGGAAGATTAGTCTAGCCCTGTACCCAAACTCCCACATGCCAACATAAAAGAAATAGCAAAGTATGACAGTTTCCGAAATTCTTCCCCAGAATTGAGGCTTGATTTCTTTTGTACTCTGTGCTCATTCATAAACATGTAGATTTTTCTGGCTGATTTATTTGGGTTTTAACCTACCCTTCACAGAGCTCTGACATGAGCTTGGCTTGATGCTTCAAAGAGAAGGTCTGTGTTGTAGATGCATCTGTTAGATACAACTGGTCCCCAAACCATCTGTGGATACTTCATGCTGTCCTTCAAAACCCTCCTCTCCTTGAGAGTGGGGGTTCCAAGCTGAGTCATACAGTGGCCAATGAATTTTTGTATTTGGAATATGTCCTACATATGGAAGGTTTTCCACTTGCTATGCTGTGGGGGAGAATGCCTTTAGAGAACAAGAGGTTCTCTATTTGTCTGACAGCAGCAGCATTTCAAACAATCACTGCCTTTTGTCAGAGGCTAAATGGCGAGAGAGTTTAGCCTTTGATTTCTGAGGGTGAGTACACAGGGAAAAGGGTTATGGACCTTGTACTCTTGTCGCCTCAAATATATCTTAGTGCTACATTGCATGGATTCACTGAACAAATCCTACTTCAGGGCTGATTTTTTTGTTTAAGTTCATAATCATCAGACAGCAATAATAACTCAAATTTACAAAGCATCTTAATGTTTGCGAAGCACTCTGAATACATTATTTCCTTTGATCATTATAATACCCCTCCAAGTTAGCTTCTATGGTTACTATTTTCCCCATTATACAGATGATGAAACTGAGGCTCAAAGAGGTTGTGGTCACACAACCAGTGTCAGAGCAGAACTGGAACCCAGACTGGAGCCCTTGGGCTCTTGAGCACCCCAAGCCTAGGACTGGATCTATTAGACCAGGCTGTCCTCACTCTGTTAAGGGCAACAACTGCGGAAAATATTACATGTAATTAGCTAGACATTTTGCTCCTGCCTTTAAGGAACTCACAGTCTCAGATACACGGTGAGAGACAGGATGATGCAAAACATTCAGTAAACTAAACAGATGAAGAGAAATGTCTGCCCCTTGAGCCAAGCCTATGAAGGAAAAATAAATATTGGAACATATATTCACTCTGATGTTCAATACACACAAAGTTTCTCCCCTTGTTTTAGACTTATCTGTATGTATGCCCTGTTTTCTCTCTCCTCCCTGAATGCCCTCTGCTCTTCCTCCAATAGAATGTAAACTCCTTAAAAGCAGGGACTGTTTCATTCATGGCTTTGTATTGTCTTGTACGGACTCTTAATAGCCAGAGCTAATGGAGTTTCCTAAAACTTCCTTACTAGTAATCACCTTCTCCTTGTGGGTATGTTGTCCTCTCTGTTATCTTCCAGTTCTCATCTGATATTCTGGATGCTTCTAAGTCTCCTTTGCTAGCTCTTCATTTAGATTACACACACCACCTATGGGTGTCCCCTGTGGCTCTGTCCCAGGCCCCCTTCTCTTTTCACTCTACCCTATATCACCTGGTGATCTCATTGTGAATCTCCCAGAGGTTTGCTAATCATCTTTTTGCACATGGTGCCTAAATCTATATATCCAGATATCTAGAACCAGACTAAGCACCTAGACAGCTAGGTGGTACAGTGGCTAGAGTGCTAGGCTTCGAGGCAGGAGGACTCATCTTCCTGAGTTCAAATCTGACCTCAGACACTTATTAGCTGTGTGACACTGAGCAAGTCAGTTAACCCCAATTGCCTCAAAAAAAGAAAAAAGAACTATAATGGCTTCCTCCCTGGGGTAAAATATAAAATTGATATTCTAGGATTCACTATAAGGTCCTCTGATGGCATTTAAAGCTCTTTCCTACCTGGCCCCTTCCTAGCTTTCCAGTTTTCTTGTATTATAGTTACTTGTATTATATTTATCTTACACTTGGAGTTCCAAAGTATTGTGTCCCCTAAGAAAAGACTCTCTATCTTCTGTTTCTGCCTTTGTGCTGGCTGTTCCTCATACTTACAGTACTCTGCTTCCCCCTCTCCACCTCTTGCTTTCATTGGTTTTCCTTGGAGCCTTAACTCAGATCCTACCTTCTTTAGGAGCCCTCCTTTCTCTGATTGCCTTTCATCTACTCTGTTGTATGGATTTAGTTATTTGCATGGAATCTCCCCCATAAGGCTTTTTCAAGACAGTTCTTAGCACAGTGACTGGCACATAGTAGGGGTTTTAGCAAAAGCTTGCTGACTGATGCAGTGTCTGGCATATAATAGGCACTTTTAAAATATTTGTTGAATTGAATTAATGGATCTGTGCTAAGGGAGTCATTGGCCTTTGACCCAGGGTGGAGTGCACTCTGTAGAACCCTTTTCCTCTTTTGCATTTTATAAATGCATAATCTAGTTAAAATGAACATCAAGAACATTCTTGAAAGGGAGATATCCCAAAGGGCAATACAATAGGTATTTATGTTTGTGGGTGTGTTAGTGGGGGCTAGGAGGATGCTGGGGAACAATGTGGGGAGCACATATTATTTTTCCCAAATAGTTTCACTCCTACCCATTTTCTTGGTGACTAAGTGTTGGGGGTAGGGAGTGGAGGGTGAGGGGAGAGAGTGATGTACAAAAACCTTATGTCTTTGTCTTTATTGTAACAATGGGCACCACCATCTCATTTTCCTTTGTGGCAACCTCTGAATCAGTGTGTCAAGCTCCCTATTTTCCTGAGCAGCCAAGGTTCCAGGCCATGTCATGATCTTCCATATGCTGGGCCAACTCTTGCCAAGGGAGGCAAATCAAATTTGGTGTAGTGGAATGAGGACTTCGTTTCAAATGCTGTCTCTATCATTTACTATTTGTGTGACATAGGACAAGTCAATTCAACTCTTTGGGCCCCAGTTTCCTCAACTTCCAAAGCTTTTAGTGCTCTCCATTACCATCATCATCATAACTAGCACATATATAGGGCTTTAGGGTTTAGAAAGCACTTTATATTTGATCTTCATGACAACCCTGGTAAGTGGGGGCTATTATGGCACACAAGTACCACCCTACCATAATGGCACCGACTCTGAATTTTGGCTTCACTTTTGGCCAAGGCACTTGACATTACTGGATTCGAGTTGGAATCCCATGCTGGATGGCCAGATCTTGACAGGGCACTGCGATCCTTCTAGGAAAGTTTCCAGGTATATGTCAAAGGTTCCCCATTCTAATGTTCTCAAAATTTAACCAAATTTTTGATCAACAATTGCAAGCTTAGTAATATAGAGTTTGTTCTTAGTCATCAAAAGAGAGACATCAACCATGGTAGGTATTATACTTTTAAGTTGATTATGAAGAAACATTTATTGAGGGTTGACCATTGGGCAATGGATAGAAAATCAATTCCATGGTACTTCAACATTAAATAATATGTATTTTAATGAATGATATTTTTAATAATGAGTAACTTGTGCATGTGTGTGTGCATGCGTGTGTGTGTGTGTGTTCCTCTCCAACTACCAAGCCAAGGTTATTTTGTTTTGTTTTGTTTATAGAAAGGTACATGTCCTAACAATACAGAGACACAAGTTACTTCTAACAGGTGAATCTAAAAAATTCTGTTGACAAAGAATCCAGGGACCCTAGAATATGGAATCTAGCCAGGATCTTCATTGCCATCTATTATAGTCCTGTCATTTTACACATGAGAAATGACTCAAGGGTGCACATGCAGCTACTTGGTAGCAAATCTGGGACTAGTCCCCAGGTCTTCTGATTCCTAGTCTAGTCAGTTAGTCGTTTAGCACTTTTAAAGCACCTAGGGCCTCTGTTAAGCACTGGGGATACAGAGAAAGGTAAAAACAGTTCCTGCCCTTGAGGTACTCACTGTCTAATGGGGTCTCTGGCTGATTAGTATGGTCCGTAAATGATGACCAGTAGTTCCAGCTATTTCTAGGTCATTGATCTCCTCAATATGTACAAATATATCATGAAGTCCTTTGGTCACATTTTATTCCAAGAGGGTTATATAGACTTTCATTTCTGGGAATAACTAGGGATCTGGGGGAATCTGGCACAGTTATTCTAGTGGGATGCATCATACTATAGTGAAAAGAGAGCATGAGAAGTAGAATCAGAGGACCGAAATCAAAATTTTGCCTCCGATATTTATTACCTGTGAGAACTTGGACAAGTCGCTTAAGTTGTCTGGTTTTCAATTACCTCATCTACAAATGAAGTATAAATATGTATATATGTATATGAATGTATGCATGTATATATACATGCACATGTACATATATGCACATAAACACATATACGTATATATAAATATATGAATATAATTTTATATACATATACATGGAGTTTTTGTTATATACAAATGTGTATAGATGTAGTAGTTTTAATAAGACAGCTTCTAAAATCTCTTCCAGCTTTAAATGACCCCTATTTTAAATCTGTCTCTCCCTCCATCCTCTTCACTCCTAGTTCAATTCTGTGTTCATGTCTGACTGAAGGAGTCAGTACTGGTACATCAGATGGCTTAGCCAGTTTAAAATACCACCTGACTGGTGCTTCTGTTACATGGTGGAAGCTGGGCTGAGATTGAGCATCTCTGCTTTTGCCCCCAACAACATAGTATAGGGCTAATCATTTCAAAACCAGTTCACAGTTTGCTCCTCCAGAACAAGACCATGTTATAGTCCTTCAGCTGAGTCACCAATTAGTAAATAGTCTATTGGAGTAGAGCGAGCTGAAGGAAACAACAAAGAGTAAAGAATAGGAAGAAAATAATCGTGTTCAGATAAGCATTAGCACTGTGAACTAGTGCAGTACAGAGGCTATTTTACGTGCGGAGAGTAGATAATTCATTCTAGCAAAAGGAATTGCATTGGAAGGGAAGAGTGGAAGGGGAGTGTAAACTAGCAGAAATCATGAGGTTTGCAAACAAGGAGAAATGTATCCTATGGATACATTTGGATATGGTTAAGGTCCTAATGGACCTTATGGCTATGAACAAGGGCCTAATGGAAAAATTGAGACATCATAGTTTGGTGAATAAAATGGCAGACTTGATGAAAAGGAGCATCTGGGCATTCACCTGCTACCGCCGACCTACAGTGTGAGACCATGGACAACCCCTCCCAGCCTCAGTTTGCTTATCTGAAAATGAGGGCAACAACAATACCTACTGCTGGGTTGGTTTTTTTTTGGGGGGGCATGCCAAATAAGGTAAGGTAAGCAAAGTCCTTTGCAAACTTGGAAACATTATATAAATGTCAATTATTATTGTTGCATAGTCATGCTGAAGGTTGAAAAAATAGCCATCTTAGAGGAAATAATTTCCCAGTCAGTGACAATGAGACTGACATTTTGGGTTTCCATAAAGAAAGCCATAAACCCTCAGATAGTAAGTTAGAATTATATTAGAGAAGTAACAATAACCATCTCCCCTGGAAACTCTGGGTGATTAAGAACTCACAGCTTTTTAAAGAAGCAATATACCATGGGTCATCCTTAACTATTATAACATTTCACTTATATAAAATGAAAGCTATTCCCTAATGTTTTCGTACCTAGAAAGGACCTCAGTGGCCATCTAATCCAACTGTCTCATTTTATACATGAGAAAACTGAGACCCAAGGGTAAGTGACTTGTCCAAGGTCATATTGTTAATCAGCATCAGAACTAGGATTTTAATCCACGTCCTCTGAAATACAGAATTAGTATTCTTTCTACTGTATACATTGCATGCAGTTGCTTTTTATTTGGCCATGTAGAGTCAAACAAAATAAGTTTTCTCCCAGTTCCACTTGCCAGACCTTCAGATAAATACTTGATGAAAGTGATCTTCATATCATCTATTTCTTCACCAAATGTTTATTAAGCACCTATTGCTAGGCAGGCACTGTTCTAGGCTCTGGGGATACAAAGATGGAGAAAAGTCCCTGCCCTCAAGGAGCCTACATTCTATTGAGGGGAAATGTCATGTATACAAATAAGTAGCAGCTACAGACAAAGTATTGACATAGAATAATTTCAGGGCATTAGCAAGGGGCAGTAGTGAGGAGTAAAGGAATTCCAGGTAGAGGTGATAGCCTCTATGCAAAGGCTTAGAGGTGGGGATGGAGTGACAACCATGAAGCACATATAAGAAGGCCAGTTTGGGTAGAATGCAGACTGGGTGAAGGGGAACGATGTCCAGTAAGCTCAGAAAGATAATCTGGGGCCAGATTGTTGACAGGCATTGAATGCCAAATGGAGGAGTTTGTGCAATAAAGTGCCACTGAAGCTTCTTAAGTGATGTAGTGACAGACCCAAACTTTCTCTGTCAACCTGAATGGATCAATCGGCAAGTGTTCACTCAGTGCTCAGTGGGAACCAGGCACTGTGCTCCATCCTCACTGGGGATACAGAGGCAGAAGAGGACTCAAGTAGCTTACAACCCAAGCAAGGGAGACAGCATGTAAATGTATGAGAAACACTAAATAAAGGAATCAAGTTAATGGCACTAGAAACTGGGTGGGATCGCATGGGATGGTTCATTGTTCTGGTTTCCCTGTTTTGTAGGGGCTCCAGTCTGTCAGTAAATGTAACTCTCCAGATGTTCTCTAACCAAACAAAACTGTTGCCTCCTCCCTTTTGGATACTATACCTTTGTGGGAAAATCTATTTGGATTTTTATTTGATTGCCCCATCATAGTGACTTTTAACTCATATTGATCTTGATCCCACACCTTTAGATCCCTAGTTTTGTTTTGCCCCCACATGAAATCACATTTTCTCCCTACTTGTATAGTCAATTTTAAAAACTCAAAAATGTAAGTCTATATTTATGACTAATAATTTTATTTTAATAGATTCAGCTCATTTTTTCTAGCTAGCAGTTCTTAAATATAGTCTGCAACTCCTGGGGATCTTGATACCCTTGCAGAGGAGGGTCAGTGATGTTAAAACTATTTTCACAATACTACTAAAGCATTTATCTATTAAAATACTCCTCTCTTTTGCATCTACATATCTGCGTGAGACCAGATTTTCTTTATATACTTCAACCAAAACAACTTATCACAACAGATTGAATGCAAAAGGAGATATGTAAATCCAACTGTCCTCCATTAAGCCAGACATTAAAGAGATTGCACAATTATGGAAAACCACACCATTCTTCTCATTAAATTATTTTTGTTTTGGAAATGTATAGTTATTTTTATTGGAATGTGTTATGCTAATAGGTAATGGATTTGTTATTGTTTTTAAATGAATTAATGAGTAATCATTTTTAAAATTGATTGGTTTTAATTTTTAATATGGTAAGTAGCAATAGATATAATCTATGTGAACAAAAGCTCTGGTGGTTGTTGTTCAGATGCTTTCAGTCATGTCTGACTCTTTGTGATTCCATTTGGGGTTTTCTTGTCAAAAATGCTGGAGTGGTTTGTGATTTCCTTCTCCAGCTCATTTTACAGATGAGGAAACTGAGGCAAACAGGGTTAAGTTACTTGCCCAGGGTCACATAACTAGTAAGTGTCTGAGGCTAAATTTGAACTCAAGATGATGAGGTTTTCTTAGTCCAGGCCTGGCACCCTATCCACTGAATTTTTAAGAGTGAAGAGATCCTGAGAGCAAAAAGTTTGAGAACTGTTATTCTAACCTCTTGAGATGTTTTTCAATCCCAATTCTATAATTCAACAAATTAGCTATTTCTTCTAGGTTCATTTCATCCATAGATCTTAGTGAGTTCTCTCTCATGGGAGATCTTCAAGGAAAACCTAGATGGCCACTTATTGATCATATTATAGGGGTAATTCCTGGTCAACTTGGAGTTGGACTTGATGAACCCTGAGGTCCTTTCCAACTCTGAAATTCTGTGATTTGGTAACTCTGATTTGGGAAGCATGCCACTTATGATTTTATCCAAGTAAATTAAATTGAGACAAAGTAAGAGGAGGGTCCTGTGGAACTTCATTGGAAATCTTCCTCCAGATTGCCACTGATTCATTATCACCCCTCTTTGGGTCTGTCAACTATAACTGAATTCACCTACTTGCATTATCATTCAGACGATATTTTTCCATTTTTTCAAAGAAGGATCAAGTACATGACCAAGCATCATTTAAGGCACCTGTCTTTTTAATATTAAGAAATGCTACAAATTGCTTACTAGAATCTAGATTTACTATGCCTTGATGATCGTTCTCTTTGGTACAGAAAACAGAATCGAAGTAAGAGATTGAGTAGTTTTTCCTTCTCTCTGCTGCCCCTTAGTATCTCAAGCCATCCTCTTAGGCCATCTTTGATCTCCCTCTAGCCCTAAAGTATGTAGTTCGGAGAGAGAAGCAATGACGTGGTGAAAAGGTCAGGGAAGTGGTCTTAAGGTCCAACTGGGCTCAAGTTTCCACCTGTGTGACTCTGAACCTCAGATTCCTTAGGTATAAAAGGAGGAAAATATTATTTGCACTATCTACATCATAAGGCTATTACAGAGAAAGAGCTTCGTAAACTCTGAAGCCCTATTAAATGTGATTATCATTATTAATTCCAATTATGCAATTCCAGGTGCTATGGAGTACAGCAGCTGCCATGGAATACATAATTCAACATCACCAATGAGATTGCTGTAATGCTTACCATCATCATGCTTATGGCATGTCAGGGATTTTTTTTTCCCACTGTAATTCCTACTCTTGCAACTATTAGAAGGCGGAGGGAAATGCTGATGTGAGAGCTGGTGGTGTGGAAGGAAACAGCTGTTTGGTCTACAATGAGGCTGTTTCTGGGGAGGCAGATTAGTGAGTTTCTCCCCTGAGGCACCTCAGGAAACCTGAGAACTCTACCCCCATTGCCTGAGGAAACCTATATAAAGGTTTGCTAAAATTGCAAGTAGAGATTAAAACACTACTGAATGCCCCCAGGCAACTTTCCAATTTACTAGGGGGAGTAAAGAAGGTAGGAGGAAAGGAGAGGAAAAGAAAGAGAGGAGGAGAAAGTGGGAAAAGGGAAAAAGGCTAGAGGAAGGGTAGGAAGAGGAAAGGCTTTCAAAATCTGGAGCTAAGCTGTCAGGAAATGGGGAATCAATACAATAAGCACTTTTGTGTTGGGACACAAAAACTAAAATGAAATAGTCTCTTCCATCTCGGAGAGAGAGAAAGTAAATTTCACAGATTAGTTCCTGGTCCCACTACAAGCTAGTTGGGTCTTTCCGATCTCTTCTGCCCCTCCCCCTTCCTTTTTCCCCAGGTTCCTCACTTTTTTTGTTGGATCTCATTGATTTGTAACTCACCAAAGCCTGGAAGACTGTAGCGACTTACATGCCTGAGGAGGCACAAAATGGTTTTGTCATTACAAAAATCACACTGGACGGCGAAGAGACTGGGAGAGGGGGAGTAGATAATGTGGGCCTGAGAAGCTGCGAATGTGTCAAAGCAGGTTTGTCATTGCCAAAGCAAACCAAAAGCGAAACGTAATGGAGAACTAGAGGCAGATAGAGTCTGTCAGCGAGATTTAATTTGTTTTAGAACTGAGAGAGTTAGAAGAGGCTGGGTTCCTGATTGGACTGGACAGCGGAGAGGTGGAAGCAAAGAGAGAAGGCTAGAGCTATCCATCCCAGCTAGGACTCAGGCAAACCAATCAGATAAATCTCTTCATTATGGTCGCAAATAAAAGGCAAGTGGGTAGAGGGCAGAGCAAAGCCTGCAGATTAAATTTGGTCAGAGCCAATATCTGACAGTCCCCCATGCTGTTTTCCAAATGAAAGCTAATGCAACTATGAATTAGCAGCCCCAGGAGCAATGGAGGGAGAGAATCCAATTCTCTCACTCAGGAGCTCCTGTTCCATCTGAGAGGAGCCATGGGGCCTTTCTGGATTGGTTCGTTTCAGAAACACCCATGGGAGGGAAGTGAGGAATGGGGAAACCCCATTTGGACCACCTTGCCTAAATCCCGACAGGCTACTGAGTTATGTTGCAGTCTAATTCAAGTAGCTTGGAGAGATAGGAAGCTTGGTGCTTTACTTTTAACTTTGCTGCCAATGAGAACTCAGGGTGAATCCCACTTTCTTCTGCAAGGGTGCAGTGGACATATAACCAAACACCTGAAGGAACTCAATGTCACTCTATGAGCCCTGAACCCCACTTCTCCTTAGGCAGCCCTGCTCTCTCTCCAAAGCCACCATACCAAAAGAGGGTGATGTAACAGTGAAAAGATCACTGGGCTAGGAGTCAGAAAACCCAGGTTCTATTTCTCACTCTGCCACCAACCCACTGTGGGATGTTTAACAAGTCACTTCAACTCAAAGCCTGAGTTTCCTCAAGCATAAAGTGATGGATTTGGGCTACGTGGTCTCCAAGAAACCTGCTAACTTAAGATTTAGCTATGTAACTTTTCCTTGATGTCCTTTCCATTTAGCATTCCCAGTGACATGTAATTGAAAATATCTTACTACTTAATTATGTTTTAGTCTGCTTCTTTTCTTTTGTCTCTCCTTTACTTGTTGAGCTACAACATCTGAGGAAATGTGCTTGTGAGCTCCTAGGAGGCAAAGGCTGTGTGTAGTCCTTTGTCAGGTACCATCAAACAAACATTTAACAATTATTAAGTAGTTCTATGTGTCAGGGACTGTTCTGTAGCTCTGGAGATAGGAAGAAAGAAAGAGAAAGAAAGAAAGAAAGAAAGAAAGAAAGAAAGAAAGAAAGAAAGAAAGAAAGAAAGAAAGAAAGAAAGAAAGAAAGAAAGAAAGAAAGAAAGAAAGAAAGAAAGAAAGAGAAAGAAAGAAAGGAAGAGAGAGAGAGAAAGAAAGAAAGAAAGAAAGAAAGAAAGAAAGAAAGAAAGAAAGAAAGAAAGAAAGGAAGGAAGGAAGGAAAGACGGAAGGAAGGAAGGAAGGGAGGAAGGGAGGAGGGAAGGAAGGACGGACAACCCCGTCCTCAAGGAGATTACACTCTATTGGGCAAGTCCAAAATGTATATAAAGTCAATGCAAAGTAATTTCAGGGAAGCTTCTAAAGGCATCAAGAAATGCTAAACTGAGCCTTGAAAGAAGAGAGATTCTAAGAGAAAAAGGTTAGAAAGGAGACATTCCATGTATTACGCATATAGATGGGAAGGATCCACAGAGTTACTTGACACTTTCAGATGGTGGATGGTAATTTCAGCATGTGTCAGTTCCTCTCCACCCTGTCCCCAGAAAATATAGAAATATATGTAAACACACACACACACACACATACATATGCACTCACATGCATGTGTTGTTCATTTGTTTCAGTTGTGACTAACTCTTCATAACCCTATTTGGGTTTGGTTTGGTTTTATTTTTTGGCAAAAATATGAGAGTAGCTTGTCATTTCCTTTTCCACCTCATTGTACAGATGATGAAACTGAAGCAAATAGGATTAAGTGACTTGCTCTTGGTCACAGAGCTAGTAAGTGCCTGAGGCCAGATTTGAACTCAGAAAGATGAGTGTTCCTGACTCCAGGCCCTGAACTCTATCTACAACATCCCCTAGCTACCTGATATATATATATATATATATATATATATATATATATATATATATATA
>NW_027187419.1:40205855-40214598 GCF_028583685.1 Petaurus breviceps papuanus | reverse complement strand
ATATATATATATATATATATATATATATATATATATATATATATATATATGTGTGTGTGTGTGTGCATATATGCGTATAAACATAGATTTATATATAATATATACACATATAATTGATTGATATAGATTTACTCATCTTTATATATGTTGTTTTCCCTTAATTGAATTAATATAAGTACTTTGAGGTCAGAACCTGATTAATTTTTCTTTGTATCCCCAAAGCCAAGTATAATGCCTGGTAGGTAGACACTCAAAAAATATTTGTTGAATGATACCACCAGATAAGGTACAAATAAGCTGTCCCTTATTCTCCTTATCATATTTTCATACCTTCCTAATTATCCCACTCACCAATGGCTTTTCCAAACCTTTTCATCCCTCCTAAAACTTCCAATGAGTCCCCTGCCCTTTCTCTCAGCTCAGAATCCAGCCTCAAATCAAGGGATAACTCCCTCTTCTCCCCTCATCTCACATCATCCAGAAGCCAACTGCCTCTATCTCTTCCTTTATCCCTGTCTCACAGGACAAAATATTTTTCCCCTCCTACTAGCCAAGATCAACTCTTCTACATGCACAAGTGGTTCCATTCCTCTTATTCTCAGAAGATTGGCCCCTCTATCATCCTCACTCTCTCACTTATCTTTCATCTCTACCTTTGTACTGGTTGCCTCCCTACTGCCTACAAATAAGGTGGTATCTCCCCATTTTCAAAAAAAAACCTTCATAAAAAACCTTTAATCCATCCAGTCTCCCTAGCTTTTATCCCATATCTTCCCTTCCTTTTCTGACTAAACCCATTGAAAAGGCTTCCTACAATACACTTCTTTCCCCCTTACTTTCTCCTTAACTCTTATATTCTGACCTCTGACCTCATCATTCATATGAAACTTTTCTCTCCAAAGTTATTAGCAATCTCTTTTTTATAGTATTTCATTTTTTCCAATTATATGTAAAGAATTTTTAGCATTCATTTTTGTAAAATTTTGAGTTCCAAATTTTTCTCCATCTCCTCTTCCTAAAACAGTAAGCGGTTCAATATAGGTTATATTGTTATATATGTGCAAGCATGTAAAACATATTTCTATATTAGTCATAGTTGTGAAAGAAGAAATAGATCAAAAGGGAAAAAAACATGAAAAAATAAAGCAGGTGAAAATAGTATGCTTCCATCTGCATTCAGAGTCTATCCATTCTTTCTCTGAATGTGGATAGCATTTTCCATCATGAGTCCTTTTAGGACTCATTGTGACTGTCTTGGATCATTATATTGCTGAGAAGAGCCAAGTCATCCATAGCTGATCATCACACAATGTTGCTGTTACTCTGTGCAATATTTCCTGGTTCTGCTCATTTTATTTTGCATCAGTTCATATAAATCTTTCCAGGTTTTTCTGAAATTCACCTTAGCAATTTTTTAATTGACAAATCTAATGGCCTTTTCTCAGTCCTCATTCTTATTGCCTTTTTGTAGCCTTACACTGTACATCACCCTCTTCTCCTTACGTTTTCATGGCACTGTTCTCTCCTGGTTCTCCTCCTATCTAGCTCTCCTTCTCAGTCCCCTTTGTTGGATCTTCATCTAGGTGACACTGACTGTAGGTCTCCCACAGAGCTCCATCCTGGGCACTCCTCTCTATACACTATTTCATTGGACTGTCTCATCAAATATCTATTTATCCATCACATACCTCTCTCTTGATTTCTTTCTCTCATATCTGACCACCTATTGAACATCTAGAACCTGATGTCTTATAGACATCTTAAACTCAGCATAACCCAAACTAAACTCATTATGTTTCCCTCCAAACCCTCTTCTCTTTCTACATTTCCTCTTACTGTTAATGGTAACATCATCCTCCCAGTCTCCCCAGGCTAGCAACCTAGATGTCACCCCAAATTCCTCTCTCTCGCCACCACCCCCATATCCAATCTGTTGCCAAGGTCTATTGAATTTACCTATGTAAAATCTGCATACATCCCCTTTTCTCTTCTGATCCTGCCTACACTGTGGTGCTAGCCCTTATCACCTCACACCTGGGCTATTTACAAAAGTTGGCTGGTGGATTTCCTTGCTTGTAGTCTTTCCTCTACTCCAGCTACTCCTTCACTCAGCTGTCAAAGTGATCTTCCCAAAGTGAAGGTCTGATCATGTAACTCCCCTACTTGATAAATTCCAATGACTCACTATCATCTCCAGGATCGAATATACAATCCTTTGCTTGACTGTCCCCACTCTCAACTTTCCTGTCTTCTTATACCTTGTAACCCTGCTCCCAAATATATTCTGTGTTCTGGTGATACTCATTTTCTTGTTGTTCCTGGGACAGGACACTGTGTCTTCTCCAGTGCCACCCAGTTTCACTGACTGTCCCCCATTGCCTGGAATTCTTTCTCCCTTCATCTCTGGCCCCTGGCTTCCTTGACTTCCTTCAAGTCTCAGCTAAAATCCCACCCTCTAACAGGAAGCTTCTTCTGTTGCCCCTTAATTTCCTCTGCTGATTATTTCCCATTTACCCTGTCTGTAATTTGTATCTGGTTGTTTGCAGCCATCTCCCCACTAGACTGTGAGCTCCTCATTGGAGGGACTGCTTTTGCCTGTCTTTGTATCCCCATAACTTAACATAGTGCCTGGAACCAAGTAGGTTGAATTGCTCATTTATTTTTGAAATTATGAAATGGGGCAGGCATGCCTGGTTCTTTGTGCACTTGAGGGGGAAGAGGACAATGGCAGCAGCAAGTGTGGCTGCAATCACACTTTAATAAGGCACAGAAAGCATAGGGACAAATAGCACAAAAAAGGAGGAAGTTTTACAAAGGTACATAGAATAGGGTGGTAAAGAAAGGCAGGCAGTGATGGGGGAGAGAATGGGAAAGGAGTGAGTCACATAAGATCACTCACATCACCGTGTATTAGAGTTGGGAACACTCAGCAGCACAGACCCAGATGAAAACAGAACAGTGTTCAGGGAGCAGGAGTTTGAGATCTCATTTTATACAGGTTATTTTGGGGGGATGGGGGGACAAACTAAGTCTTATCTGTGCCACTTTAGGGTTAGTTCATTAACATATCCAAATGCTCTCAAAGTTGTCAGTAAAACTTTCAAGTTAACATATCTATGTCATCTCGAAGTTATCAGAGTCATTTGGTGTTCTGCTGGCCCTCCAGCAGAACTTATTAGATTTACATATCATAGAACCAAAGGACCCTGACAGCAAAGCTTCCTTTAGCACATAGTACTAGGATGTGGTTAATTTGGGTTAATATATGATACAGTTTGAAAATTATCTTCCTTTCATCTTTAGGATGGTCTGTACATGACTTCTAGGTTCCTCTTTGCAATCTTACTTCCGGCCATTGTAAATTTATACTGGCTATTTATAAACTTACCATACTAACTAGGGGTGGGGATCGGGGATTGGTCAGAGGGAACAAGACACGATTTTAACACATAGGTGTTTAACAAATGTTTATTGACTGACTGACTAGCCTAATATTCATGTAGCATAAACATGTTGAGAAACAAACAGGAAGAGCAAAGGTGGTTGCTTTTTTCACAGGGTGACCAGAGCACAAACTAAAGCCGATTGGCCAGTTGAGGGCCAGAGGATCTCCAAGTAAAGGACACAATTAAGCAGCTTAAAAGCAGCTGTCCAGAACCTCAGAACTACAGAAACATTTATCAGCAGATTTTGTACGGGAAAGCAAGAGGGCTAGGACTCTGTCTGCTACTACGACTCATTTTCCAATGGGTGACAGTTAGAGGAAGGAGGGTAGCAGAAAATAAAATATTTTAATGTGCCTCTCAACAGTGATATAGCCTTCTTAATATGACAAATCAGAGCTCCTGCTGTACTTCATTGCCGGCATGTTAATGAGCCAAGTTTCATAACTGACACATTTTGGGAAAGGTGTGTATGTGTGTGTGAGGGGGGGTAAATTTATGAATGACTCTGTTACCCATATACTTAGGGAGAAGAGAGGGAGAGAGAGAGAGAGAGAGAGAGAGAGAGAGAGAGAGAGAGAGAGAGAGAGAGAGAGAGAGAGCGAGAGAGAGAGAGAGAGAGAGAGAGAGAGAGAGAGAGAGAGAGAGAGAGAGAGAGACAGAGAGAGAGACAGAGACAGAGAGAGAGACAGAGAGAGAGAGACAGAGAGAGAGAGAGAGAGAGAGAGAGAGAGAGACAGAGAGACAGAGACAGAGACAGAGACAGAGACAGAGACAGACAGAGACAGACAGAGACAGAGACAGACAGAGAGACAGAGAGAGAGAGACAGAGAGATGGGGGGAAGCTGGCTTCCTGAAGTCCATACCACTCAAGGGAAGAACAACCCCGGGTCCCCCCAGCTCTTCTCCTGAAGCAACAATACAAATAGTGAGGAGAGGCGGTCAGCACATCGAGTTCTCTGTGATTCCTCTTCACTAAAAGACTTCATTAATTTTTTTTAAAAAAGCAACCAAACACTCCATGCTGTTTCCATGATTAATGCAAGTCACTGTCAGCATCTGCCTGCCATACTGTAGTTCTTACCTCCATATTTGAGGGGTTCTTGAGTAGAAACAGGTGACTGGTAGTAACTCACCCTGTCTCAAAGAGTGCTAAGTTCCAGCAGCCAAGGGGCAGACTTCCTAAGAAGGAAAGCAGGGAGAGAGCTTTCCCTGAATAGGCTGGCCTGCTTTGGCTTTGGGATGGGAGGAGCAGGTTACAGCACTCATCTGATAACTCCACTTGGTCCCTAATTAAAACCTGCTGCTCCCATTATACAATAGAGAGATTCAGTGGCCAGGGAGAATTGTGCTGATTTAATACTCCTTTGTCAGTCTAATAGTACCAAATATAGTGCCTGATACTGTGCCCAAGTGATAAGGATAATATAGGGTCCTGATCTATGATCTCATTGAAGTAGAGAACTCTGTGTGATGAAACTGCCTCTATCAGGGCAGGTCATCCTGTTCTCTGAAACTAATAGTTTTACCATAGTTGTCTGGAGCCCCAGACTTGCCCAGGGTCACAGCCAGTACCTGTCAGAAGCTAGACATGACTCCATTTCTCCTTGTCTCCAAGGCTAGCTCTCTATCCACTTTGACACAATGTACCAAAATGAATATAAGTACTGACAAGACAATATCCAGAAAATACTACCAGAGTAGGTCATACTAATTTGAACTATTAGAGCACAGGTGTCAAACTTGTCACCTGAAGGTCACATTCTTTCTCTCTCTCTCCTACCACTCACTTCCATTAAAATTTTAAAAATTGGGAAATGTTTAACAAAATAAAATGAAAATACAATATAAAATAGATAATGTTAATTTGTGGTTTTCTAAGTCAATATGTGGCTTACAGAGATGTTTCTATTTAAACCACTGTGTTAGACTCTTTTAAGTAACTTACTTTTAAGCTGCTGATAGTAAGAAGCACCAGGAGTACCTAGTGAAATTTGCTGACTCAGTGCTATCGATTGTATTTGCCTCATAAACCATCTGGGTTGTCAACCGCTTTACTGATGGCAAGTCTTCTATGATAATACTTCACTTGGTACCAGGAGGGTCTACTTCTACCCAGCCCATTTTGGGGATGTTGCCAAAAACTGGGCCGAGGTTGTGTCTTTTCCTTAACTCATTCTTTTTGATGTCCAGACCTGTACTAGAGAGCTGAGAGCAGGAACAAAGAGGAATAAGTGAGAAGGGTACCCAGAAATAAGGCCTCCACTCTTAAAGATTCTGCAGAGTCTCCAGGGTCTGTGGATTAAACTTTACCAACATTCACCCTTCCATTCCCAACTCACTTATTGTGCCTTCTCCAGGCCATAGAGCACAGGCAAGTTAAAGAGATCAAGGCTGTGATCTAGACAATCAGGCAAACTTAGGCATGTCTCTCATAATGATTTCTCCAGACCTCTTGCATGATACCTATATCCCTCCCTTGTGTTGCTGCTACCCCTAGAATAAAAATGCAACTTTAGGACTTAAGGGTTTAGGGCTTGTTTGTTTGTTGTTAGTATGTTGATAATTATTTCAATATAATTGACTTACTTTATAATCCTATATATCTTATTTTATGCATTTTAAAACATAATTCTGGGAAAGGGTTCATATATTCACCAGATTGCCAAAGGAGTTCATGATATATTCCCCCGAAAGACTTTGATACAGATAAAATATTCTATAATCTGAATTTCTTATAAAAAAAGGAATGCTTAATTGAGTATTCTGATTATTGCTTTGGCCTTGAAACCCAACAAGATATCGGGTTATGAAATGACTTGGATGAGCAAGGCCAAAACAAACCTGACAACCTCTCTTCACCTTAATTGCCAAGATAATTGAGGCCAAAGCTAAAGGCATGAGAGTATGTTGGAAACAGAATCATCCAAGTTGGCCATCTATCTCATTGAAATATTGCTTCCACTATCCATTTGTTCACTTGATTGTGGCCATCCTTGGTTTCATTTTATTCTGTGTTAGATGTTGTGTTGGGTTGGCTGTGATCCCTGCCTCAGGAATAAGTAGTCTCTTTTGACATGGGCTCAGGAGGGAGCCTGAGACTTTGTCCTCTTCAGTTTCTTGGATGTTGGAGTCATTACGTGAACTTTAGCTAGTCAAAGCAGTGAGAATGACAGTCTAGACAAATTAAAGGGAAAGAAGACTCAAAAAATTCAAGGAAATTTTGGGATTTCCCAACCAAAAAGACACAAAAGAAGAAAATTCAATGCCACTGTGTCTAAAAGGGTAAGTGGTATATTCATTGTCATTAAAAAAGTGTTTATATCCTAAAATCCATGCCATCCCATCAGCTTTCCCCCTAGTGTAGCAGAGAACAGTAAACACAGCACAAGAGTATGCCTGCTTACATGAGCGTGCACACACACACACGCACGCACACACACACACACACACACACACACACACACACACACACAGAGAAATGGGAAAAAGTTAGCTGCTTCTGTTGTAAATTTAAACCAAGTCCAGAGTACTGAAGGCCATTTGTAAGGTCTGCTGAGCTAATGGATTCATAATGACTTTTAAAGCTTCACTCGGGTAAGAAATACTGTTCATTTTTTAATTGCATATAATTATACTTTTTCATAATCCAGGGCAGCATAGCAAAAGTAAATCTACTGGCTTAATTATAAATCTTTTTATTATCTGGAACCCTGCTGAAATAAAAATTAAAAAAAAACCTATTGTGATATGTATGTGTGTGTTTTTAATCTAAGAAAAGGGGGGGAAACCCCTCCTTAATGTTGAATGAGTTATAAAGCTTTTGATGGAGATATATTGTCTTGGATCACATGTGGCACTCCATTTTTGGCATTCCTATTTGTAGAAATGCCCTGAGTAGTTTGCACTGTTTGCCATGATTGGTACTTGCCCCAGGAGAGGGGTCTAGTAAATGGACTTTTCAGGAGTCTGAAAGAGTGCTTGTCCATCCCTAGAGGTCCACTCTGGGAAAAGGTTCAAACATGAAATATCACAGGGAAGAGGGAAGAAAAAATTTATAGGAGAGGAACTCTTAGGGATATGTTCTGATTTTCTCCTACTAGATTTCCTTGTAATAACTTTCTCAAGCCCATCGTATGACCCCTATGCCTCTTTAAGCCTGCCAAGAATGACCCCAAAAATGAAGATGCATCTTTGAGGGATATAAGGACAATAACCCAGCAAGGAAGATTCATTTCTTTCATGTTGATAAGATTCATGTAATCTTAGTTTCTTGTAACATAGAAACACTGAATCAATAATATGCTGAGAGATAACATATTATCTGGTCTGGACAAGGAAAAATTTGGACCAAAAATAATCTTGTTATGAGGGATGGAGAGAAATGTACTAGTGCAGCCCTCAAGCTTGTCATTCCAATTCCAGAGCCCCATTTCCCTTTGACCCATTATGGATCATTTTATATTGACAGACCTGAGAGGTGACATCTCTCTGCCAAAAGAACCCATTTCCAAGAAGTAACCAAGGTAAAGCTATTGCCAGAAGTTGGAACCTTGTGAAGGTGACCCTTCTCTTATAATATGGAATATCATCTCCTATGTCCCAAGGCTTCATTAAGTTGTCTCATCCCCTCTGTGGGTTCTAGGATTCCTGATCTCTGCCCCAGTGGGAGTGGTGTGAGCCTCCCCACCTTTTAAGCAATCATTCATCACACTATGATTCCCCATAGACTAAATGGAACAGTGAGTTATTATTAGGGGTACAAGGATAGAGAACAACAAAGAAAAACCAATTAAGCTTTTAAAGGTTGAGCAACCCATTTGTGCTTGATGGAGATGAATGATGCTGTTGCCCAGTTCTGAATGGGGTGGGTTTCTTGCTCTGTAGAGACAGCAATTTGAAATTAACAGTGCCCAACCACCATCTCCTTCCTCACTACACCCTTCCGTGAAGCCACAGACACCCTCCTCCCACACGAACTGGCTTTCTTTACTATACCTGGTTACCTTCCCTGTTCTCTTCTTGCTGGGACTCAGTCTTTCTTATTCTTGATGCACCAAGGATCTTTGACATCTCTCTACTCTGAGAATGATTATTAATTAACATGGTGTAGGGGAGGTTACACTTAGAGTTTGGCAGAACAAGTGACTGTCTTAGTTAAGTTACCAACTTGCTATGTGACTTTGAGTAACTCACTTTTTGGGCCCTAGGTCCCTGAGTAAAATAATGGGATTGGAATTTTAAAATAACCCCGTGTGTGTGTGTGTGTGTGTGTGTGTGTGTGTGTGTGTGTGTGTGTG
>NW_027187419.1:40087025-40205845 GCF_028583685.1 Petaurus breviceps papuanus | reverse complement strand
TGTGTGTGTGTGTGTGTGTGTGTGTGTGTGTGTGTGTGTGTGTGTGTTAAGCTTTAATAGCTTAAAACTGCATCAAGATTTTGGGATACCCTTACTAGCTGTGTGACCCTGGGCAAGTCACTGAACCCATCTTGCTTCTGTTTCCTCTTCTGTCAAATGATGTGAAGAAGGAAACAGCAAACCATTCTAGTGTCTTTGCCAAGAAAACCCCAAAATGGGTCACAGAGTTGGACATGACTAAAACAACTCAACTACAACAATGAACAATTATATAAGTCTATTAGGTAGATAAATATGTATATCTACACACCTATGTGCCTGGTACAGCTAGGGCATGTGTCACATTCTATCCCTATACCTGCCCAAGCCAGAGGGTATTATGTTTTGTTCTGTCAGTCAATGTTGTTTAGTTTAGAAACAAAATGGCTCCAATTGACTCTGCTTTGACATCAACTGTGAAGCTCATGTACTAGATAAATATAGCATATCTTCTAGTAACAGCAGGAGATATTCCTGGAAGAACCATTCACTGTAATAGGGCTGTGTTAAATTAATCATAGGTAGTCTTCTTAATGTGTACCCTGCCCGTTCATGGACTCTAGTGACATGCTTAATAATCATGTTTTATTAATTTGGGAATTTTATGGAACATACAGAAAGAATGCATAAATAATCCCTAGAGAGGATATTTCTGATGGCCTATCACTAACTACCTTTTAAGGAAAGTAAGAATTGGGGGGGAGGGGTTGGGGGAGGCAAAGGTGCTGGGGGGCAAAGGAATCGTTTTGTCATTAACTACCTGTTTGACCTCAGGATGAAATATAAAGTCATCTGTTTGGCATTTAAAGTTCTTAATAACCTGTCCCCTTTCCAGTCGTTTTATACTTTACTTCTTTTCCCCTCTAGGTCTTTGATCTTATTATCTATGGATAGATGATGGAAGTTTTGAGTCCCAAACTCAAGGTCAAATGAAAGAGAAGTACTTACTCTTAATAGAGAAAACCAAACTGCTCTAATGTCTGCACATAATTCCTTTATAAAAAAAGTTGCTCTCTTTTCATTAAGTTGGATGCCCTCTACTGTCAAACAAGTGGGGTTGGGGTGTTAATTTTTTCTCTTCTCAAGGTAGAGGTAATGGCCCCATACAAGGAGGGTGAGAAAAACTGATGAGTTATCGTGGTACAGACTGTCTAACCCCTCCTAGCAGTGATCCATGTATTATCAGTATCGCCACTTCTCCCCTCTTAACATTTCCCTTGCCCCTTGCAACAAAGTACCTCTTAAATAATTTCTCGTTATTATTTAACATGCAATAATTATTATGGTTTTGTGAGCTGTTATCTATTTACGTTGACTATTAATAAATTATTAGACCATATTGTGTGGGTTTTAATAACTCCATAGAAGGATAAGCATGGCCAGGAGGTGAAATTTCTAGCAATTATGAATTCATAGGTTGTTTTTTTTAAAGCTGATAGGAGGCATTTAGCTATTCACTTACAAGTAAATTAAATGTACAGACCTTTTACCCTTAGTTAGGATTCTTACATATAAAGAGAGTGAACACATGATGATATACAGTGCCCTTCCACAGGGATGAGTAGAGATGTCTATAGGCAAGGAGTGTGTGTGTGTCTGTGTGTCTGTGTGTGTATCTGTGTGTGTGTACATGAAGCAGATCCAGGGTGCACTAGGGAGGAGAGGGGCAGTGGACTGAATGTTTTATTTGCAGTTTGCTTAAGTAGCTTTCTTTCTATAAAGGCAAGATTTTTGGATGTCTCTTCCTTGTTAGAATAAATATGGTGTTTACAAATTTGTGACTTTAAAGAAAATTTGTAAATAAGGCTCTTGACTTGTAAGTCTAAGTGTCTTCCCCCACAGAGCACCAAGCACAGGTTGCACTCCTTGCCCAGCACATGGTTACTTTGCTGAGGCAAATGAGTGAGAAGTTATTTGCATGTCAGGTTTAAAGTGCCATCCTGGGAGATCCTTGATGAATTCTGCTCCAGGAGATTGTGTGGAGGAAGCACCAGACCTTAGCCACAAAGTGGAAATGGATTCAAATCATTTTCCTGTCAGATAGGATTTTAAAATCAATACAGAGCCTTCTTGAAACATTCTTGTTCTTTTCCTTCCTTGCTTGCTTTCTGTTATGGGTAATGATCAATTTCCTTCTCCAAGTGGCATTAGAAATCAAATCTTTACACTAGCATCCTTTGGCACATGCACATTTACCAGACCCCTCCCCCCCCAGAATATATATGTGCCTCCCTCTGGAAATTAGTGACTGTCACCCCAGTGATGGGAAGAGGGTAGACATATGCTTGTCTACCAATCTGAACTGCTTGATAGGATGGTGCTGTCTCAGTAACTAGGAATTTCACTGTAACACTTTCCAGAATAAAAGGAGCTTGCTACCAAGTGGTTCCATCTGGAACATCATGAAGCAAGCTTAGTTGCTAAAGTGCTGAAATGACCTTGTTACAAAACAACTTCTGATCCTGAAACACACATGGAGGGACCGGGAATCATAGGATTCCAAATTTTGAGATAGAAGCTCATGTAGTCCAACAGCCTTATGTTACAGATGAGGAAACTGATTTGCCTGAGGTCCTAAGGACTATGATTTGAAGCCAGGTCCCATGACTTTAAATCCAGCACTGTCTCAATGAGGTTCCAATGCATGACTCTTATCTTCATGTCGTTATATTCCCCATTCAAGGCTAAAATTCCTTAGCAATCATGATAAGGAATGATAGGGTTGGGGCTGGCATGGAGAGACAAGGATAAGGGAAGGAGAAAGAGTTTGAAACTTAGAGATGTCTTGAAAAAAACATTTATGAGGGAAGACATCATGAAGAAATAAGGAAAAGGTCTCTGACAACAGTTCTGGAAAGCTGAAGAGAAATACCAAATGTCCTCTTGAATCCATACTCTAGGTCAGGCAATGTTGTGACAGACACAAGCAGGGAATTGGGGAGAGCAGCTGATTTCAAAGATTGAATGCAGGAGTCAACTGTCTAGCAGGCCTTGAGTGGTAGGTTCAAATATGGCAAGGGTGGGCAGAGGAGATGTCTTTGGAGGAACTAAATGGCCTTCATTCATGAACTTTCTGAGCTGTTCCTGTTACCACAGTAACACGTCAAGAGTTTTTTCAGGATCTGAGAGGAAAAAAAAAAAAAGAAAACCCATTCTTATAGAACTAAAGGCAAATTAGGTCACTGTTACGAGTTATTAATTTTAATGCATTAAGAAAAATGGGGGGGAGTGAAATTTTTTTAAGAGCAAATGGGAAACAGCAAAAAGTACAACAATAATTATGCTGAAAGTAAGTGAAGTGTTCCATAAAAATAAAAGGAATGAACAAATTACCCACTTTCACCCCCCAAATCTCCCCCCTGCCACCATGTATTTGATGTTAGAGAGGGTGGGGGAGGGGCCGCCACTTTTCATTCCCTCATTTCATGTCTTTGTTCAGGTCACATGTTGTTACTTAAAACCAAATGGAAATTCAGGACTGAAAAGAAAGCATCAAGGGGCATTTTCCAAGGTTGAGTTATGGTTAGTAGGAAATTGCTCTCAGGCAAATGTGCAGTTTGATGAGAGTAAAGAGAAAGCCATGAATAGATTCTAGAGGAACTTTGCTAACCCAGGGGGATCCCAATGGCAGGTTTATTCTTTGTTTCCAAGGCATGGGTGACTCACTCCTCCCCTGCTGGAGGTCTGGGTCTCTGCAAATAAAGTGGGCTGAGCTGGCTTTCCTGGGAGGAGTGGTTGTGTACTGTTTGTTTTGTTTGTCTTGGAAGTGTTTGAAGAAGTCAGAAAATTCTGAATCTGGATGACTTTATCAGTAAAATCTCTCTCTCTGTCTCTCTGTCTCTCTCTCTCTCTGTCTCTCTCTCTCTCTCTCTCTCTCTCTCTGTCTCTCTCTCTCTGTCTCTCTCTGTCTCTCTGTCTCTCTCTCTGTCTATATATATATATATATATGTATATATATATATATATTCTCTCTCTCTCTCTTTCTCCCTTCCCTCCCTCCTCTCCCTCTCTCCGTTCCCCTGGATTTAGATTTTTTTAAACCAATTCTTTTATTCTGATAAACTCAGACTTTAAAAAAGGAGGTTGCTAAGACTCCATCACGAAGGCAATTTCCCAGTATCATGGCCCAGCAGGGAGAAGGAAGATCCATTATCTACTGGTCCTGTCTTCTGGGAGGTTAAACTTTTAGTTTTCTTCTAAAACCAATGCCAATCTTGGCCCTAGCTATGCTGAAGTGTGACTATTCTTCAGGGTCTTTCCACATGCTTCTTTAAAATGGGTCCCATAAGACTTCACAAAGGGCTGACAGGTCTCATTTGAAAATATCTGTAAAGCATCAGTAACTCCTCAGCTGAAAATGCTGAGAGACAGTTTTCGTTTTGTTCCAAGTTTTTGTCTCTGGGATTTCTCTTTGCTTTTTCCCACCCCCTCTCATTTGCCCTAGTGGGTGGTTCTGCCTTTCAGTCATTGAATAGCCCTCATCTCAGCTGTATTTAGAATATTTTGGATACTGGAAGGAAAAGAAAAATCATTCAAAAGATAATTCACCTGGCCAGCTGAAAGCTCCATTCTAATTGATTCCATCTTCCAGGATCCAAGTAACCTATAATCTGAGCTTGGTTGTCAATAGTTGGCCTACCTCATCCTTCAGCTTTTAACATGCAGATAGGCTGCAGAAGACAGCAACCACAGCCCATGATGGAAAGGGGGGCTCAGCCCGAGGTAGGTAATAATCTATTTTTCATTTTCTCCTTTACTGCCTTGCTCCCCTCACCCTGACAAAAATGGCCAGGGTTGGGGGGTTGAAATCTATAGCAATTTAGAAAAAACTTCTGACTCAGTCATCACTCTCTGGTTTCCTTTTTTCTTTTCACCCTTTTCTGCATTCAGAAGCCACCCAAGTATCGGCATGTTTCCCTGCTGCCTGGATGTGCATAGCATCCAAACTACAGGACAGCTTGGTGGGAGAGGAAAATACCACAGAGGGTTTTGCAGCTCAGCTCAGGTACAGGCCAGATAGTTTTCATTGCCCTCAAAGGAATGGGTTCTGGCAGCAATGTTATGAGGGCAAGTGTCTGCACCAACAAAGCAAGAGGGAAAGATTAGGAATTCTCTTAAAGGAGGGAATCAGGGCATTTGGAGACATGAATTAAGGCTGGATGGTGGAGCTCAAGTTGTGTTTTCACTTGATGGAGACATAGCTTGTGAGGGTAAATAAACAGTCCCTCCATTTTGCATATTATGACTTTGATCCCAGAGGTACCTTGGGAGATAGAGAGCAGAGCTGGGAATAGGGGTAGACAAAGAAGGCAGCTGCCTAGGGTCAGAAATGAAGGAGAAGCACAATGAGGAACATTTGTCAATGTTGCTTTTCCTAAATGTACATATTATTAATGCAATAATTCCCAGTGGCCCACAGGTATTTATTTTGTCATACATTACTATGAAGACCCAAATCCTCTGGTGGACATAGGAGGACACCAGGAGGGAAAGCTGCCATTTTTAGACCTAAGGGGATAGAGTTTTTGCATCTCATCAAGAACACAGAGACCTTGATCTCGGTCTGAGAGGAGCATCAGGGTGTCCCAGAGCTTCACAGTGGCTCTGAAAGACATAGGCACACTGGTCTCCAAGAGTCCACCAACTGAAAGGTTTTCCCTGCTGTTAAATCGTTCAGTCAGGCAATAAGCATTGAAATGCCTGCCTTGTGTCGGGTGCCATTCCGAGGATTCAAAGACAAAGTGAAACAGTCTTTGCCCTCAAGTAGCTTATATTCTATCGAATAAGACAATGTGTGTATGTGAAGTTTTATACAAGATCCCACAGTCCTGTGCTGTGTGCCCCAAAGTGGTAGGTAGAAAACATTGATTTACAGATGAAAAATGTAAGTAGAGTAGTAGAACAACATTTAGGTCAATTCAACAAACATTTGTTAATTTATTAAGCACCTACTCCATACCAGTTATTATTCTTGGTTTCAGATATGCAAAGTGAAAAATGAAATCTTACCTGCCTTCAAGAGATTTACATTTTACTGGCATCTAACATGTCATACAGGCAAGAAACAAGAATTTGGAGAGTCCTGGATCCTTGACCAAGCCATGGGAAATGCCCCTTCGGTCTAGCAAGATTTGAAAAATAAAAAACAAATAAAAATCTTGCTTAAAGCATAGTATTCCTGAATTTCAAATGGACTCAAATGAACAACAACAAAAATAAATGGCCTCCTAGCGCATGCTTATTGCAAACCCAAGGCTTTCTGTTCTCCATCAATCTAGACAGAGTGGTTCTCTGACGGTCACAGATCAAATGCAGGCTGGATAGTTTGAGAGCTGAACTAGACCTCTGAGGTTCAACGTGCCAGGATGGAGAGGGGGAAGAAAGGCTTATTTCTAGCAGGCACTGGAACAGATGCAAAGCCACCAATGTCCTGGGGCCCTGAAAGAGAGATAGGGAGTACTTGTGACACCAAGGGAGAGTGAAAGAAATGAGAGGATGAAGCCAGAGAGACAACTTTAATCTCTCACATTAACTGAATCACTGGCAGGGGCTTGGGTACATTGGTGGCAACTGGGGCCCAGTCGCAAATGAAGCTGGATGCTTGGCAGTCACTGTCAGCAGGAAGACATCATGCCAGGGAGGAGAGGGCAGGGCTGGGCAGGCTCCCAGTTGCAGACATCTGCTCCCCAGCTCAGTCTTCTCCCTGAGCCTAGCTCATCTCTTTCAGTCCCTTTATTTTAATTCCCAAATCCCACCAATCTACTATAATCGGTTTCCTATAATTTCATCTGTGGGTAATTTACCCACCCTGTTCTTTTGTTCCCAACCTCCAATTCTCAAGCTGCCTCACTCACACTCACCCCCACCACCAGTAGAAGCCTATATCCTCAAGGAAATCAGAGACCTATCTATAGAGAGCTCAGGCTTGTCAACAGGCATTCCTAGACTACTCTCACCCAGGCAGGACACATGCCCTTGAAACCCAGAAAGCACCAGCAACAGGAAAGGAAGGGTAGAACTTTGCAGTGACTGGCATGTGATAATGGGATCTGTCAGGTGAGACCTGCCAAAAAGAAGTACTTCTATGAGCTTTCCAGACCTAGACTACAGTTTTATATTGTTGTTCCTACATAATAATCTCTTTTTCTGCTATACAGAAGGAAGGAGGAAAGAGAATGCATTTTAGTAGAACAGAGGTTCTCAAGTTTTTCTAACAAAATGTCCCTGTGGTTTAATGAATAAGACAGACATTAAAAAAATTAATGAATAAGACAGACATTAAAATCCTGCCTCACACACATCCCATCTGCATGACTTTACATGCATATGTATATATGTGTCATGGGGTTGTTGAGAAATTAGACCGGGTAGATGGCAGGGTGAATAATACTGGCCCTTGAGTCAAGAAGACTTGAGTTCAAATCCTACCTTAGTCACTTACTAGTTCTGTGACCTTGAGTAAATCATCAGAGTTCTCCATCTCAGTTTTCACATCTGTAAAATGGAGGTAATAATATAATAATAACTGAAGCGCTATTGTGAGGATTAAATGAGACAACAAAGAAGTCTTCAGAGCTTAAAAGGTTATATAAATGATAGCTATCATGATGAGGAGGAGATGACATGGGCAAACTGCTTTTGTTTCTTTAATTTTTCTTTCAATTCACCAAAATCTGCCTTTTCTCTCTCCTACCCTTGTAATAAATACATATAGACAAGCAAAAAAAAAATTGGTCATGTCTTTGTCCAAAAAAGTACGTATGTCTTTACTCTGAGCCCATCACTTTTATTGTCAGGAGGTGGGTGGCATGTTTCATCATGAGTCCTCTGGAGCCATGATTGATCCCTGCATTGATCAGAGTCCTGATGTCTTTCAAAGTTGTTTATTTGCACAATGTTATTGTTATTGTGTAAATTGTCCTCCTGGTTCTACTCACCTCACTGCATTAGTTCATACATCTTTCCAGGTGTCTCTGAGACAACATATCTCCTTCATCATTTTGGCAGCATGTTTTGTAAAATTTAAAGTAAAAGTACTTCATAAGTATTTGCTGATTAATTAAAACTAGGAGAGAGTCTGAGAAGGTTACAGGAAGGGGGGGCTGCAATGCACCCAAATGTGAAATGCTCCTCACCCCAGCTCTCTCCTTATCCAAGTTATTGCTTGGTTGGCTTTCGCTATCAGCAGCAGCAGCTGAAGACCACCCTGACCTTCTCCTGCAGGATTTCCAGGGCTCTTCTCACTTTTTTTGTGCATGTACAGGTGTTTTTGCCCATAAACACAATGGATGTCCATGCTCTTCAGGAGAGAGGACTATGTTGAGTTTTTCTTCATATCATCAAAGAAAGACTAATAGGAAGGGGAGGGGAAAAGAGATGTTGAAGTCACCAGGGCAGTGATGAGTGCACAGTGGCAGCCCAATCAATCAGAAAGAGTACAGAGAACTCAGCAGGGAAGCAGTGGCTTGGCTTGAGAAAGGGGTGGGAGGAAGAGCATTTTACATCTGGGAGTACAGCAGCCGCATTCTCATAACTCTTTCAGAGTTTCCCTCAGTTTCAATTGATTAATCAACAAATAGTTATGAATCACCTACAATGTGCAGATAAAAGGTTCCAGGTACCAGAGGAAGATAAAATGTTTAGATTAGATATACTGCCTGCCACTTTGGAGTTTATAATCTATTAGGGGATGGCACCAAAATGGATAGGTAAATACCCCAAAAGTATCTGAGAGGAATGCAAAGGAAAGTATTGTACAAGGTTACAAGGTCTGACATAGAGGAAGGCTGGAGCCAGCTGACACTGACTCATTTTGGAAGAACAGGTTGCTAAAGATTTACCAGCACATCCCTGGATCTAGGCGAGGTGAAGGTCATTCTCTGCTTTGGCTCTGTCTTACTGGAAGGAAATAACAAAGTAAGGAGTATTTCAGGCAAGTCTTCTCACTTATAGTAGAAATCAAACTTGTCCCTCAGTGCAAATTGATTAATACCATAATCCTACTAAACAACTGGTGCCTGGGATTTTTAGCAGCTGCGGAGGGCCCTCTGTATTTCAGATAACCCTAGTCTTCCACTGAATAATCACCAGGGACCCAAGCAGAGGCATTGCCTGGGTAGAAAAAAAAAGAAAAAAAAAAGCTGAGACTTCACAGCCTTGAATGGGTTGCTCCCATTGGAGTATCCAAATTCAGCTCCCATTGACTTGGCTCTATTGTGAGAAGAGAGTGCTTGCATTAAAGAGATTTAACTCTGCCTTTTGTTCATCAGCTCAATGAATTTCAGCTGTTATAGTGACTGTGCATCTCTTTGTCTAACCACCAGGTCTCTGGAGAGTTAGAGATGCATCTTATAGTGATAAATAAATGGAAGAAAAGAGTGCATTATTGGTATAGTCAGCAATGAAGAGAGGGTGAGGAAGGAGGGGAAGTGAGAAAGGGAAACAGGTGAGCTGGAGTTGGTGAGAGCCTAATTCTGGAGAAGTAGCCAAATAGTGGAGAGTGTCTTTCTACCATAAAGCCCTACACCAGCAATAAACCAACTTGGCTATGAATCAAATGGAAATAGAATCTGCTCTTTTTAACCTCCTGTCAGTGGTGAGACTCTGACTAGGCCAGAGGATTTATCAATATCCTGACCCACTGGCATTGTCATAGAACCTGTCAACGTGGTACCCAGAGGAGCCTGCCAAAAGATCCAGGCAATGAAGCTCTTCTCCCATCCTAATGCCTCCACTTTTCTCACCACATACTCTCCTCAACCCTTTATAATCTGCCTTCCATCCCCATGAGTCTAGCAAAACTGCTTTTTGGAAATTTACCAGTGACCTCTTAATTAACCAATCTAGCTGCCTGTTTCAGTTGTCCCCTTCCTTGATCTTTGTGCAAAATCTGACACTGCTGATTGCTTCTGCCTACTCTGTCCTTTTTTCTCTTCACCTTCCAAGACCGCCCGTTTTCTCAGTTCACCTCTTATTTCTGTAAGTACTTCTGTGTCTCCTTTGTTGCCTCCTTGGCCTTTTCTTGACTATTTAAAATGGGTACTCCCCAAAGTTCTGTTCTCAGCCCTCTTCTCTCCTCTCTATCTTCATTTTCACCCTTAGCGATCTTACTCATTCCTAGAGCTTTAATTGTTCTGTTTGTGTTCAGCCATTTCAGTTGTGTCCAACTCTTCATGACTCCATTTTGGGGTTTTCTTAGTGGAGATACTGCAGTGGTTTGCCATTTCCTTCTCCAGTTCATTTTACAGATAAGGAACAGGTTTAAATGATTTCCCCAGGATCACAGAGCTAGTAAGTGTTGGAAGCCTGGATTTAAACTCAGGAAGATGAGTCTTCCTAATTCCAAGCCCAGTGCTCTACCCACTTGGCCACCTAGCTGCCCTGTTTTAACTATTATCTCTATACTAATAGCTCCTGCATCCATGCCTCCAGTCCTGAGCTCCAGGCTCAAAGCTTCAGTTCCCTGTAGGACATCCCTCTACCTATGTATCGTACCAGGACTTCAAATTCAACTGGTCCAAAACCAGACTTCTTATCTTTCCCCAGAAATGTGCTCTTCATTTTCACTTAATTTTTTTCTATCAATGCTATCTGTTCTTCCAAGTTCAAAACTTTAGCCTTACCTTGGACTCTTCCCCTTGCTTTGTTTTCCATCAAATGGAAAGACTGTCCATTTTTCCTCTACCTAAAGACTGTCAATTCTTTCTCTACAACTTGTCTTTCATCCATCCCCTCTTTCCTACTCCCACTTTCACCATCCCACATATGTCCTCATTGCCATATGCCTGGATTATTGCAACAGCCTCCTAATGAGTCTTCCCATCTCTACTACAGCTTTCCCTCAAACCATGCTTAACCCCACTGCCAGACTTGTCTTCCTTATGTATTGATCATGTAATATCACTTTTCTACTTAAAATCCTTTTAATGGCTCCCTGTTGCCTAATAAGGAAAAAGAAACTCCTTTAAATGGCATTCAAAATCCTCTGCAAATCCGATGCCTTTCTACCTTTCCAGCCTTATCTCATATTATGCCATAAATGATGTTCTAGGCAAACTGTATTACTTACTGTGTCCTTCACCTACCCCCATACTTTCAGGCCCCTGTGCCTTTGCTCAGGATGGTCCTTCTGCTTGGAATACACTCTCTATCCCTATTCTGCCTGTTAAATCCTTGCCCATCTTTTAAAACCTAGCTTAAATGTCATCCTCTACAAAAAATCTTCCCTAAATCATAAAATTATTTGATTATAGAATCTTAGATCTTCAGTTGAAAGGGAGCTTCATTTGTAATACAAAAAAAACCAATTTGGCATTTCTTAGAAAAATGTTTTAAATTATGAACTAGAAAATCATCAACAAACATGAATATTTACATATTCAAAGAAAGCTAGAAAATAGGAATTTTATATGAAGCTATGAATCTATTGCAGATAAATTTTCTTTTAAAATATATTAAATTTAGCACAGTAAAAAAAAAAAAAGATGGAAGGGAGGTCACCTACTCCAATCCTCTGCTTGTACTAGTAAGGAAACTGAGGCCCAGAAAAGTTAAGAAATTTGTCCAAGGTCATACAGATAGTAAATAACATAGCTAAGAACCCAGGTCCTCTACCTGTGTAGTCAATGTTCTTTCTATCATACAATCCATTTACTATTGACCTTTCCCTACTTTGGATCTCATATAACACTTTCCTTGCCTCTTTCTGGCATATTTGTCATTTTTTTTACCTATAAGATTCCTAGAGTGTTATTTGTATTTATATAGTGTTCCCCTACTAGATTATAAACTTCATGAGGGAAGGGATTGTTTCCCCCCTTCACTTCCTAGCACAGAGGCAGCAAGCTAGATAGCGCAGTGGATAGAGTTTGGGGTCTAGACCTCAATTCAAATCTGCTTTCACACAGTACCTATCTGTACTTGGACAAGTCACTTAACTTCTAACTGCCTCAGATTCTCTATCTATAAAGTGAGGACTATAATAGTACCTATCTTCCAGGGATTTTATGAGAATAAAATGTAATTATATTTGAAAAACGTTTGCAAATTTTTAAAACACTATATAAATGCTATCTGTTAGTATTAACACAATATTCTTCACACAATAGACACTTTACAAATGGTTGACAAATTGTTAAACTGAACTATTAATATTCTGTGTACATAGGTCCAAGGTTCTCCATCCATGGCAAGGATACTGCTAACGAGCTATTTCTCCCAAAAGCACAATCACCTCTGTGTTATTCACAAGGATCGCTCTTATATCAAAAGTGCTTTACAGTTTACAGAGCACTTTCTTCACAATGACCTTGTACTGGGAGCAGGACTGAGGTGCTGTTAATTCTAAACATAGATATTATCTTACTAGTACTTTTTTTTTCATTTGGATTTGAAGTACATTTTTGACCTTCCATTTAAGTACAAGTCTATTTAATCATATGGGAATTCACAGAGGATAAGATGGATAATAGACATGAAAATCCTTCTGTTCTCAACTGAGAGGATCAGGACAAAATGGTTAAATAACTGAACTGGAGTTTTCAAGACAGGATGGAAATCAAGTGCTAAAATTATGCCTCCTTCAGCATCATAGAATGTTAGAGCTATGAGAGACCTCAGAGTTCATCTAGGATAATTCCGTTATTTGACAGAGTAAAAAAAAAATGAAGCCCAGAGAAACAAATTAACTGACCCAAACTCTCACAGCTAGTGGGTGCTATGGGGAAGTTTAGGGAATTCAGATTTATTTGATTGCAATATTTTTTTCCACTAAGATTTTATAGGGGGTCCTAAATGTCTTAGTGTGGTTTCAAGCTATCAGAGCTTTATTTTGATGCAGAATTCATATAGTCCAAGGGGCAGCTAGATGGTGCAGTGAATAGAGCACTGAGTTTAGAATCAGGAATCTTCCTAAGTTCAAATCTGGCCTCAGACACCTGGGCAAGTCATTTAACTCTGCCTCAGTTCCTCATCTGTAAAATGAACTGGAGAATGAAACGGCAAGCCACTGCTGTATCTTTGCTAAGAAAACTCCAAATGAGGCCATGAGTAGCCAGACACGACTGAAACAACTGAACATGAACGTCATCTAGTCTAGCCTTTCATTTTTCACAGGTGAGGAAAGTGAGGCCCAGAGAGCTGAAGTGACTTGGCCAAGATCCCAGGTAGTTAATAGCTGGTATGGATTTCATCATCTTGTGCTGCCCTTGGGCCTTGTATTGTAATACTGCTTTCCTTATGTCACTCCCCTACTTTACCCCCTTCAATAGCACCCCATTGCCTATCCCATAAATTCTCAAGTCCTTTGTACACTAGCCTTAACCCAGCTCTCCCAGCTTATAATCCACTTTTCTCCTATACTAACTTCCACTCCATCAGAGAATGCTATTCACTGACTTCCCAAATATGTTATGTGTGTTTGCCTGGACCTCTCTAAAGAGACTCCCTTTCCTCTCACGGTTCTGCCATTCCAAACACTGCAGAGTAGGTCACCAGTCCTCCTTGCCCTCTCTCTGACTTTCATATGTGCCCATTGCACTTGAGAGGCAATGCCCAAACATGGGCTTTAGGCCATTCCTGAATAGACCCAGCACCTGCCCAAGTCTTGCTCCAATAGCAGCATTGCTGGTTAGTGGCCTCATCCTCTCCTCTTTGGAAACCTTACAACATCAAGGCTTCTGATTAGCCAATCAGGCTGCAGTGCAACCCCATCTGTTTATTTATCACTGTCCTTATGAAAGCACCAGGGAAATGATGTCTTTGACAATCCATGAAGCTTCATCCCACTACCTGGGAGAAGTCACAGAGCCCCAGGACAGTTTGTTCCTCTATACCTGAGCACAAGCTCCCCCATTGCAGCCCCGGCAGCTAGAATACTGAAACCCTAAGTCTGTTATCAGTTCCAGCCAGAGTCACAAGCAGTCCTTGTTCTGCTGTTGGCCCTGGGTGGTGGCTACAAATCAAGGACCTGGTTGTTAATTATTCTAATTGCTATTCTCCACCCTGGCCAGAATTGCCAAGGTTTAAAGCACTTTCTAGCCTTCAGATCCATAAACTTGCCCTTGGTTTATTGAGTCTACCATACTAGCTTAATGGGAGTGATTTTAATTATTGGGTTTGACTATAAAAGGGAGGCTATGAGAGGAGCAGGTGGCTGTGATCAGTGCTCAGCCAAGGAATCCTGCCTTCACCTCTTTAGGGGTAAAGACACTTAGCTGTGGGATGACGCTCCATGCTAATGACGGTTGGGTCTGGCCATAGTGCCTGCTGGCATCCAGGAGATGTGAGAGGACACAGTGGGGCTTTAGCATCATCCAGCATCCAAACAGGTTTTGTGCATAGAATTTCTGAGTTAGTTTCTACTTGAAATGCAGGTGTCATGAGATTATGTGTCTTTTTGTCTCTGAATGATATTCTTCCCCTTCAGGGATGCTGAGTAGGACTGGCCTTCTAAGCTGATAAATAGGCAGTCCTTAGTTTAGAAATGGGATGACTAGGTGGTGCAGTAGATAGAGTGCTGAGCCTGACATCAGGAAGACTCCTGAGTTCAAATGTGACTTCAGATGCATACCAACTGTATGACCCTGGAAAAGTCACTTAACCCTGCTTGCCTTGCTTTCCTCATCTATAAAATGAGCTGGAGAAGGAAATGGTAAACCACTTCAGTCTCTTTGCCAAGAAAATCCCACATGGGGTCATGAAGAGTCAGACATGACTGAAATAATTGAACAGTAACAAAAGCTTAGAAATACTTGACCAGTTGGCCTATTGAATTCCTGCCTGATGTTGAAAGCCCAATTCCCATTTCATTTCCTCCATGAAGACTTCCTTGATTTCTCCACAGGTAACATATCACACACATACACACACACACACACACACACACCCTCATTTCTCATTTTGCTTTGCCCATCTCATGGGCTAATTATGTGTTATAGTTATATATGTATATGTGTATATGTGTGTATATATGAATGCATGTGTATATATAGTGTGTATATACATATAGACATACACACATATATAATATATACCTATGTGTGTGTGTGTGTGTGTGTGTGTGTGTGTGTGTGTGTGTATATATATATATATATATATATATATACATATATCATGCCTCCCTAATATAAACTTCATTAAGGCAAGGATATCTATATTGTGTATCACCTTCAGTCCAATCAATGTCCTGCACGTAGCACATTATAGGTGCTTAATAAATGTCTGTTGAATATAATTAATTTGCAGACTGCTTTTGGTGCTTCCTTTTTTCACTATCCCCTCTGTTATTCCCATTGCTGCTACCCTGTAAATTGCTATAAATATTTAGATTCTGAAGTGGAGAAAGGACAGGTGGATGGATAAAGCTAGAATAGCCTAAGGAAGCCAAACCCAGCCAGCTTACCTATATCTCCATACTACCTGAAATGTTCACTTAGTCTTTCCTAAGATCCTATAAATTAGAGATTTAATTGAGGTAACATTTCGGTTTTTAATATAAAATGCAAATACCTTTGAGAATATTAAAGGATATTTACATTAGTGTGAATTAGTCTAATCAAATTGCTTTCCTCTTAACAACAGGCAGATCTCTCCTGTGCCCAGAGAATAGAATTTTCCATTAGGGAGGCAAATGGGTAGTTAATTTTGGAGTTTGGAGCCCTCTGATATGGGAAGCCTTTCCTAATCCTTTTACAGGTCAATGTTAGCCTATACCTGACTCATGCCTTTAATCACTGTATCTATTTACAATCTGAATAATTCTGTTAGAATATAAGATCCTAGAGGGAAGGGATGGTTTTCCATTTGGTCTTGGCATCCCCTGTGAATAGAACAATGTCTTGCAATTGGTATATAAATGTTCCGATCTGATTGTCATGCTGGCCTGCAGGCTTTGGAATAGAAAGAAAGAAGAAGAATACTCTTGGGTTCTTTTTAGGGTTCATCACCAATATAAGGGCAAACCAGAAATTTTCTCTGGGGCCTTGGTTTGCACCATCTGGAAAAAAAAATTAAAACTGCATAGTTCTAATACCCATGTGTAGGCAGGAATATTGGGTCTGAGGATGAATTTCTGGATTCAGAACTTCAAACCACTTCAGCCACTATGTTTAATATATATTTCTCCGCACCCCATCTCAGATTCCATTTCCTAATTTTTATTAAAAGAACTGAGGGAAATTAAGCTCTAGACCAGGATCCCTGGACATCAAATGCCCTTAATCTTTTAATACTTTAAGTGTGAAGGAATTAGAAACAGTCAATGAAGTTCTCCTGATGTAGACATAACATTTCAGGATTCAACTGGTAGTGAAGTATATTGTATTTTATCAAACTCAAGCCGTTCAGAGGCCTAGTGAGCTACAATGTAGTGTAATAATAGTTTTCTCTTAACAATCTATTTCCTCCAAAGAATTGGGGGGGGAGGAAGGGAGGGAGGGAGCAGAGAAGAGGAGGAGGATTGAGAAGGGATGCCTAATTGAGGGAGCACTGGTGTTAAATTCTGAGGCCTGTAAAAGTGTCAAGTTATTATCCGTGGAGTTGTTTGTGATGTTTACACTGACCCTTAGGTGTGATGTGAATATACAAAATTAAAGATGCTAATTATACAATCTTATGCTACTTTTCAACATACATTTGGTGAGACTTGTTGCATGTTAAGTTAGAAAATAGTAAATTTTCAAGCTGTCAAAATATTGAGGTCTTGTGGGTATTGCTTACTCTGCATAATTAATAGTAAAGTGATAATTCCTTCACGAGGATATTTTCATTGGAATATGAAAGTGAAAGATAGCTCTGCTCCTCCTACTCCTCCCTCAGGCTGTAGGAGGGAAGGAATGCCTGTGTTGTGGTTGCCAAAGCAGGTAGTTTGCAGAGGGCTACCTGGGGTGGAGAGGCCCTGCCGTCCTGAGGGGATACAGTAAGCCTGTTTCCAAACCCTATCCCTCTTCAATTTCCCCTTCTCTCAGCTCCCCCCTTTCCCGGCCCAATCCCTCAAGGAGAGCTTGCCTCTAATTTAAGGCTACGGTTCTTTTTAACATAGGGTCCCCAGAACCCAGAGATTTCAAGGGGCCTATGTGTGTCTGGATGAGAAAACAATTTCATTTTTATTTTCCCTAATCTCTAGCTGAAATTAAGCATTTCCTTTGATTATTAATATAGGCAACACACATTATTTCAATATGGGATCTTTGGTCTTCACTAGACTAACAAGGTTCTCCAGGTCAAGTTAACCAACACTTAGCTTATGCTTACAACTTGTAAATCACTTTGTACACTGGTCTAATTTACCCCTCAGATCAAATCTATGAGATAGATGGGGCAAATAGTAATTTGTTCTTTCTTACTGATAAGGAAAGTGGTTCTCAGAGTAGTTAAGCAATATACCTAAAGTCCCCCAGCCAGTAAGTGGAAGAACCAGGATTGGAACCCAGTTTGGATTTAGATTAGGGTAATTTCTGATTTTCTTCCAGCTCTGATGTTCTGTGATGGTCCTAGGCTCTTGTTCTTTCTGCCACACCATGCAGCTTTCCAATAGCCTTTCAAGACTATACTACACAATTTAGTACAACTTTGATAATGTCTTGGGTTTGCTATAGTTTCATCTTTAGTTTTAACTCCTCAAACTGACTGTCAGCTTCTTGAGGGCAAGAGTTGTGTTTCATTCTGCTTCTGTTTCTTCCTTCCTGAATGCTGGGTTATAATTAGCAAATGCTTGATAATGAATGACTTTGCTAGATTGGACCATGGGAAGGTACAGAGCGACGACAATGGTCTCATCATCTTTGTCCCAGGAACACATCTCACTGGGCTGTGAGGTTCACCTGAACAACAACCTCCACAACAATAATGATAACCAACTTTTATGTAGCACATAGTACGTAGTTGGCATTGTGCTAAGTACTTTACAATTATTATCTCATTTGGTCCTCATAGCAGCCCTGGGAGATAGGTGGTATTATTATCCCCATTTTACAGATGAGGAAGCTAAGCAAGCAGAGATTTAGTGACTTGTCCAGGGTCACACATGTAATAAGAGTCTAAGAGGTCAGATTTGAACTCATCTTTCTGACTTGGCACTTAATCTACTATGCCACCTAACTGCCCTAGACATTCAACATGGATCCTTCTGATGCTTTGTGGTCTATAATTCTGATGTACATTCCATTCTTTACTCTCAGTTAGCCCCATGTATCTAGTTGTTTTAATTTTTTAACCTGCTTATCTTCTATTTAAAAATAGATAGTGGACCCCTTGAAGGCAAAGACCATATATACAACTCCTCTTGAATGCCTGAAGGAATGTTGTGCATGGCCGTAGGCTAATCCAGTGTTTGGCTAGTAAATGAACAGCAACAGTCAATACTTAAGTTTTGGAAGAAAAAACTTGGAATATCACTTTATTTAAAATGGACACCATTCAATTCCTCCAATAATACATCTGTCTATTGGCTATTAGATGAAGAGCTCACATTTGCGATGCTAACAGCTAAGACATGGCACAAAGGCGGGGTGGGGGAGAGGGAGCGCTGGCTCTCAGAGGATTTGGGTTGACATTCTACTTTCAGCACTCATTCCCTGTGTGATTCTGGACAAGTCACTTCAATTCTCTGGCCCTCTATTTCCTCCATCTGCAAAACAAAAGGGGTTGAGCTAGATGCTCTATAAGGCCCCTTCCATCTCTAAACCTATGATTCTGTGCTTATTGATTTTAAAAACCACTATTGTTTTTGTGTCCCCTCCCTCTTTGGAAACTATTCTGCTGCAGTCCCTGCAGAAGTGGGGGGAGGGGGCTTCTCAAAGGACTAAAGGGCTCTTTGTATTTCTCTGTATTTTATGGATTGTCAAGACCAAAGAATTCATCTTTGAGTGGCTCACCTTGTGACAACTCCCATTGTCTGGTCCTCAGAAAGAAGATGTAGATGTACTCTGAGACCAAACATAGAGCTTTTTCAGCATAGTAGAACCTTTACAATGGATAGAGTGCAGGACCTGGAGCCAGGAAGACCTGAGTTCAAATGTGACCTCAGACATTTAGTAGCTGTGTGACCCTGGGCAAGTCACTTAACCATGTTTGCCTCATCCTCATTTATAAAATGAGCTGGAGAAGAAAATAGCAAAGCACTCTGGTATCTGCCAAGAAAACCCCAAATGGGGTCACAGAGAGTCAGACACGACTGAACAACAACAACATAACCTCTTCTGATCTATTGTCATGGCTTTCAAGAACCTAGGATGTCCTCCATGATAAGAGCTAAGAAGTGAGTTCAGTGGTCATGTTCACTCTAAATGAAGCCAAAAGGCAAAATAAATGAATAAATGAATATGAAATGAAAAACAAAACAAAATCAAAAAACCTGTTATTACAAATGGGTGGGTATAAGCAGGCCACAACACATTTCCAATGAGGAATTATACCAAATGACAAGAAGGACATCATTAGAGAATTATGTGGCTAAAAAAAAAAAAGGTTATATTGGTCATATAACAAAAGGAGGTACAACAATTAGGCAGTAGGAATACTCCACTGGTATCCCCCAAATTATCAGGAGCATTTGTATTGGGTATTCCTCTCCCAAGTGCTGAATTTATGGGAAGACATGGGTAACAGTTGTACAGAATAAGCAGAGCTGTATCATTGGGCACAATACCCCTAACCAGTGACATCATGGACCCATTGTTGTTTGAAGGGTATGACTTTGGTTATCACCCACAATCATCCATAAGTTGAGTCCACCCATATAACCTTAGAACAAAGTCCCTCAAAACTACCTTCTGTTAGTGGAGGTGTGACTTTTGTTTCAGATGTTGGAGCAGAGCAGCTTTTCTTCCTCTGGGTCCTTGAAGGTGGGGCTGGTCAGAGGTGTTCCTGACATTGGTCTATGCAGTCTCTGGACAACCACCTCTAATTTATATGAGACACTTGCATGGGAGCCAGCTGTTCCCTCTGGATAGCTCATCTTTTGCTGCCCTGCCACCCACTCCAGCTGCCACAACTTGGCACCCCTTCTGTGTCCTCAAGATAAAATAAACGGCATCAGTAATTATGATAATGAATGGCCAGTAGCAGCCAGTGTTGTTTATCACCAGGATCTATTATCACAACAAGTCCCTCCTGGCTATGCTTCACCTGCAATGCCAGTAGGAAGTGAGAAAGGCTGGTAATTAGGCTGATATAGCAGAATGCTTTATGGTGCTTCAAACTCCTGCAGAAACCCTGAAAACATAATGAATGGTGAGGACAGGAGCCCCATTGCTACCCAGCAAGGCCTCTTATGGAAAGACGAAGTTTCTCTCTGCTCCTTTCTCCTCTTCCCTGTTCATTGAAGTTTTTAATCCAAACTAATAGAAAGGACAAGTTATTTCTGTCCCAAATCTCACTATGGGTTAGTTGGGGGTTTGGGGGTTGTTATTGTCAGCTTCATTTGCTTTTGCCCTGTGAAAGAAGTACTGAAGAACAAGGTTGTCTCAAATGCTGAGATCTTTGTGTGAGTGTCTAAGAGGGGTTGAGATGGAAAGAGATGATTAGAATGGAGAGAGATGATAGAGTCACAGGAAGAAGTATCAGACACAGGCAGGACCAAGGGAGGTGGTAGGGCAAGGAAGACATTAGGATGTGATTCCTCTGTGGGAGACTTCTTGAAATAGCTGAAAGGCCCACTCAGGTTGGCTGAACCATTTGAGACAAGGAAGATAGAACCAAAGGATCTGAGCATTAGCACACAGAGCAAGGGCTTGTGTGACAGATAATGTATACTCCCTCCACCCCCACCCATTTCCATTCCTCTAAAAGAGAGTCTTTTCACAAAGGCCTAAACTGAGCCTGTCCAATGAATGCATCACTTAATTCTGAGTACTACATTCAGGCTTATTGCATGCAAGGGGTTTGAATAATTCAGACCATTTAATAGCTGAACAGATCTTAAAGCAGCTAGTATAGAGGAAGTAGCAGAATATAGTAGAAAGAGAGATGGATATGGTGTGGGAGGACCCGGGTTCAAATCCTGACTCTGCTACTTACCAACTCTGTGACCTTGGTTAAATCTCTCTGGCCTCAGTTTCCTCTTCTGTAAAATGAAAACATTGGCCTCAATGATGTCTAAGCATCCTTCTTGCCTAAAACTATGAGCCTAAACATCTAGAATCCTCCTTAGGACCGCTCTCAAGCTCTTTGTTTGCTTCATTACCCTGATTGAGGCCAGTAGCACTCACAATTGTGGGATCCCCCTTGTAACTGCTTCTCTTCCTCTGGATCTCATCTCTCCTGCCCATGCCATGATCCGTGCTCTCCTCCTCCTCAGGGTCCACATCAAACAACCACCGCTTTGAGGGGACAAGAAATCTAAACAAATTCTTCCTTGCTGTTAATGTTAATAGTCCTTAGGGCTACTGAGGTAATTTAATGGGTGGGCAGCTTTAATACCAGAGTGCCCCGTTCCATCTGAGCAGCAGAATACAGAGCACATTGGACCATATGGAGCCTTCACCAGCAGATGCATTGGCGGTTTCTCTCTGTCTGCAAAATCTCCATTAGGGTTTTTAATTAGACAAATGTCAGTGTTTTATTCAGGGCGGGAAACTGCTTTCCAAGTTTGACAACAATTCCATTTTCAGAGCAGAATATCTATGCAGAGATTGCCATTTCTCTAACCTCCCTTCTCCCTCCTCAGCTCCCCTACTTGGAAAGGGAGGGTGAATCTTTTAATATGCAATCATCATTATCATTATGAAGAGGACCATCATTGCCCTCTCTGTCATCCCTTGGATCTCCATGTTTCCTTTTGGCCCCTTTCCCCCCCTTCTCTTTCTCTTCCGATCCACCTCCTTCCGATCATAGTGACTTTCTCCCCCACAGAGGAGGAACTGATAAAGTCCAGGACTTGTCACTGCCGCCCCATGCAGCTGCAAGGGGCTGGGGAGGAGAGGGGGGAGGGGATGTCAGTCCCTCCTTTCCTTCTTCCTGGAAGAACTTGGAACATGGAGTTCTCTGCAGTGCTCACTACTCAACTTGGAAGCCACAATCAAAAGAACCCACTACTAGCCCTGACCAAATGTAACAATTTAAGGCTTACAAGTCACATTCCTTGCAGAAAACCCTGAGAGATAGATAGTGCAGATGTTGTTGTCCCCATTTTATAAATAAGAAAGTCAAGACTCAGAAAAGTGAAATAGATTGAGTGACGTCACAATGCCTTGGCAGAACCAAGACTAGAACTTAACCATCTTTGTCCCGATTCATTCTTCCATAGTTCTTCACTAATTCACATGATTTTCTCCAGCATGGGTATTCTTTCCACCTAGATAGATTACAATCCCTCCACTGTTGGCTGAAATGTTTAAAAAAATTATCTAGTAGCCAATTTGCTGATGTTGAGTAATTACAACTTTGCTAGCCTGGTCCTCAATAACATACTGTATACCGTCATCTGACTTGTATGCAAAGCCCTCCCAGCTTGGTGCTCTTGGGATATTCAGCTTTGAGAACCCACAGCTATTTCCATGCCAAGATGAAGCATTGCAATAGGATATTATTAGATCTCCTTCCATCTAATATGAGAAAAATAGAGTAGTGATATTGGATCCCCTATGTCATTAAATTCACCAGAAATAAATTTTAAGTATTTAATATGTACAGACACAGCACTTGCCCTCATGGAACTTAAAATGTTTTAGAGAAATAAGGGAAATAATGTATTAGGAGAATAAGATACCCATAAAGATGGCTACAATAGACAATTATAAATAAGTATATTAGATGGGTACAATGCAAAAGTGCTATGTGAGATCTAAGGGGAAATAGTTGTCACCTCCCAGGATACCATGTAAGGCATCATGGAGGAAATTATGGGTGCATCCTGGATATTATATGCAAAGCAAGTCGGGAGGTATTTATCAAATTATTATCTGTGTCAACTGTCATTATTATGATTTTCATCAGAGAATATCACAGTCATCCAGACACTTGGTGATTGTTGTGACAGAAAGGAAATTGAAATGGAGGGTCATTTCCGACTGAACATAACACACTGAAACATTAAAAAGAAACATATTGTGAATGATGGACAAGCCAAGAAACTTTCTAGTTTGAAAAAGCATGGAAATTGATGGGAGGAATGTTCAAGGTAATGGATGCTCTCTCCTAATCTGACAACAAGGAACGAAAGCAGATGCCAGTGACATCATGGTGTAGGGAAAATGACACAAGATTTGGTGTTTGAGGGCCTGGGTTCAGATCTGGGCTCTACTCTTCACTACCTGGATGATGGGGCAAATCATTCCATGTTTGTGGGTTTCAGTTTCCTCATTTGGGAAAAAGAGGAGGCTGCATAATGATCCCTGAGGTCTGTGTCAGTCCTTAATCCTATGATCTAGATCTGTCCACCAACTTATTCGTGACCAAAAGCTGATTGTTTTGACATGAGTGGAATGTTTGATAACAGATCTTCTAAGAAAGATCACTCTTATGGAGGGGTACAGGAGATCCGATGTATTAGGTAGGACCTGGGCCAAGCCTTGATAAAATTGAGAAATAGACGATGTGTGTCTCTACCATCTCCCACTCCTTTCCTATAGTTACAGAAAATCATTGCATATCAGAACTAGAAGGGAACTCAGAGCTCAGCTAGGCCAACTCTCATTTTACAGATGAGGAAACTGAGTCATAGGGGGGTAAAATGACTTATCTAAGATCCTAGAGATATAGCTGAGACTCAGACTACAGTCTCCTGACTACCAGTACGGGTGTAGTTATTGAATCATTTAAGTCGTGTCTAACTCTTTGTGACCCCATTTGGGGGGTTTTCTTGCAAAGATACTGGAGTGATTTGCCATTTACTTCTCCAGCTCATTTTACAGATGAGGAAACTGAGGCAATCAGGGTTAAGTGACTTGCCCAGGGTCACACAGCTATAACGTGTCAGGTTAGATTTTAACTCAAGTCTTCCTGGCCCCAGGCCCAGTGTTTTATCCACTGTGCCGCCTAGCTGCCCACCAGTATAGTTATCTTTCTACTATATCTGGCTGCCTCAGTGTCTCCCAACCACTTGTAGCACCCTTTTCTCTCTTAGAAATTCTCCTGTTTCACCCTGTTGGAGGGGGCATATCTCAATTCTCTTGATCATCAAAATTTAATGGACTCATGTCCCATTTCCCCTGTGATTTCTGCTAGGTTACAAAGAGTGGTAATGGATTATCCCAGAATCTTCTACCATCTGCCATTTGATGCAGTTTATTCTCATATCTGCATAGGTATCATACATATAATTTGTGAATGCATTGACATCAAGTATCTGTTGCTGCAGTCGACTACCTCCAAGCATTGTATCTAACATAAACTCTCTAAATCCTGAATTATGACTAATAATATATATCCTTCTCTTGTACTATTAATATGTGGTAGGGGTGAGGGAATCAATGCAGCATTGATTAATCACTTACTATGTGACAGACACAATTCTAGGTGTTGAGGATAAAAAAAAGCTGACGAGACACTCCCTTCAAGGAACTTACGTTCTAGCCAAGGAAGATGACATGTACACATATAGGTATATACCAGATAGATAGAAGGTGATCTTTGTGGGGAGGTAACTAAAAGCTAGAGATATTAGAAAAGGCTTTTTTGTAGGCAATGGCATTTAATCCGAGTCTTGAAGAAAATTAAGGATCCTAAGAAGTGGAGGTAAAAGAGGAGTGTTCTAGTCCAGTGAGTCATCCAGAGAGTGTGCAATCCTGGCAATCTCCTTCCCAGGTCTAGAATCGCATAAGAGACCAGAGAGGTCACAAACACTGAATCAGAAGGAACCTCATAGACCATCTATCCCAATCCCAATCCCATCACAACTCCCTTCTAGCAAGTGATGCCCCACTTGTCTTCACCTAAAGACTTCAAATGAGGAAGAGTTCACTCGGTCCTGTGGTAGCTCGTTCCAGTTTTGGACACTGACTTAAAGCATAAAGGATTCCTGCCACGTTTCTGATAAATGTCCATTCAGCTACTGCTTGAAGACTTCCAGTGACAGAGAACTCATTAGCTCTAGAGGGAGTCAATTCTGTGTTTTGAAAAACTTTCATTGTTAGAAGATTTGTCTTTAAAGTGAGTCAGATTCTGCCTCCTGCTAATTTTTTTCCAAATTGTTTCCACTTCTACCTCAGAACAATTCAAACCCCTCTTCCAAGACAACTCATCACATATTTGATGTTTTCTGCTGTGCTTTCCCTGAGTCTTCTCTTCTCTAGTCTTTATCCAATTCCTTCAAATAGGCCTTATGTGACCATATACTTACTATACATACTTACCCGCTTCTGGACATGGGATCCAAGCTATAGAACTACACAGGGTCCAACACCTTCATTCTGTAGATAGGGAAACTCAAGTCCTGGGAAATTACATGATTTGTCCCAGGTTATCCAGCTATTAAGTGACAGAACCAAGATTTGAACCCTAGGCCCTCTGGCTTCAAAGCCATTGTCTTCTGTATAACACCACTGGACGTTGAGGGGGGTGGTATGTGGAGAATGGTCAGCAATTTGCACTCTGGAAACACAAAATAGGCAGATTCCTGATTTTACAGTATCCCTTTGCTATTGTTGCTTTAGCATCCATGAAAATAAATCAAGATGGGACTAAGGCATCACTATTAGAAAACACTTGCTTAAAATATGGATTAATTCCTGTGAGAATGTTATGCAGGATTCAGATATATGGTCTGTGATATGGATAGGATGTATTTTTTTATTGCAATAATAAGTTTCTCAAATCCTAATGGACCCTGCATTAACTGAAGATGACAGGGGGAGAGGAATGGAAAGCCAGCAATTTGTTAAGACTGCAAAGTAGCAGTTCCAGAGGTTGTAAAAGATTATATATATATATATAAAAAATCAGCCATTAAAATCAGCCCAAATTGTCTATCTGAATTCATCGCAACAAACCTGGCTCAATATTGGCTCTCTCCCCCATGTAATTTCAAGTTGACAAATATTTATTAAGCACCTACTGTTCTAATAGCACCGCACTGGGCACTGGGGATGCAAAGATAGTACACAGGCTTTGTACTCAAGGAGTAAAAGAACTGATAGGGGCAAAAGGGACATGATCACATAAAAAGAACTGTGGAACCAAAGACACTAGGATAATTACAAAGGTTCAGACAGAGATCTAGACAAAGCACTTTGAGAAGTTTGAGGAGGGAGACAAAGGAAAGACCATTTGTCTATACTTGGAAGGGCACAGTGTCAGTGAAGGTTTCCTGTAGGTGAAAGTGCCTGGGTTTAATTTTGAAGATGGAAATGACAGTTGAAACATAGAGTTTGGGAAGAGGAGTAAATGGTGGGAGTTAAGATTAGAATGGGTCAATGGAACCAGATAGCAGAGGACCAGCTTTGAATGATAAGATCAAAGGTAGGTACTTTATTGTGGTGGGCAATGGGGAATCACTGAAAGTTTTGAATTACAGGTGTGACAAGGAATTTTACATGGGTAGCAATGAAAGGATAGATTAGAGAGGGTAGAGATTGGAGGTGGGAAGATGAATTATAAAGTCATTGCCTTTAGTTTAGAGGACAAGTGACAGAGGCCTCTTCTGTTTTTGCTAGTGTTTTACCCTGCTGGGTCTCAGTTTTCTCTTCTTTCTTTCAGATTTTCTGGGGGTTAAGTGGTTAAGGTTTAATAGAGGAGAACTTTCCAGAAAAGGTGATTTCAAGGTTCTTAACAAGGAAGAGAAGTGAGATGCTATTTGAAGGATGGGCCAGCTTATTCTGAGGGGAGACGAGGAGTAGATTTGCCTCTTGAGAAATTATGCCTATTAGAGTTAGTGAGGCAAGGAAACAGGAGGCCATGAAATCCTCAGGTAGCAGTGGTTACAGGACTAGATGGGCAGGAGCAATTTGAACAGGGACATGGAAGGCTCAAGACCTTAATGGGTGGTGCACACTGTGTTACACAGAGCAGATTGAAGCAGGAAACTTGAAAATTGGGGAGAAGAGTTCAACTGAGAAGTTGAGGATGGAGGGCAGGCTCTCTGTCAGTATGGACATGGTAATGCCCTCAGTTGATGTGGATACAGTATTATTTCTTACAGAATTTTTGTTTCCTTAGGGATGAAGTCAGCATCTTAGTGAATAGAGTGGTGGTCCTGGAGTCAGGAAGATTTATCTTCCCAAGTTCATATCTGGTCTCAAACACTTACTTACTAGTTGTGTGACCCTGGGCAAGTCATTTAACCCTGTTTGCCTCCGTTTCCTCATCTGTAAAATGAAATGGAAAAGGAAATGACAACTCCAATATCTTTGCCAAGAAAACCCCAAATGGGATCACAAAGAGTCTAACATGACTGAAAAATAATTGGACAACAACACAGTTAACAAAATATTTTAGTAATACTTTGTTTTTCTCCAATTACACATAAAAACAATTTTAATATTCTTTTTTAAGTTTTGAGTTCCAAATTCTATCCCTCCCTTTCTTCCCTCCTCCATTCCTAAGATGGTAAACAATTTGATATGTCATACTTGTGCATTCATGTAAAATATTTCCATATTAGTCATTTTGTGAAAAAAGGAAAAGAAAGAGATGGAAGGAAGGAAGGAAGGAAGGAAGAAAAGGAAAGAAGGAAGGAAGGAAAGAGGTAAAGAGGGTAAAGAGAAAGGAGTAAAGGGAGGAGAAAAAAGAATGCTTTGGTTTATATTCAGACACTATCAGTTGTATGTCTGGAGGAGGCTAGCATTTTCATCATGAGTCCTTTGGGGTCGTCTTGGATCATAGTATTGCTGAGAACAGCTAAGTCATTCACAGTTGTTCATTATACAATAATGCTATTACTGTGTACAATGTTCTCCTAGTTCTAGTCACATCACTCTGTATCAGTTCATGTGTGTATTTCCAGGTTTTTCTGACATCATCCTGCTCCTCATTTCTTATAGCACAATAGTATTCCATTACATTCATATAGCACAACTTGCTCAGCCATTCCCCAATTGATGGGCATCCCCTCAATGTCCTATTCTTAGCTACCACAAAAAGAGCTGATATAAATATTTTTATCAAAATATTTTTTAAAATAAGTTGACAGACAGTAACCTGAGAACCCCTGAACCTGTGAGGGGTCCAAAACAAATGAAGGTTTTAAAAAAAGAAAAGCAACTTGCTCACTAAGGTGGCATACAAATTGAAGATTGGATCTGGAATTAGAACCCACATCTTATGACTCCCATACCAGTGTTTCCTCTACACTGCCTCCCTTAGCTGCAGGAGGGGTACAATTTTGTTCTTTTCTCTGAGGAGGTCCTCATCTCTGATGCTTCGCATTTCTAAGCCTCAGTTTTACTATCTGTGAAATGGGACTAATGATCTCTGTTCCTCCCCCCAGAAGAGTAAATAAGATGGTGTTTATCAGGTTTCTCTGGAAGGAGGGAAATATTCCTCAGCAATGCAAACCTGTGTGATTTATCTCTGAGGGCCTTTGCATCAAATCCTGAGATTCTACATCTAGAGTGGTCAGCTGGCTGAAAAAAGGCCCTTCAAATAGTCTTCAAAAGAAAAAAAATGAAAAGCTCTGAGTAAATTCAGAGAGAAGAATGAACTGGCCACCGCCCCGGTGTGATCTGGAGCTTCACAAACCTTCCCCCTTGAAGTCTGCCTGGTGTTTTGTTCTACAAAGCATATGGTTTAGCAGATAAAATGATTTTTGACCTGGAGACCTGAACTGACAACTCTGTATACAAACTCCAAACAGGATTGCTCTGTCTGTCAGCCTGTTTTAACTCCACCACACTTTCTGACATTTATATGCTACTCCCAGAATTGTGCTTGGATCCAGGTAACATCTCTGGCTCTTTGCAGAGGCCCGCCCTGGTTACAGCATCTTGGCTGTGTGCTCATTAGCAATCCAACCCAGATTGACAGCTGGACAGATAGGGCTCCCTGTTGGAGTGCTGTGAGGTGGGTGATAACTCCATTTCACATTGTGTCCCTGGTGTTTTGTTAAGGGCCAACAGCCAGACAGATTAGTCAATGGCAAGATGCATTTTAGCACTTAGAATCACATTCAGCTTCAGTAGGCTGGGGGAGCCTCTGATGGGCTACAGGTCAGAAGTGGAGCAAATTTGATAAGCCCTGGAAGATGAGAACCTCCCTCTTCCACTCCCCAAAGAATAAAGGGTAAGAGAAGGCCACAAACATCCACCACTATTGGCAGTTCCCATCTGAAAGGAAATTAGGAAGAACTCTTGCTCTCTTGCCAAGTGGATGGATAAAAATTAACTGGTCATGCTCAAGTTTCATTATTCTAGAATATTTTGTCAGTGAGAAACTGAGTTATATGTCATAAACTCAGTTTAAGAGATTTGCTCCTGATCAGACTATGGGTCTTTTAAGAATCATAGGATTTAGAACTAAAAGAGACCTTAGAAATTAGCTTGCATAGCCCCTTCGTTGTACAGATGTTATTTGCCAAAGGCCCTAATTGAAGATTCCACAAATACCAAGTTCTAGAGCTGGGATTCAAACCATTGCCTTCTGACTCCAAATCGAGTCCTTTTTCTGCTACATCACCGCAGTGCTCTATTTGTAATCCCAATCTCTTGGCCTCTGGTTGAAACCATATCCATCATTCTAACAATTAGAGCTAACAAAGATTAGAGACAGTGGGTTCTTCTCAATGGAGTTTTGCAAGTAAAGGCAGGATGACTATTTGTCAGGTACGTCGTAAAGAGAGTTCTTGTCCAGGCACAGGTTGGACAAGATGGCCTCTGTAGTTCCTTCTAACTCTGAGATTCTTTAAAAAACCAGCATATGTATCAAACTGGGTAACTTGATGTCTGAGCCACATTTCTGTGCCTTACAGTTCTAAGACTCTAAACTCTATTATAAATTTACAATCCTAGGACCTGGAAATTGCCTTCTAGGAGAAGGACCTCAGAAACAAAGTGAGTGTTCATGTATCATAAACTGATCGATTCTTGAGTGGAAGGTATCTTCATTCAGCCTTCTAACTTTACAAATGAAAAAATGGAGGACGAGAGAGGTTGAATAATTTGCCCTGGGTCAAAACAGATGATAAATGATGGAGACAGAATTTGAACACAAATTTCTGACTTCAAATCCCGTTCTATGAATTGAATAATATCAATGAAAAGAAATGACAGCATTCCAATTGCATGATGGCTTCCAGTGGCTAATTCAAAGTTATCTAAGAAAACAAATGAGTAGTGGGAACTAATTTTTAGAGTGGATTCAAAGTCATTATGGACTTCCCTCATTAAGCCATTTAAGCCCCAAGGACCACCCCAAACCTGCTTTCTTCTCTATCATGCTCTAGATACAAAGAATGAGAAAACCAGAAGAAGTTATACATACTCTCTAAATCACTTCTACAGGTGTCTGTGAGTTCAAAGCCATTTTCATAATAATACTAAGACATTTTAATTTCTAAAATAGTAAATATCAGTAGATATAACCCCCACAAATGCAAATTCTTTGGGGGAGGAGGGTCCTCAATAATTTTCAGAATATAAAGGAGTCCTGAGACCAAAACATTTGAGAACCACTGATCCAGAGCAACCCTCTTATTTAGCATCTAAGGCATACACCCCAGAGAGCTGTAAAGATTTGCCCTGTCAGGTATCTCATTGTGCCAGAGTCAAAGTCTCCTAAATTCTAGTCTAGGAATGATCTCACCCCCATCCCCTGCCTCCTGCAGCCTCCAACCTCCTCTTCCATCAGACATCCATCTGAAGATGACTAGCACAGAAGTTTGGGATGATGGGTTTTTCTGTCCTTTATATATATATATGCAACTTACAGATAAGGAGTTGTACTAAGGAAGAATCACAAAGGGAGTCACTAGAGAAATTGGTGACCACAGAAAATGATGGACCAGTCAGGTAAAGAGAGTAGAGAGACAGACCCCAGGCTCCATTTATATGAAAGAGACCTGGAGGAGATTTAAAGGAAAATCTCTGACGTGATGAGTAGATCAAACCTCCCTTACCTCAACCCTATTTACATGCCTACCTTACCCCGGATAAGGATTTCTAGGAGAACATGGACAAAAGATGAACAGGATGAGAAGGCATTGATGGGTTTCAGTGTGGTCACTAAAAGGATAATAGATCATCAAAGCATTGAAGCATGTAGCATCACCCTTAGAAAGTCTGTTCATTTCTCCGAGCCTCAGTTTCCTAGGCAGTAAAATGGTGATGATAATGCTTTTGGCTTTTTTATATGACAAGATTTTTGTGAGGAAATGTACCATGTAAACCTTCAAGTATGATAGAAATGAGAGCCATTATCATTACTTTTAGGATCGTTAATGTGAGTACACCCCAAAATGGCACAAGTTTCAGTCATGCTATGGCTTGATAGATGGTCTTTGAGAGTCACAATGGTCAAAAAAATCCAGTATCTTGCATCTAGCCTAGTAATGAGGCCTTCCTAACTTAGCTAGGCTGCTTTTGGATATTGTTTGTAATAGGCATGCTGTGTTAGGACACTGGGTCTATATTTAACGTCTGCATTAGAGCTCAGACACCATCAGTCTAATCTTTGGTGAGCTCAGGGTTACCTCCATGGCATGAAGAAGGAGCAAAAAAGAGGACTTGAGTACAGGGTTATTATTCTTACCCATGACCACCTTAACTTTCTTATTGTTTGGTTGTTTCAGTCATGTCCAACTTTGTGACCCCATTTGGTGGATATTTTGATAAAGATACTGGAATAGTTTGCCATTTCCTTCTCCAGCTCATTTTACAGATGAGGTAAATAAGGTTAAATGGCTTGTCCAGGGTCACATAGCTAGTAAGTGTCTGAGACTAGATTTGAACTCAGGAAGATGAGTCTTCCTGACTCCAGGCCTGGCACTCTATCCACTGTGTCACCTAGCTGCCCAACGTCATTATCATCATGTGTTTACTCTGCACCCAACTGATGACCCCAGCATCATTCTAGGGTATACTGCACAAAGAATGCCTGGCATACTGAGTTCCCTTTAGGGACCTGCCAATCTCAGGGGCACACCATTGTTGCAAACTGACATAAAAACCCTGAGTTAACACAGGACCAGTACAAATAAGACAAAGCTAACTGAAGTAGATAAGATCAGGTGTTTCCATTATCCATAGCCCCTCCTTTCCTCAAAATATGTGGGTGGATTAAGCAGGAGGAGAGAAAGAAGCTTTTCTTGGCCCAAGTAAGAAGAGTTTAGAAGATGGATTATTCCTTTTCACCCTGTCACAAGCATATATTTAAAGCAGTCGTTGAAAAACCATCAGCAGCTGAGCGCAGACATAGGACTAAGAAGTTTTAGGCCAAAGTTATTAGAAATGACCTCTTATCCATAAAAGACTTGGTGACCAAAAAGCCTGTTACCCAGTTATTGCTTCAGATGAAGTCCCCTCTCAGCTCTAAGCTCCCTGCCAGCCATCAGTCTGATTGGAGTTTAAGATGCAGTAAATAGACGAGACTCAATTTAACCAGAAGCAGCAAAGTAGCAAATAATAACATTTGGGGGCCTTTGGCCATAAACATACAGACGTTTACCTTGAATGTTGACTTAGACCATCTCGATTTTGTGCCAAATGAGGCTTGAAATGTATCATCCAAAGTACAGTGTCCACATGATAAAAATAGCCCTAAATATTTTATCTTTCTTTAAGAAAGAAGATGTAAAAGGCAAAGAGCTCTTATGTTAGATCAAGGCAGTTTTCTTTCTGCATTCCACATAAGCCATTTGGGATGGACTGCAGGTCAGCTCTCAGGTCACATTATGAGAGGCTGGGTCTGCTCAAGGGTAAACCAGTGGAGCAGGGCTGCTCCAGGACTGCTGAGGTCACACCTGACCCTAACTTGTCCAGCTCCAGAATGAACCCAGCCTCCCAAGGGGTGATGGTCTCACAAATGGAGAAGAAAGGGCTTTCTTCTATTTCTGTTTCTTTGGTTTTTCATTCTATCTCTTTTTGTAAATTTATTCAATTTCTAATTCATGGAATAAAATAAGCATTTCTACAACATAGCACAATACAAAAGATGATTGACCATGAAACAGCAAATCCACCATATACAACTTGCTATTCCCTATATACATACAACAAAGTTATCTTGTCATATTTTCCTTTTTTTCTTCCCTTCTCCTCCCCTGTCCCCAGATTTGGCTGGCCACCATTAGATAAAAATAGGTACAACACACATATGAAGTACATATATGTAAAATTATTCTATGCATTTATCTATCGGTTCTTTTTCTGGATGCAGATAGCACTTTTCTTCATATGCATTGTCTCTTACCTTGCCAATAAGTAGCATCTATTATCATGATGACCTACTCAAGGGTGCTCTTGGTGGCCTAATGAACCTCATTCTTACCACTACAATCTTGGATTCTTCTTCCCACCATAAATCTCAAAGATGGAGTATCTCCAGAAATAAAGCAAAGAGTATAGCTGCCATGGAGGGTGGTGGCAACAGTGTTTCTTCCTTTCACATAAACAAAAGTTATGATTATTGGGGAAAAAATGGTTAGCAATCAAGGCCAGAAGTTCAATGAAAATGGGAAATAGAAAGGGGGGAAGAGACAAGAAAGGAAAAGCCAGAAGGGGGAAAATGCTCCATTCTCCTTGCTTTGCTGTACTTTCAAATTCATTAGCAACCCCAATTATTCAATTCCTCTGCTTTAATCTCTAATTAAACACTGCCACAGACATTGTATCTACGGAGGGTTGAATTTAAGTGGCCTCTTCTTAATAATTGTGTAACTATGATCCCTGCATTGTTACCCAGAAAAGGGAGGGGGAGCCCAAAGTTCTCACAGAATAGTAATTGCAGAGGGGACTTTGTTTTCCTTCTAAATGTAGCAAATAGGGCTTCTAGCATTTTCTGTATAATAATTCTTTAAATCAAAAGCATATTTGCAGAAGAGAGGGTGCTCCTACCATAGCTATCTTTTTTAGGAATAATTAGAGCTGCAAGAAAAACAATGGAGGAGGCACATTTTATTGCCAAGTGAAAAAGGATATTGGATTTTTCTTATTTTCAGAAGGTCATAGGATGCTGGGATCCTTTTGCTCCTGCTTGGTGGGTAAAGAGGGAGCGGGGGGAATCCTTTTATATTTAGGAGAATAATCTGTTCCAAATACAAGCACCAAACCAAGAAGTCAGACTGAGCCCAAACCAGAAGGATACACCTAGTCTACTTACCAAGATGTCATCTCCCTAACCAGCAAAAAAAAAAAAAAGGAGCTCCAGAGACCCCAAAACATTAGATGACCAGCACCCTCTGATGGCCGATCAGTCTTCTAACCTCCCTCCTAACTCACCTGGATGCAGGGTGCATGTTGAGTCATTGTCAATAGAGGGACATTACAATGTGTATTTCAGATTATCTGATCTTCCCCTAGTTTTTCCTGGGATTAGTTATTGGGTTATTTTCTTGGTAGGCAAGGACTCTGGGAAAGGCTTATAGCTCTGAATGGAAGCCAGAGAATACATTTCCCTAGCCAATCCTCTCTTGAGCACTGAGGGCTGGCTGCTAGTTCTGGTGGCTAAAAGCTCTCCTTTCTCCCCTAGGATATTAGCCACGCTGATAGCTTAGTCAGTACTAAGGGCCCTCGGGATCCCTTGCATTGACAGACCCTGCCATCTCTACACTAGCCAGCATCCTCATCATTCTTATTCACCTCCCTAGGCAACCTTATATTCTGTGCACCAGAGCTTTCTAACTCCCCTTTGTGTGTTAAGATTTCCCAGTAGAGGACATTGTGTCACCAGCAGCTAAGTGTCTGACACACAGTAAGCACTCAATAAATGCTTTATCTCTCAGGATCCAACCTGGGGTATTAAGATCCTTTAAGACATAAACACTGAGTTTGTAATTCATCTTCCTATAGGTAGGGGTAGGAAGAAAGAGAAAGAGACTGGGTTCAGATATAATTTCATATGGTGGTAGGGTTGTTTATAGACCTCCCTCGTGACAATAGACCAAATCCATAGTCCTTCGAGGTACTCCACCCACAAGGCATAATCAAAGTATTTGGAGCAAAAGGTAAAGAAAAGACCAAGTTTCCCTGTCTGAAAAATCTTGATAGTTAAACAGAAGACAAATCAGACTGGCTATAAACACACATCCTTTACTTGCTACTAAGGGTCTAGACACCTTGTTAAACTGCTGACCCACTTTCACCAACATCTCCACACTCTATGTATTGCCTGTGGACTGTCAATGGCTGTCTTCTTCCTGAATGAGGTGGTGTGAATGGTGTTTGCAGCTCATTTTGACAACATCAAATGTGTCAGCTAGACCACAGGGGTCCCAGGTGGCCACTGGTCCTGTTGCCCACTAACCATTGCTAAGTTCAGTCCTACCGTGAACCATCCTTGTACTTTCTTCTGACTCTTTAGCAATACTGACTTCCCAAGAGATCAGAGGGATATTTGCTGAGAGTGCATAATTTTCAGGCCAGTGACTGGCTGGTTCCTCCTCCACAAGAAACACCCTGGGGGAAAGAGGGCATCTCTGCCATCAGTGTGAAGATTACAGCTTCTCAACTCTTCCTGGCAAAAAAAGGAAAAAAAAATGATGAGAACTTTAGCACCAAAGAGAATATTCAGCTGGAGGCAGGTCCCTTAGGTCAGTCAGCTCTCCCATTCCAAAGCCTGGTTGTTTGTCCCCCATTTCCATACTTTTCACTGATTGAACTTCCAGCTTCCTCCAGGCTCTTTCTTTCTCTTCCCTTCCCTGGACCCAAGTTTCTCTCTTTTTGTCATGGCTTCCCAGAATAATCAGTTGCTTGCAACTGTTTTGAAAGTGTCCTTAAATAAGTGGAATACATTCCCTCAAACGGAGTTACTCTGAAAGGGCTCAATAGCCCTGAAGATATACAATCAATACTTTGCCTAGACCATTGATACCCTTGCCCATCACTTAAATATCATTACAGGAAAGATTTCAACAAGATCACGGCACATTATGCTTTAAAGTTTGACTTTAAAGGATGCCTGGGCTTTGCTGAAAGGCATTAGTAATAGAATTCTTTATCTCTGAGCTTAATTTATTCTGAGGAGAATAGGGCCATTATCTTAAATCTATTTTTTTCCTCCAACAGAGAAAACAGGCCTCAGAAGTCCAGCACTTATAAAGAAATCTTTGTTTAATTACGTTTTTGATTAACCCTTTATGGAAAGGAATGGGGTGGGGAACATTGGAAGAGTGCAATGCATTCCTGTCACGTCCCTGCCAATATTCTCCCTGGCGCTTCTGCTATTGGCATTCCTAGTTCTATTTCCCTTCACAGTCTCCATTCAAGAAAAATCTCTGCAGTAAAGGAAAGCTTTGGGCAATTCTAGACCCCAGCTGTGGTGGCTATTTACACATGGTCATCCAGGCCAAGAGGGATTTTTGCCTGAAGGCTACACACTCTCAACAACTAACAGGAGCTATTTCTTTAGTGCTCCATTATTTCCTCCAAGCAAGGCACTACACAAATACACGAGAGTATGTACACACAGATGCAAAGTCCCATATTAGTTCACTAACATAGTTTCTCTCCAACCCAAGCTCATTGAAAGCAGGGATTATTTTCAATTTTTGTCTTTAGACAGTGCCTGGCACATGGTAGGAGCTTATTGGATTGGATTGGATATCCCCAGAACCTGACGCAGTATCTGGCATGATAGGTATACAATAAACAAACTGTTGAATGCAAAACCAATATAGAAAAAATGAGAAATCACTTGATCATTAGGTTGCTTTATCAATGTAACACCACCCCCCAAGCACTTGACTGGATTTGTTGACTGAACTGCCTGACGACATCAATGGGGATCTTGGCACTGTGTAGCCACAGTTGCATCCCCATCTTTGACAAGTACAATTGCAGCTGGGAAAGGGTCAATGCAGAAGAGATTGGGATATTAAGAATCTCTAAGAAGAGGCAATGTAGAGGAATCTGAGTAATTTCACTTGTTAAATTTTGCTCCGTTTTCCAAATACAAAGTCAGAAATATAACTTCCTTTGAAATATTCCTTTGAGATTGAATTTGAGGTGGTACAGTGAATAGAACACCAGATCTGGAGTCAGGAGGACCTGAGTTCAAATCTGGCCTTAGGCACCAACTAGATGTATGGTCCTGGGCAAGTCACTTAACTCTGATTGACTCCAATAATAATAATAACTTGACCTGAGTTTGGAATAATTTTTGAATTGCAAGATGTACCTGAGAACTCAGGAGAACCTGATTTGGAGAGTTTAGTAGCTATTTTTTGTAACATGGGTATGTCTAATGTCGTATAGACCAATGATTCCTAGAATTATAAGATATAGTTAGGGTTCAAATTAATGAAGATCAATCATTTCAATAATACCTCTATAAGTGTTTGGTCCAGACTTAGTGTAAACCCCTAAAGAGGAAAATCCCTCCACCAATGCCGATGAACATCTGCCCTGCAACTTAGACTTGTCTGGGACACTGAAAGCTTGAGTAACTTCCCCAAGGTCACACAGCCAGGATGGGTTGGAGGAAGGGCAAGAATTCATGCCTTCCTGACTCCAACTCTGCTAATCTGCTTCTACCTGTACAATAGTGCCCTACATTTAGCCCATGACTAATAGCTGTAAAGTGTGTAGCGCAGTGCCTAGCACATAGTAGGTACTTAATACATCCCTTAACACATCCCTTTCCTGTGCTCTTTATCTCCTTTGATCTTAAAACAAACCCATGTAATAGGTATGCTTTCCATTTTACAGAGGAGAAAACTAGGATAGAGAGAACTTAAGTGACCTATCATGGTCACACATCTACCAAGTATCTTTGGCAGGATTTGAACTCAGAATGCTGGACATGAAGTCAGAAAGACATCTCTACTCCCCCATGTTGCCTCCCTGTTTTTGATGCTTTCCCCTACAGTAGCCTCCAGAGCCTCCGAAATGGGGACAAAAAGAGTTAGACAGCCCTGTTGTTGGAGATGGCATCTGTGGAAGATCACAGGGTGGAATGATTCTTCCAAAGTCTGCTGGGCTTTGGGCGAGACCCTGCTTTTACTCCTCAGTTTCAGCTGGTGAAAAGCAGGCATAATTTTCATTGGAGAATAAGCAACATCTCAGGATCCAGAATCTTATCTCTTTTTGGCCTTGTCAATTAGTCTGGGTGTTCCTTTATTCTCTGCTCCCATTACTGGAGATTTATGTTTAATGGATACTGGGTCAGATTTTATAAATGCAAATGACTTTGATGGCTTCTATCCAGTTCTTCTTAGACAGTTCTGTGTCCATCAGGAGTGGCAATCTATAAAGAATTCATGTAGGCAGCACCCGCTTTTGATCAGCGCCTCCAGATGATCATTACACAGGAACTGAAAAGTCAATACCCCTTCCCAAATTAGAAATGTGCATGGAAGAAATCTCCATTTTACAAGACTGGAGCAAATTCTTCTGGAAATGCTCCTACCCTTTGGGTCAGTTACTTTATAATTGGCTCTAATTGGCCTTGCAACATGTGGTAGCCTGCGTTACCTGCAGCCACATGGAGTTCAGAAAGAAGAAAGATTCTTTCTTCCTTTTGAAAGTATCAAAGCCATTTCATCTTAACCTTTTCTTATAGCTGGGTATCATATTAATTGATACGTAAGAAAAGAGAAAGGACAAAGAAAGGAAGGTTTGGGTTTGTTTTGTTTTTTATTTAAGATGAATGGTTATCAGCAAGACCTCTGTCATGTGCATCAACATTGATATCATTCGCAACATATCTCAGACATCATATGTAGTATCAGTAACAAAGAGATTAATTCCTGACATGTATAAAGCACTCTCAAGTTAGCCAAGTGCTTCACAAAGAACATGTGAGCCTAACAACAATCCTGGGAGGTGGGAGATAGAGATTTTATTATCTCCATTTTAGAGGTGAGGACACTGAGGCTTTGGGACACGAAGTGATTTTATTTGCCCTTGATTGCACAGCTAATAAGTGTCAAAGGTGAAATTTAAACCCTGGTCTTCCTGATTCCCAGGCCAGAAAAAGAGTAGCAGCATCAGACTGGAGGCTTGGGGGATAATAGAGACCTGGCCTAGACTTCTGTGAGATATACTGTTTTTGCAGATATACAGTCATCCCTTCCACATCACAGGAAATAGGGGCATGGCGTCCCCCACAATCTGGAAAATCCATGTAAAAGTTTTTGGCCCTCCCTTTGTGCCAAAGAAGCCTAATTTTTTTTTCTTTTTCTTCTATGGAGTGTTTACAATACCTTATTGTAAAATTTAGGTTAAGTATTTGGTCATAGGCTCTGTGTCACCTGCTGGCCTTGGCGTGTCATCAGCAGCTTCCAGAAAACTCCCCCCAAATTCCCATTTAATTTCTTTTGCTGAGTCGCAATATATCAAAACCACAATGGGGAGAATCGTGACGTGGAAGGGATAATTGTACTGCTCTTTATTGGGGTTCACTTCCTACCTTTCAAGCTTCCATTGCTTGCTTAGAAAAAGGGTTCTCATTTGTGACTGCAGCACCTTGTATGAGTGTTCATCAGGCAAAGTCTTCCAGCTCAGTAACTGCAGCCCAGTGCCTCCCTCCCACCTGAGCAGTCCATTGCGGTGTATGTAGACAAACTCCCTCAGTCTAATGTTTCTGTTAGAGGAGCCCACAAGTGTCATCTTATCAGGGAATCAATTTTATATCAGAGGGTCATTAAATTCTTTTTTCATGAGAATAAAATGGGCTTTTGCTCCTGCATATTGTACTGCTGCTCATCTGAAACTGGAGATGAAACCAAAGTGGAAGAGATTTAACCAAATTATCCATCTTCAGAAAATAAGTTCCCCAGAAAATGTGTTTGTGATGTGGCATTGTGCAACACAGAGAGAGAGGAGAAATAAAAATACCCTAATGACCCTGTTATCTGGAAACAAGAGGAAGCTGTGAATTTAACCCCCTGTGGAATCAGGGATTCACTGTTATCTCCATTGGCAGGATGTAGAAGAAGACTGGGCTGGGGCCTGCTGCCTGATAGAAGAACCTGGCTAATGACATGCAGTGGATCTATTTCTCCAACCCCTAAATAAGTAGACATTTGGGAATTTTTTTCATTGCCTGTGAGGCAAATGAGAGGCAGTGTAGCATAATGTAGAAATCACTGGGCTAGGAGTTAGGAAGACCTAGGTTCAAATCCTGCCTCATTCACTTATTAGCTGTGTGACCATGAGCAAGGCACTTAAAGTTTTGGCCTCAATTTCTTCATCTGTAAAATGGGAACAATAATAGGTTCTACCTATTGGAAAGATCATATGAAATGATGTATATAAAATACTTTAGATAACTTAAAATCCAAGATGAATGTGAGCTATTAATATTTTGTTGAGCTCTCACAATGACAAAAAAAAAATCCACCCATTGCAAACCTGACCTCTTTACCCAAGGATCACTCACCATCCTGGAAATGAACAGAACAGGGTTTTAGATTCTATGCTATCAATGACTTAGAGATCCTTGGCCTGTGAAACTTCTCCATCTGTGGGCTGTCTTGTTGTCATTATTTGTCTTTCATTCTCAGAGGACCAATGTCATCAGAAGGGTGAACTGGACGTAAGTGAGGCAGAGTCACTCAAAGTGGTCAGTCTTAATCTCTCCTCCAGAGCCATCGACGTCCAGCGGTTAAACAAAATTCAAGATGACTGGTGATGGCTCAGGATGGAGTAGGTGACCTTTATTTGCAGACCTTTGGGTCTGCAATGAATCAAGTTCATAAAGTACCTATAACATCCCATAGTTCACAAATATAAGTGTTTTTTCTATTTTATATACTTGGGAATGTTGAAGAAAAAAAACTAATGTAGAAAGAAGTCATGGTCACTAGCCTGAGAGTACACACTATTTTCAAGTCTCAACAACAATTACTACCATGACTGCCTCACCCTTTGTCCTCTTCTTGGAGCTCTGTAACTTGGCACAGCCTGGGGAACCCAAAGGAACAAGGCAGAAATGAAAGACAATGAGAATCACTGATATATTTTGTCCCACTCAAACTCCCACTGGGTGCAGAGAGCATGATTAATCAGAGCACAGGGATAGGTTCCCTTGAGGAGGACTATGATGGGAGAGGAAAGCCATCTGTCTATGAATAAGGCATAAGTAGACAACAGTAAACTCCAACACCTAGTTAGGTTTGCATAGCTAAGTGCCAGGGGATGCTAGAGTGAATAGAATCACCATCTTGCCCAAGTATCCCTTTAATTGGGGGCTTGAGCAGAGCTAGAGCAATCAGTTCACTTGGCTTCTCCTGCCAACAGAATGAGTCAGTGGGCAGGATCCAATGCAATTTGTGGCATTTTCCCAGGGCATCTGCTCCCTTTTTTTCTGTCTCCCCAAAGCACTACTGGCTATTTCTCAGTCTGTGGTTCCTTTCCCCTTCAGAACTCTCATCTGAGATGAATGTTCTTAATAGGACCATCGGTGATTCTTTGGAAGACCTTGGCAGGCAGCAGCAGAGTGCCACAAGGATGAGGGCCCTACACCTTGACCTTAAGGATGCCTTTTGTTTTGGGCTAGGTTCAAAGAGACCTTCTGCTCAATTCAGCATTGCTTCTTTGGAATATAATCTTTCACCCTAACTCATTCTCCCCCCGACTCTGCCCTTCACTTTGATTATGAGAGAACATCATTTGTCAGTGTGGAGTTAGTCTCTTGTGTACCCAGCCTCTAAGCAGTTGATCTGGGTACCCCTAGTATCTTGGGTAATATGACTTATGTCTCCTTGTCAGCACCCCAATCAGCACCTTTAAAGGTGCCAGCCACATTTTGGTATTTGCCATAAGCCATGAGTTCTTCAGAAAAAAAAAGAAGAAAAAAAATTTGCAAGATAAGTAAAGAAAAATGTAATCCCTGAGTGGAATGAAGGGTACTTTGAAATGAATGGGCGATAATCCTTTTGTTGTCTGTTACAAATGCACTTTATTTCTGCATTATCTGGCTATGAGAATGTACTGTTCACTCCACTGACAAATCCACTGAAGCTTCTTCTCTTTACAATGTATTAAGCTTATGCTGTAGTGGTGTACATTCCCTAGGGTCTGTGGCAGCTTGTCCAAGTGGCTGCATTTTGGGATATTCAACCATCTCACACCTCCTCCTGCCCCAAATGTGCTTCCAATTAATCTCAGGCTAGCCCTAGAAGAGAATCTCGAGGTGCCTTAATATCCTATTTCCTCCCCCCATTTGTGAATACCAGAAACCAATATAACACTTATATATGCTCTCTAATCTTTAGACCTTCACTTTGGGATGTAGGAAACATTCAGACTCTTTCGAGATTATTGTCATTATTTCTTAAATTGTGGTCTAGGACCCCTGCAGGCTCTGATTATTGGTACAAGAAGGAAAACTCTGAGGAAGTCTCAGAAACTAACAATAAGATTTTACATCTACATAGATGATTTAAGGTTTATAAAATCCCTTTCTCACAGTGTATGAGGTAATCATCCCCGTTTTACAGAGGAAGAAACTGAGTCCAAGAGAAACTAGCTGACATATATAAATTTGGCATAGAGCTGGACTAGTGCTTTTGAGGTTGAATTTTATAAGGAATGAAGATTTCTTTTGTCCTCTGGAAGATGAGGTAGAATGTCTGCTTGGAATGAAGGTGGAAGATGGAACAAGAGGTGTCAAGGTATTCCTGAGAAAATCATAAATTGTAAAAATTGTATTTCTACTCTGTATTTGGGACTTAATCTTGTGTTGCTCTCAATATTATTTGCTGTGGTTTGGGACCTGCAGACCCCCAGGAAGGATGAAGCATGGAAACCTATGAATAGTGCCTTTGATTTTGTCAATGAAGAATTCCCAGAATGGGCAATCTCTCCTCCAAAGGGGGTGACAATCCATCCATAACTTAGGGGGTGAAGGGAATAAGCATTTATTAAATATATCCTATGTTCCAGGCACTGTGTTAAGAGCTTTACAAATATCATCTCATTTAACCAATTAGTAATAATAATTTTAATTATAGCATTTATTTAGCACTTTACATATATTAACTTATTTGAACCTCACAAAGATTCTGTGAGTTAAGTACTGTTATTAAACCCATTTTCCAGATGAAGACACTGAGGTTTAAAGAGGTTAATTAAATTGCCCATGGTCACACAGCTGATAGATGGCTGGGGTAAGATTCGATGTTGGGCCTTCCTGACTGCAAGCTGAAAACTATTCACTGAGCTACCTAGAAGAGTTCTAGGGAGTTGCTTGAAAGACATACAGGTTAAGTGACTTGCCACTCAGCTAGTAAACATCGGAGGCAGATTTTGAACTCAGGTCTTCCTGGCTCCAAGCCCCGCATTCTCGCCTTTATACCATGTTTCCATTTAGAAAGCAGGTATGTGGATGGTAAAAGTGGGTGCAATGATGTGTTGATCAAGTGTCTCCTACCTGATTAAAGCATTAAACAAAAAATATGATATGTGTGTGTGTGTGTGTGTGTGTATGTCAAAGATGTTTGAAAATTCCAAAAATCTGTGATTCCCAGAGTTTGGGTATTCCCTCCACCAAAGTAGATTACACTCCTTCTTCTGTGACTTATTAGACAGTAGGCAAACTTCATGAGATGTTCTGGCCAAACATATCCATCACCTAGTGGCCAATAAGCCTCTCAAACCAACTAGACCTGTCCTCAAAGGCCAGACTCACAATCCATGTCCAACCCACCCCTGAAGATTTTCCAACTTGATAGGAACTTTTAGGACATGCACTCCATGTCTGAGCCTTCAGGCACCTAGGTCATTTCCAAACCAGATGATGAATTAGAGTCAGACTTTAGTAGAGGTAGAGATGAGGGATAAATGATATTTTAATGGTGGGGAGAAAGGGTAAGGGAATGTTTGGAAGGAAGATTTTTAGGGAATTGGGGGAAAGAATATTTGGCTTTTATCATGCTCAAACAAACTAAAATCAACTCTCCAAAATGAGGAAACTGACCAGTCTTTTAATGAAGCCACTGATACTACAGGCTCCAGGCTTTGTTATTCTGGAGTCTGAAACCCCCACCCTCCAGGCTACTGTTTCGATGGTTCCTCCTAGATTATATGCTCAGCAATAATTTAAGTAAAGTGTCCCAGATAAATGCTAATAACCCCCATGAGAAAATAGGGGCATCCCCATGCATACTAAATGCACTCATTAGCATCCAGGCTATTATGAAGAATAGCAAAATGACCTTGCAATCATTAGAAGCTTAAAATGCTATGACTTAAGTTTAGAGGGACACATATTACAATGTAAAACCTAATTAGTGTTACCTTTGCTAATTGCTGCTTAGCGCTGAGCTGTATAAAATAAATGTATGATGGACATGCTAGGGCATCAGATGTAACCCTATCGTGATTTTTAGAGGGAGGGAAATTATAGGAGAAGGGCCATTTGCTAGAGGTTTGGGAAGGTATTTATCTGAGTTAGTTTGTGGGTGGTTTGAGGGAAGTTGTGGGAGGGGGGTGCAGCATTATGTTTGTTTGTGAGAAAGTGAAATGTTATTGCTGTTCTCTCCAGAGAACTGTGTTCCCTTATTCTCCTTCCCCTAATGGCAGGCATGGATATCAGACAATGGGGGGAATGACTTCAGTGCCAAATTCCAATACCAGCGTGAAAACAGCTGTGCAGGGATGTGTTGAAATCATATCCCACCGGCAATTAGTGTAATCAGCATTACCCCAGCTTAATTCTGCAGGAGGGATGGGACCTAGAGCTACTGATTTGGGAGCAAAATTGTTCATTCGGCAAACGTTACCTATGATCTATCTCCTGAAGGAAAACATGTTCACACTCAAGCCCAACTCGATCATGTATGTGGAAATGGACTAAGGCTTCAAACCCAAATGGGATCTCTTTGTCATCTGCCATTCATTTGCAATTCCCATTTTGTGGAATGGTCCTGGATCCAGACTTTGGGTATCCAGATGATGTTAAAAGCCTCTTTCAGAGCTGACAAAGGAAACAGAGAAGAGCAAATGGAATGGACCCCTCCAAAAGCTTATCAACTGCCAGCTGTGCTCAGTGTCAGTATAATCCATGAAAGTGAAATCATTTTTGTGAAGTTGTCATTAATAAATGGTAGTTTATTTTTTCTAGGAAGGAGTAGCTTGCCTGTGTCTTCTACCTTCACATTCCTTCCATATGATAGACTGAGGAAGGAAAGCAAGGGAAAGCAGCAGAACTCTTTATATTCCAGTGGCTTAGCAGCAAGATCTATAGTGATGAAAAGAGGTCAGAAGGGGACTTTCTAGTCATCTCTTAGGGTATGTTAGACTGCTGAACTTATCTTACTTTCAGGGATGGGGCAGTCAGAAAATATTCTCCTCTTTCCTGAGCTAGAAGGTTTTCTAAGAGTTGTGTGTCTTTGTCTCTCTACTCCCCAATGGTGACAAAAGTAATGATTTTATTGCCACTACTTCTATTACTAACTCCTGGTAATAATAATAACCATTTATATTTATAAAGCACTTAATGGTTACAAAACACCTCATACCCATTCTTATCTGAGAAGGGAGAAAAGTATTTATCTGAGTTAGTTAGTTTGTGGGTGGTATGAGGGAAGTTGTGGGAGGGGGGAGCAGTATTATGTTTGTTTGTGAGAAAGTGAAATGTTATTGCTGTTCTCTCCAGAGAACTGTGTTCCCTAATTCTCCTTCCCCGAATGGCAGCCATAGATATCAGATACCTTCTTCTCTAAGGCTGCCTTTTGAAAGCAAAATATCTCCTCTTGGGTTCCTGGAGCCTATGCATTTGGGCTAACTGTTGGGTCACTAAGTCACTTTGGGACTAAGCTCCTTCTTTTGGCTATGGGACAAGGTAAGTGCAAGGAAAAGTAGATTGAACTGCAAAACCATCCCAAACAGACCTGCAAAAACTGAGACAAGGCGATCACAAAGGACGCAGGCTAGAACCCGCTATCAAAGACAGCCAGTCACCAAACCGCCTTTTTGCTTCCCTTCCCCTCCTAACACCCTTTTACAATAACTGAAGTTGAATAATGGAGTTGCTGATAATTAAAATTAAATCTTTGTTCCGCCGATGTCTGAAACTCTGGGAAGTCATTATCAGAGTCAGACAGTGATATTTTGATACCCTGGAATCTTTTTGATTTGAAGAGAGAAGTTCTAAGGACTGGGAAGATAGAGAGCCATGCTATTTCCTAATCACTCTTTATAATTTGCAGTATCTTGGGACTCTTCTCAGATGTTTCCACTGTGGCTTATGTACGCTTCAAACCCATGTGCTGTTAAATGCAGAAGCTAGATACTGAATTAATGAAGGTAGCTTCAAAAGCCCACCTCTTTGGCAAGCTAGAGATCTAAGGGCAATCTCAAAGAGGGTGATGGGCCTTTGAAAATTACTAAGCACAAACAATAAACCTCATTAAATAAAGTCAGCAAAGTGGTTTCAGAAATATAATAAGGCAAGTGGGAGATCTGGAGGGCCAAGAATCCCTCTGAGAAGTGGTTGTTCAGGGTTAGGGAACAGCAGGGGAAGACTGAAGGAAGGAAATTTTTCTTGATGCATCATGTGATCCATATAGGCACAGTGCAAGGAAAATTGAGGGATCCCCACTCTTGGAAAGCAGATTTGTCATTGTAGGGATGAGGCTGGTTTCCCCATCTAGGGTCAAGACAAGATGCCTAAGAGTTAAAACAGTTCAGGGCAGCAGTCAGTGGGAAATACCATACTCCTCCTAAGAGCTTTAATAAATGAAATGTCAAAGTGGGTCATGTTGTGAGTAGAGTACATTGTATTCTCCATACTACAGAGAAAGAACTAAAATTAGGCCTTCTACAACCCTTTTACTGCCCTGAAGCATGCTTCTAGAATTTCCAGTCAACACTCCTTAGATTAAAGCTTAGATATGAATAGGATCATAGATTTGGAGCTAGAAGAAACTTAGAAATCATCTAACAACTGGGGGTTCTTAACTTGGTGTGTGTGTGTGGGGAGGTGTGGGGGGGTGTGGGTGTGGCTGTATGTTTGTGTGTGATATACCCTTCCCCTTTGACAATCTGGTAAAGCCTATGGACCCATTCTTAGAATAATGCTATTAAAAGCATAAAATAAAATACCTAGGATTACAAAAAATACAAATTATATTGAAATAGTTATTGTTTTTAATTGAGTTCATGGACCCCAGGTCCCCATGGACCCTGATCTAACCCAAGGATTTCATTTTGCAGATGAGGAAATTGAGGCTTAGAGAGGGGTGGTGACCTGTCAAAGGTCACATGCCAAGAGCAGGACATATATTTGAACCCAACTCCTCTGGATCCAAATTTAGGCACTTTCCTCCATGCTACTATGGGATTAGAGCATAGACTTCAAGGATTAGTAATGCCTTGTGTCATGCATTCAGAATAAGGCAGAGCCATTAGTAGTAGTGTGTGGCGGTAGTGTTTGTTGGTGGTGTTTGGTAACTGATCACTGCTGCTTTTTGCACTAACTCTTTACTCCAGGAAGGAGCAGGTTATCATACATGCCACTGGGCAGATGATAGAGTGCTCTCTGGATTATTCAGCAAGAGCTTCTACTCTATCACCCTTTCTAACTCTGTTCTCCTTTCACTGTTATACAAGTATATGGCTCTCTTTTACAAAGTTCACCTAGGAAGCCAAATTTATTTTGTTAACTTACTGGGCACTCTCCTCCTCCCCCTAAATTCCTTGTTCTCTACCCCTGCTGGCCGTCCTGCAGCAGACAATTGTTTTTCATTTTAATTTATGAGTTTACTAGCAGAGATTCCACTGACTCTTCTCCTAAAATAAAAGAATCTGGGGTCTTCCACCAGATATTTGTGAACATGGCTGGGAGTTTATTTAAACTAATTTTATTATTCATGACACTGACAATTTATTCAGTGAATGCAATTATAGGCTATGATTGGCTGCCACAGCTAAAGGCTAAAAGTGTCACTTTCTTGGATATGCAGAGAACAACGATGAAGAATATTAGAAAAATAATCAGTCACTGCAATATTTTTTATGAAGTGATCCACACAAACCTTCATTTAAAAAAAAAAAACTAATTTAATTTGCCAAACACCCTGCAAAGGATATCTAATTATCCACTTCTAAATTGCTCCCGTAATTTTTCCAAAGTTCTCTATTGTTTATGCCTTTCTGAGCTCTATTTGGTTATGTGCAAAGAAGCCACCTCAATATGTACATCCTGATAAAAACCAACTCAAAATGACTCTTCTTCATGCTGTACACAGAAACTCTCATCTAAACCTATGATGTGTTCATTCATTTGGATAGGACATGTTAGACAAACAGAATTGGAGTTGCCATCCTTACATGGTCAACCCGATGGGAAAGAAGAAGATGAACCCAGGACTGAACCAGGATGAACCAGGATTCCTAAGTAGGAGTAATGGGTTTATGGTACAAAGATAGGCATTTAGGCTTGATGTAGGGAGAAGCTTATACATGGTTAGAAATCTCCAAAAGTGAAATGCATTGCCTCTGGAGATGTAGTGAGTTCTCTCTCATCAGAGGTCTCTGAGCAAAGATTAATGGGTGATTTGCAATAATTTCCTTTTCTGGAACTTAATCCCTTCCCTTCCCACCAGATGTAAATGTCCCTCAAGGCTCTGTTCTTAAGCCTCTTGTCTTCTCCATTCATTCTGTATCTCTTGGTTATCTCATCAGCTCCTATAGATTAAACTTTTATCCCAAATCTACATATCAGGACCCACATCAGGAAGAAAACTTCCACACTCTAGTCCTCCATTACCAACTACCTCATGGCATCTCAAACTCAACATATTCACAGCTTCACATCTTACATACAGGGCAGCTAGGTGGCCAGTGGATAGAGCACCAGGACTAGAATCAGGAAAACTCATCTTCCTGAGTTCAAACCTGACCTCAGACACTAATTGTGTGACACTGGACAAACCATTTAAACCCTGTTTGCCTCAGTTTCCTCATCTGTAAAATGAACTGGAGAAGGAAATGGCAAACCACCCCAGTATCCCTGCCAAGAAAAACGCCCAAAAATTGGGTCACAAAGAGACAGACATGACTACAAACAACTGAACATTATATATGTGTATGTGTGTGTAGATATAGCACATTATGTATATTTTACATATATGTGTGTGTATGTGTATGGATATATGTATGCAGTAGATAGGTATGTTAGTATGGAATGTATGTATGTATGTATATAAACACATATGTACGTATTATGTACACATATCATCTTCATCTTCCTTTCTAAACCCACTTATCCTCCAAACATCCCTATTTCTGTTAATAGCACCAGTCAGATTTGCAACTTCAGAAGCATCCTTGACTCTGTCCTCTCCCTAACCCTTATATCCAACCAGGCGATTCTGTCTCCACAACATATCTCATGTCCACAGAATTTTCTCAGGTCACACAGCATGTGCTAAATCAAACATCCATCCTCTCATATGTAGGATATTAAAGTGGTTCCCCAGTCAGTCTCTCTGCTTCTGGTTTCTCCCCTCTGTAATCCAGCCTTCCTAGAGATACCAAATTGGTGTTGTCAAGTCATAGATTAGAGCTTGTTACTCCTCTGCTCAAATCTTGGTGGCTCCCTCTCCCTCCTAGGCTAAATAAGAAATCCTCGTTGTGCAATTTAAAGCTCTTCAAGAAATGACTTTGCTCTAGCTCTCAGTAAGTCAACCAACTGGCATTATTAAGCACCTAACCAGATGGGGAAACTGAGGCCTCTAGACCACATGTAGCCTTCTAGGTCCTCAGGTGAGTCCTTTTAATAACTGAGTGCAAGTTTTACAGAACAAATCCTTTTATTAAGGGGCATTTGTTCTGTGAAGTTTGGATTCAAGGGGCTGCCCTTGAAGACCTAGAGGGCCACATGTGGCCTTGAGGCCACAGGTTCCCCACCCCTGAATCAGGCACTGTGCTAAGTGGTTAGGATACAAAAAATAAAAGAAAAAGGAAAAGCAGCTCTGCCATCATGGAGTTTACATTCTAATGGGGGAGATACCATATATAAATCAGAACATGCAAGATAAATACAAGGTAACACTAGAGGCGATGACACTGACCATATTATTTAATATTAATTCCTTCGTACACTTTATTTTCCTTTCAAACTGGATTGTTACTTGTCCCCTATCCTATAGAAGTGTTTTGGTAAGTATTTAACAACCAGTTTTCTGAAGGGAAAAAAGTGCATGTGATATACTTTTAAGTTTAATCTATATTATTAACATTTTCTTCATTACTTTCTTATGTCCAGACTATCAACAAAACAATTAAACCCTGATTTCTAGTGTTTGCCATTTTCTGAGGTATATAAATGCTCAAACTGAAAATTTAAGAACTGTCTCCAGTACTCCCTTGCCCATTCATGACATTTCATCTCCCAACCCTGGTTGGAATTCCTGGGTCCCCTGGAATTCACCCCTTCCTCATTTCTACCTTGTAGAATCTCTAGCTTTCTTCAAAGCACCGATCAACTGCCACTTCATTCCTAAAGCCTTTCCTGATCCCCCTGTGGTTAGTGCCTACTCCTTGAAATTGCTTTCAATCAATCAATCAATCAGTCAACCAACCAGGCTACATTAAGTTCCTACAGTGTGCCCTGAGAATATAAGGAAAGGCAAAAGCTTGTGTCCCTACTCTCAAGATGCTCACAGTGTAACAGGACAGACAACATGCAAACAACTATGTACAGAGCTGGGACAAATCAAACAGTACCAACAGAGGAAAGGCATTAGAATTAAGGGGCGGGGGGGTCTGGGAGATTTTAGCTGAAACACCGAAGGAAGTCAGGGAAGCCAAGAGGTGGAGATGAGGAGGGAGAGGATTCTAGGCAATGGCAACAGCTAGGGAAAATGCCTAGAGGAGGGAAATGGAGAGTCCTATTTGAGGAACAACAGGGAGTCGTGCCACTAGATCACAGAGTAATAATAATAATATAATGATGCTTTGTAGTTACTTACTTCTGTGCATGTATCCTCCAAGCAGAATGGAAGCTTCTTGAGGGCAAGAACTATTTTGTTTTCACCCTTTTATCTCCAGTGCCTCACCCATAGTAAGTGTTTAACAAATGCTTGTTGAATTGAATTGAAAAGTTATAGAGAGGATTTTTTTTTTCTTTTCAGGCATGCGTTGGACTAAATTGCCTGTAACGTCTCTCTCTCTTTTTTTTTTTTTAATTTAAGCAATTAGGGTTAAGTAACTTGCTCAAGGTTACACAGCCAGGTGTTTCTGAGTGTGGTGCTAAGTATCTGAGCCTCGATTCGATTCCCAGATCATCCCAACACTGGGGCCGGTGCTCTCTGTGCTACCTGGCTGCCGCAAGGTCTCTTCTTATACTGATATTCTGTGATTTTATTATGGTTTGATAGGTTTTAATATGTGCATATTGTTTGAGAGGAAAGGGACCTCTTTCCCTTATTTTATAAGTAAAGATCATAGAATCATATTTATGGGACCTCTAGTCTAGCCTCTTTGTCTTACTTTTTTAAATTAAATTTTATTTTATTGTCAGGTTCCTATTCTCTCTTTCCCCCATCTCAACACAATATTGAGAAGTCATAAGCTTCCCATTATAAACATATGTCTACAAATCTCTCTCTCTCTCTCTCTCTCTCTCTCTCTCTCTCTCTCTCTCTCTCTCTCTCTCTCTCTCTCTCCATCTCCCTCTTTCTCTCTCCCTCTTTCTCTCTCCCCCCCCATATGTGTATGTATTTCTAGATAGATGGAAACACACATATACAATATCCACACATCTCAGTCTTCCCTCTGAGTCCATCTGCTCCTTAGCAGATGAATGACATGTTTTCATCATGAACCTTCGGGAATTGTAGTTGGTTCCATTTCCATTGTGTTGCTCAGAGTTCATAAGTCTTTCAAAGCTGTTTGTCTTTACAATATTGTCATCATTGTATAAATTATTCTCTTGGTTCTGTTCACTTCCCTCTGTATCATTTTATACAAGTCTCCTTAGGTTCCTCTGAAATTACTTATTTCTTATGGTATAGTAATATTCCATTACATTCATATACCATAATTTGCTTAGCCCTTTCCTAATAGATGGATACTCCCTCATTTTCTAATTCTTTGCCATTGCAGGAAGAGTTGCTGCTATAAATATTTTTGTACATGTGGCTCCTTTTCCTTTTTCTTTGATCTCTTTGGGGTAAGAGTTTTATTTATTAAGTTCAGAATAAAATAAACAATTTTTTTTAAAAAAGAACTAAGTGGTATCACAGGGTTAAAGGGTATACATAATTTAATAGCTTTTGTGGCATAGTTCCAAGTTGCTTTCCAGAATGACTGTTCACAGTTCCACCCACAGTACATTAATATACCTTTTTTTCCATAGCCCCTCCAACATTTGTCATTTTCCTTTTTTGGTTAACTTTTCCAATCTGTGTGTGAGAAGGACCTTAGCATTATCTTCATTTTCATTTTTCCAATTATTAGTGATTTAGAGAATTTTTTCATGTAATTACTGATAGCATGCATTTCTTCCTCTGAAAATTAACTTATTAATACCCTTTGACCATTTATCAGTTGAAAAATTAGTCCCTTCATTTTAGAGATGAGGAAACTGAGACCCCAAGTTGCTAAAGGACCTACTTAAGGTCCCAGAGCTAGATAGCAGCAAACCCAGCATTCAGTACCAGCTCATGTCTTTTGGCATGATATTTTTGTTTTGGGACTGGATCTGTGATTTCATTCCTATAGGAAATTCTCAGTAAGGAAACTCCCACTATCAATGCAGATCAGCATCTGCACTACAACTTATAGCCTAAGTTATTTGTGGCACTAAAAAGTCAGGTGACTTGCCACAAGACGTAAGGTCACATAGTATGTGTCAGGGGTAAGAATCGAACCCAGGCCTTGCTGACTGCAAGTCTGGTATCTTTATCCCTATACTTCAGCAATCTCTTAAGTCTCCTTTTTATTCTTTTCTCAGATTTCTAATAGCAAAGTCTAGGTCACAGATTTTAGAGTCACCAATGGGTGTCATGCAGCCTTCTGGAGGGAAGATTCCCATTCCCAGAGCCCTAGGACTGGTTTTATCAGACCACAGTGATGCAGGAGAGGCTACAGTTAACCTTTGATCCCCGGGAGCATTTGGACTCTCTTCCAGGCTCTTACGTCCAAACACAAGAGTCTCTGCCAGAGGAAACTGACAGGGAGAGATCATGGTCAGGAATTAACAAAGGCCCTTTAAAAATCCAGACAGGTTTGCCTGCCTTCCGGGATCCTATCGGAGCAATAACTGCTATGATCCTCTCCTTATTTCTGCTAGCCCTGTCTCTGGGGAATGTGCTAGTGTTAAGTCTTCTAAGCCAGCCTTTGTAAATTCATACTTCTCAGACTCTACCCTTGCCTCTCAATTTATTTATTCTTATTCTGCTCCCCGATTTCCTAGTGATCAACCTATTCTGGTTTGCCTGCTGCATTCCCTTATAAAGATATCAGCTGTTGACCTGAAATAGGATATTAGTCTGCCTGGCTTTTAATATGACATTATCCCATTTTACAGATAAAAGAGCCAATATGCATATCATTTAAGTGACTTGCCCAAGGCAGCATTGCCAGTAAGGGACATGGTGACTAGAATGACAGAATTCAACCTCCTAACATGCTACCTTGCTCTGTAAAGTTCAATGAAGCCCTCTTATTTGGCCTGCACCCTATAGGCTCCTCCTGTGTTTGCACATGGATGGGCATCTGTGATGAGGTGACAGAGAGGACTGGGAGACAAGGATCAACCCTTGGCTTATGTTGCTTACCACCCAAGTCCAGGCCCATCTGTGACAGCCAGACTCCTGAAGAGTAGGCTGCATCATTTTCTAAGTTCAAAGAAGTGACTCTTTTTGATTTCCATGAATTTGGAAGGAGAGTACCAAAGACTAAATATGGAGCCACTTGGAAAAATGTCTCTTTAAAGCACAGGGGCCACGACTCTAACGAGCTGTGCTGCCGTATCCTGAAATCCCCAAAGCACTCTCCCACCCTTCTGGAGGGAAGATTCCCATTCCCAGAGCCCTAGGACTGGGCTCACACTCACAAGAAGACAGGCTTGTCTTTGGGTCTTAAAGTGATGGATTCACGCCTGCTCTAATATTTATGGGCTACATTCAAAACTCTACTGGAGCAATTATCATGAGTTTTAGAAAGTCAGATCTCCGATGTTGGAGACGACACAACACCTCCATTATTCAGAAGCAACTATTTTCAAATTGCCTCATATAATTTAGCTCTGGGTTCACCTTACTCATTCACTATCCCCCTCATTCTCCCAAAGCTGCCCCCTAGAGGCTGTGTTTCTCAGTGAAACAATATACTGGCTCTGAGTGGCTCAGTGCTGGGCCTGGAGTCAGGAAGACTTGAGTTCAAATACGGCATCAGACACTTGCTAGCTGTGTGACCCTGGGAAAGCCACTTATCCTCTGTTTGCCTTAATCCACTGGAAAAATAATTTGAAAACCACTCCAGTATCTTTCCCGAGAAAACCCAATAGACAGTATGAGTATGGTCCACGGGTTCACAAAGAGTTGGACACCACTAAATGACTGAACGACAAGAGTTGGGGCACCTGAATTCGAATTCTACCTCTGACACTTCCCTTATGATGTTGGACAAACCCCTAAATATTCCTGAGTCCCAGGTTCTTCATCTGTGAAAAGAGGGCATCAGAATGGATGGATTCTGAGGTCCCTTCTAAACTGGTTCTGTGACCCTATGATCCTGTGTTCTGAGATCAGCCAATATGAAGTGATGTAGAATGGAGGGGTCTTATTTTCTGATATTCCACTTCCCCACTCAGACTTTGGCCCTTCCGAGTCTAGTCAAAACTGGTAGTTATGTTTTCCCTTCTGGAGAGCTTTATAAAACCGGAAGGTACACCTTCCTATCATGAGTGAGACTACATGCAGAATATCCTTTACCCTTGACTCCTGAAAGAGGCCTTTGTCCATCTTTTACTCCAAAGACAGACAAAAGCGTGACTCAGTCCTGGGGTCATCCCTATGGATCTGGCATACGCCAGTCAAGGACTAACCCAATTCTAAATCTGTGGGACCAAACTGTCAGCTGATTACATAGCTTGGCTCTCCAGCCCGACTGTTCAATAATGCTCTAATTAACTACCGCAAACTTCAGAGGACCCAGCTAACTATAATTGAGAGATCAACAGAGGCTGCATGGAGTTAGATGTGCATACTAATTACTGAATTATCTAACACCTGCTTTGGAGTGCAGTGCTGAAACATGACTGCATTTTCAGTCGAAAGGCCTTCAGTTTAAGAAACAAGTTGGCCTTTTATGATGGGAAGAGTGGAGACTGACCTTGTCTGGTGAATCTATATCCTTTTATTGGTACCAGTGGGAGGTAATGATGGTATTCAGGCCAGACTGAGACTAGGCAGTAGGAAAAAAAGCCAATTAAGGAATCTCCCAAGCACTTTGGACTTCAAAATAGATTTTGGGTGGGTGTGGTGATGATGGTCCTTAAAGGATTCCAGTGAATACTTCACAACCTATCAATTCTCTGTCTAGGCCCAAAGACTTCTTTATAGCTACATAGCCCTTTCAAAGCACATACTACACTGCTATCAAATGCCACCAAGGAACACAGTCATGGCTCCTGGAACTTCGGAGCTACATGAAGTATAACTATGGCAACTAGGGGGTACAGCAAATCAAGGACAGACCTGAGTTCAAATCTGGCCTTGGATACTAAGTAGCTATATAATCTTGGGCAAATTAATTAACCTTTCTGTGCCTTAGTTTCTTTAACTGTAAAAAATAATAATAATTTTTATTTTTAATAATAATAATCAGATCTACCTTCCAAAATTGTTATGAGGATCAAATGAGATGATATCTGTAAAAATGTTTAACACAATGCCTGGCACATAGGGGGTTCTTGATAAATGCTTGTTCCCTTCCCTCCACCCTAAGCAAGGGAGAAATAATGGGATGAGGAAGTAGAAGTGGAAGTAGGGAAAGGTGGGAAATTAATGAAACAGGACATGAAAGTATTGAGGCCAATCTAGGGAAATAAGGGTGAACCAATGGCAAGAAGAAAGAGAGAGAGAGAGAGAGAGAGAGAGAGAGAGAGAGAGAGAGAGAGAGAGAGAGAGAGAGAGAGAGAGAGAGAGAGAGACAGAGAGAGAGACAGAGAGAGAGAGAGAGAGACAGAGAGACAGAGAGAGAAAGAAAGAAAGAAAGAGAAAATTTGAAGAAGAGAGAAAGATTTGAAAGTAGGGAGAAAATAAACCCAGTCTTAGTCCTCTTCCTCATATTTACTGATTGTAGTTCACTTGTCTGTTATCAGTGAATTCAGCCAGGGGTGAAATCACACATATCCTTTGAGACCCACAATTTTTGTGATGAAACATTTGTTACCAAATAGAAAAATGAGACTCCTATTCAAACCTCTGTACACTCTGGAATTAGACAGCACAATAGGATGTACTGGTGACATCTAGCATGTGGGTGGCCCACATATTGTCCTCTTCCCTGTCCTCCCATCCAAAAAAATGTTAAATCACTCAGCATGGAAGGGTCGCCCTCTAACATTTATCTTTTAGAAAGCAATGGGGATGATTCAGTGTTTAGATATTACTGAGCGGTTCAGCATCATAGCCTTTCAGAGCTGGAAGACACCTTAGATTCCAATGAATCCAATTATTTCCACTTTATGGATGAGGTTCATTTACTAACTCAAAGTCATGTAATGGTTTAGTGGCAGAAGTGAGATTCAAACTCACATCTCTCATCTCCCAGGTCAGGGTCTCTTCTGATATACCATTCAGCTTGTTGCAGATGATGATGGACATTAGCTTGAGACAGCCTGGTCCATGGACAGAAAACTGGACTTGGAGTCCGAACACCTGAATTCAAATCTCTAGAGCTCAGTTTCTGAGGATTACAAAATGAAAGGGTTAGACCAGATGGACCCTTCCAGCTCCAAAGCTATGAACCTAGGACAGTCATTCTGCACCACACACAGAGGTGCACATACAAACCCCAGACAGATCCTAGAGGCTCTGAAGAGCTCTCTGCTGCTGAACCAGCCTCCATTGTTGTTATTTCCCCTTTCCACCCACCACTACCACCCTCGAAAAAATTTTTTTCTATATGTAACAAGGATTTTCTAGAAATTTAATAGAAATAAAGATAGAAAGGGACCTTAAGAGATCATAGAGTCAATCAATCAATCAACAAGATTTTATTAAGTATCCATTATAAACCAGGTACTATGGTAGGTGCTGGAGAGACAAAGACAGAAACAGTCCCTTGAGGAATTTATATTCTACCAGTAAAGACAACATATAAATGTATAAGTATAGATTAAATAAATATACATGAAATAATTTGTAGAGGGAGGAGGCACTAGTTTCTTGGCAACCAGGAAAGGCCTCTAGTTCATCTCTCTAGGTAGAATATGTCCATGATATAATTAATGGAGGAAACCATTATAACTGAAAATGGAAAGATCACTATGATTTCATAGATATAGATCCATCCTGTTTGACTGTTTTACTAATTTATTTCCTGTCATATTCCTGGTTTCAGATTTGGATAGTCTTGAAAGGTGTTGTGTTCAGGTTTGGGCGCCATGTTTATGAAAGACATTGATAAGTAGGAGGGTGTTCAGAGTAGGGCAACCAAAATGGTAAAAGGGCTTGGAGGATCGTTTGAAGGAACTGAGCATGTTTACACTAAAGTAAAAAGGGGCTCAGGAGAACCCAGTTGCTGTCATAAAGTATTTAAAGGGCTATGTGGAATAGGGTTAGATTTATTCTGTTTGGCCCTAGAAGAAAGAACAAGGAACCAAAAGGTAAAAGCTACAAAGAGAAAAATTTAGTTTTAAGATGAGGAAAAATTTCGAAAGTCTACTGGGCTCCCTTAAGGGATGTCTTTCTTCTTGGAGGTCTCCAGACAAAGAGGCTGGGTGACCACTTGTCAAGTGTGTTTTATATGTATTATATATACATATATATGTTTGGGTTGGACAAGATGGCTAGAAGTTGGAAAATGCCTTCCAACTCTCAAATTCTGTGATTCCATGAATCTTTTCTGCACAAATATGTCTTACAAGATAGAGTTTCTTCATAGATGCAGTATAAAAAAAACCATAGACAAAAAAAAGTGGAGGCAGTTATCCAGGATCACAAGGCTGAAATACAATTTTACTGGTCTGATTTTGTGGAGTCAGATTCTGTTCCTTTTCTAAGGACTTGAGATTTTCTCAAACCTAGAAACCTAGTGGTCATTTTCTCAAAGTTAATATGAAGATGGGGATTTTATTTTGTATGTGTCTATAAAACATACAGGCACCTGTTTGCCTTAGTTCCTCATCTGTAAAATGGGCTGGAGAAGAAAATGACAAATCACTCCAGTATCCCTACCAAGAAAACCCTGGATGGGATTACAAAAAACTGGACATGACTGAAATGACTCAGCACCAACATTTGCAGACATTTAAAAGAGAAGCAATAATTTCCTAAGAATATACGATTGTTTTCACAGGGAAACAAGTTTATAATGATGGAAGGCACCTGGGAAATTATATAGGCTAACCCCTTTTTTCCAGATGAGGAAGATAAGGCCTAAAGAGAATAAGTAACTTATTGAAGGGTATATGGCTAATTAGTATCCAGGCTAGGACGAGAGCCTGGGTCTTCTCCCTTCACAGTCCAGGGTTTCTTCCCCTGTGCCAAATGAGTGATTCCAGATAATGTTAAACTTTTGTCTACTTTGTCATATGTCGGTTTTCTAATTGAGGACCTCTCTGCTCTCTGTTGCCAAGCAACCATTGCTTGTGTTACTCAGGTATTTACTGCCTGCTGTACCTATGTGCCAAAATGTGACTGCCCCATCCTTCCAGAATACCTTTTCCAGTTCACTTGCCTTTGCTCAGAGGGGAGAACATCACTGGTAGAGCTCTCCTTCAATCTGGGCAGTCTCCCTGTCTCAATTCTCTAGAAAAGTGCCTCCAAATCTGCCATCCAATTGACCAATTAATTAGCTTCCTGGGGTATGATTTCTTGCTTGCATGCTGGTTATTAGGGCCTCATAGAGCTCTGCAGATCTCTGACTTCATCAAACCAACATATATCAGAACCGTATACCGTTCTGTCTACCAACCCATCTACTTTCATCATTCTTAAAGGAAACCCTCACTGAGAGTCATGCCCTCTGACAACAAGCAGTTTGAGACGTTCTTTTCTCTCAAATGCTGAGCATTTTAACTCTTCCCAAGCACATACACCTGAGGTCAGCTGTGGGCTATGCTGACATCACATTAGTAACCCAATCATGGATGATTATATAAAATGTGAAGACCTGGAATCACAGAGTAGTATAAAGAGATAAAGAGTTCAAATCCTGGTTCTGTTACTTGCTATGTGACCTTAGGCAGATTACATAATCTCTTTGATCCTCAGTCTTTTCATCTATAAAATGTAGATATTCAGGCTTATGCTATTTATCTCAGAGGGATGTTTATGACAATGTGCTTTACAAACTTTATCTGGGTAGAGAGAAGAATATTGTCTGCTAGGACAGGTGTCAAGGTAGGCAACTAGTAGCATATTAATGTGGTCCAGAGTTTACTTTCCAAACAAATAAATGGGGATACTTTGGTGTATCATGAAGGCCTCCTTGGTCTGCCACAGTCTTAGCTTAAGAAAGGAGCTTGGAGCTCATATCCTCCAAACTGCTTCCCATTGTAGGAATCCTTTCTAGATCATTCACTTTGTGTATGTAATAAGCAGTGCTCCATCCTCTATTTCAGTGGTTCTCAAATAGTCTCCCTCCTCATCTCTGCCTCCTGGCTTCCTTCAAATATCAGTTCAAATTCTATCTTTAACAAGAACCTTTCCTGTTCAGTCATTGCTTTCAGTCATGTCCAATTCTTCGTGACCTCACTTGGGGTTTTCTTGGCAAAGATACTGGAGTGGTTCGCCATTTTCTTTCTTCAGTTCATTTTACAGATGAAAAACTAAAGCAAACATGGTTAAGTGCCTAGCATCAAACAGACAGTAAGTGTCTGAGCCTAGATTTGAACTTAGTAAGATGAAACCTTCTTGACTGTAGGCCCAGTACCCTATCCACTGCGCCATCTAGATCCTAGTCCCCACAAATATTAGTACTTTCTCTTTTAGATTACCTCTAATTTACCGTATAAAGATTTCTGTAGACATGTTTTTTTTGCATGCTGTTTTATACATTAGAATTAAAACCCCTTGGGGAAAGGGACTGGATTTGGTTTTTGTCGTTGTTGTTTTATTTTGTTTTTGTTTTGTTTTTTGTATCTCTAGCACGCACTTAGCACAGTGACTGGCACATAGTGTTTAATAAAGTTTCTTTGACTTGAGTTGTTGATTTAGCAGCCTAGTGAAGCCTATGGACCTCTTCTCAGAATAATGTTTTTATTTGTTTTTTAAAGCAATCAGGTTTAAGTAAGTTACTCAAGGTTATATGGCCAGTTATTTCTGGGTGTGGTGCTGAGTATCTGAGCCTGGGATTTGATCTCCAGGTCATCCCGACACTGGAGCCAGTACTCTTACTCACTGAGCCACCTGGCCACCCCTAAGCAATTGGGGTTAAATAACTTGCTCAAGGTTACATGGCTAGGTGTTTCTGGGTGGGTGCTAAGTGTCTGAGCCCGGGATTTGATCCAGGTCATCCCAACACTAGAGCCAGTGCTTTTACTCGCTGAGCCACCTGGCCGCCCCTAAGCAATTGGGGTTAAGTAACTTGCTCAAGGTTACATGGCCAGGTGTTTCTGGGTGGGTGCTAAGTGTCTGAGCCTGGGATTCAATCCCCAGGTCATCCCGACACTGGAACCAGTGCTCTTACTCACTGTGCTACCTGGCCGCCCCCAGAATAATGTTTTTAAATACATTGAATAAAAAAGATGATAAAGAAAGGTAGTTATATTGAAATCCAGTTATCTAAATATTAGTAAAATTAAGTTTATATAACCCCAGGTTTAGAATTCCTGCTATATTTGAGAACTTCCAATGAAAGGAAATTAATTATTTTGAGAGACAGGCCATTCTACTAGAGATATCTCTAATAGTTTGGGATTTTTTTTTTCATGTTAAACTAAAATCCACTTTCCTGTAGCTCTCACTTGTTATAAGAGCAACAGAGAGTAAGTTTAACCCTTGCATATAACATGCTTTGAAATATTTGAAAATAATGATCCTGCCCCCTCCCCACCAAGTTTTGATATTTTCCTCTCTTAACCACCAAGTTTTGACCAAGAGAATGGACATGTGGGTCATTGTGAAAATAGAAAGGAAAATGGTGTGTGTGTGTGTGTGTGCTCACATGTGCACACATGTGTATTTTCATTTGCTTTTCCTGTCCCCATAGAAGGATTAGAAGTTTGTGATTTCACTGGTGTAGGGAACTCCCAGATCAGGAGATTTCCTCTATTCATGCAACTTGTAGTCTTAGAAAGTTGGTCTAGGGCATTGAGAGGTTAAGTCACTTGCCTGAGGTCATGCAACCAATAAATGTCAAAGGCAGTACTTGAACCCAAGTTGGCATCATTCTGTCTATTATGTCATGCTACCTCTGTGGCATTCATAGAAGGTGTGAAATACATCCTTAATATTTCCAGCACCAATTGCAAGTATATGTCACAAACGAAAAAAAAAGAAATATTCAATCATAGATCCAAAGCAGTAAATAATATACTTCCTCTCATGTTCCTCAGTTTTTCAATCTGTAATATGTGGTTAATAATTGCTATCCTTATCTGAAAAGCTCCCTCAGAGAAATAAATTCTCAGTGAATATCAAGTGGCAATAAGTCACATTGAGTTCAGTCTTTCCAAAAGAAAACTCTTCATTTATTCACTTTTCCAACTCTATGACAGATGTAATTTTTCAGCATCCTATTTAGTTCTTGAGAGCCAGCATATTGCAATAGATACAGAGCTGACCCTGCAGTCAAGAACATTTGAGTTCATATCCTGCCCCTGACACAGATTAGCCATATGACCTTGGACAAGTCATTTCACTTTTCAGTGCTATAGACAACCCCTTAAAAGTCTATAATTTGCAAATCAGTTGCTGCACCACTACATTGGTAACAGAAATTTTTTTCAAAGCAAGTTCCTTTACCCTACACTAATTAAATCACAATTTTAGGCAAAAAAAAAAAAAAGGAACTTGACTTGCAAAATAGTTCATAAGAGGCCTTATTTTCCCCAAGTAGTATTTACCTCGTTCTGACTCATCAGCATATGGGCTTTCTTGGCCTACAATATTATGAGCTCATTTCTTGGTCACATGAGCCTATCAACCAATCACAGAGAGGCATTCCAATACTAAGCCTCCCTATTTCAATGACAGAAGGCCATGGAACATACAGCAGGAACGATTTTTCCCACTTATTGAACTGGGTCAATTGACCAGGAAGCTCAGAGCTTTAAAGGGGTCTGAGCTGGGGTTCTATGTTGCTTGGCCCATTGACAGACTCTGTGTAATTTACCATTAAAGATGCGTCCCTGAAGGATCACGGAGGAAGAGCATGCTCAGTGAGCTTTTACCTCTGAAGGTCTTTTGTCACCCGCATACTGTAGGAGGAGAGAGGGAGAGCCACATGCAAGGCCAAGCTCACCCATTCTGTGCCTCCCTGTTCCATACCACCTATTAAAAGCTATATTCCTTCTATTAGGTATATTACACTGACACTGTGATTGGTGGAGGGGAGCAGAGCACTTGTCAGTTGAGTGAGTATTGGCTGTCACTTGTGTTATCAAGCTGCCTGCTTATTTGCGATTTTATTTTCAGATGTGATTGACAGTTGGATGGCTCTGACATTCTCGGCACAAACATACAGCCTGTTATTATGCTTGCATTAACATTTTGATAAACACACAGTGCAGCATTGGAAAAGTAATTACATGTCATCACTTCACTGCCTCATCAAAGAAAAGTTTACTGTGTAATTGCTCTGTGATTTACCTAGGTAGAATGTGTTACATTCCACAAAGCCTTTCTCTATTTAATAGTTTACATTTACTCTTTAAAATACACAATATCCCTTCCCAGGGGCTTCCATGGACTAAAATAAACTTGGCAATATAATTTGGCTTTCCATAAATATACTTAGATATTACTGTGGAGTACTTCCACGTAATAGTTATTTAATGCTAAGTGTAAATATGCAGGGCATTATATTGGCTGAGCTATCAAAAAAAGAAAAAACTTTTGGCAACGAGGAAAAATGGGATATTGTTACCTTGGTTTCCACATTAAGAAAAGGGCCTTTTGCACTTATATTTATATCCGTGCTTTTCACAATGACATCTAATTTTACAATAAAGTGACTTGAGCTGAAGCGCCTAGCAGCAGAATCTAAAATATTGGTTCTTGTTAGCGATTAAAGGGCTCTTCTGATGTGGCACTGAAAGAGGTATTCTGGAGGAAAGTACAAATGATTGCAAGGTACTTTAGAACTGAGGATGAGGAGACGATTTGACTGATGTTCACTCAGCGGGTTACAGCTGAGTGATGGGAGAGCTAGGGAGGAAAAGGTGGGTGAGCAGAGGATTGAAGCAAATGGATCACTGAATAGCCCACAGTAGAATCTCTAGACATAAATTGCTCTTCTCATTGATATTGCTATGGTACTTTGGGTTGCCAAGTGCTTTCTAATTATTAATGAGCAAACCCTTACAACAGTAGCCTGGGTCAGGAGAATATAACCATCCTGGGATGAGACTGACATCGCTAGACTGTAATAGATAGAAGTTTGCACATCTGGGCTAGACACCTATGGGAAAAAAGGAATATGTGTGTCTGTGTGTTGGGGGCAAAAGGGGAATGGCTCACCCATTATTTTCTCTGAATCTCCCTTCCCTCCAGCTTCTCAAATATAAGTGCTACCATCCCTGCCTAAGCCCCAACAGCCTGGTTATAACCACTGCATTGACTTTCTTGGATATTATGGGGACTTCATCATTCAACCTGAGATAAGAGTTTAGTGGCTGGTGCAGCATTCAGGAATGTACATTCCTACAAGATGGCAAATACTCAGCTTTCTGGCTCTGTTGCTGAAGGTGAATAGTTACTGGTTGAGACCTTGTGGTGTCCTTTGCTGTGCATTGCATGGTACATGTGCAGCCTGGGCAGATACTATGCCAAAGGCTTATTCTCTAAGCTGCCTGTTCAGTATAATTTAAAGGTTAAATTGACTGAACTGAGAAATCCAGGTGAAATTTCAGGCTTTATGAATATAGTACGATTTCTAATACCCTTGTATGAGGGAGGGTGCTGATGGCTGCTTGGAAAATGTGGTTTGCATGGACAGATTTGAGGGAGTTGGTTAAGAACAGGATACCAATGGAGGCAGATTCTTAGAGAAAAGGATGAGAAATCTGAATAAAGGCAAAGGGCCAATAGTGGCAGTGAAAAGATTACAAGGAGGTGAAGGACGTGTTCTTAATGTCAAGGATATGAGGATCTGGGGGTTTGGAGAGACGTTAGAGGGATGGAGGGGAATAGGGTGCTGAGAAGCAATAGAAATCTTACCAACCCTTTTCTTATTGAGATAGCAGCCTCAGTAACAAGTAATGAAACCCTCATTTCCAGATGTGTGGGATGGCTCAGTAATTCCACGTTAGTCAGTATATTAATCCTCTCTAGAGATTGGCTTAGCTTTAGCACCAGGCTAAATAAACATAACAGCTCTTTGTACTAGAGCTTGCATAGCAGCTGTATAGAACATCTGCATTCTTGTTGCCAGCTCTCTTAATACCTCCTCCAAATTGAGCTCAGCTTTCCCACCTTCCATTTAGCTGGACTAGGCATATTTCCCCATTTGCTGTCAGCGATAAGAAGAAAGATCCCATTTTGATTGCCAGTTGGCGTGTAGAGTAATGCCCGGTAATTGACAAAGATTGCTTAGCAGCAAGGAAGAAAGATACACTGATTAGGAGACATCTTCTTTTATATTGCATTTAACCTGTACTTTCTCTCTCTTTTTTTTCAATTTTCCTTTCACCTGGGCCTTCCCAGGATCAGCTCACAATTCTTTTCTATTCCCTTTCCCTTTGTAAAAAATAGGAGACATACAATCAAGACTCCATAAAAGAGAAGTCAACAACTACACAGCTCCCTGGAAGTCATTTCATAAAGTTTGAAGCCTTAAGAGCTATATTACAGATATATGCTGAACTACCCCAACACAGAAGTTGCTTCACATCATATTTAAATATAGCCTTTGACCTAGGTGCCAATCCCATGAGATTCTCAAGGCTTACACGATGTTATTCCTTCTTCGGATTACTAAATTAGATGTTCGTTATTCTGTTTTTTACCTTCACTACCAGATTCAGAGTTATGGTGCATTTTTTCCCCTGGAGAATTGCATTTACTCCCTTTTTTAAAGAATTCTTTTAAAAATTGCACTGTTAGAAAAGAATATGGGTTAAAATGCATTTTTCATGTCCTTTCATGCTCTATTGATTTTTTTCTCTCATTTTTCTTACAAAAGAAAGTTTTAATGCAGTTTTCAGAGAAAAAAATGTAGTCAGCAGTTGCTTCCTCCCCAAGAATAAAAAAAAAATCAGGCACCTTGTTTAGAAATGCATTGGAATAAATTTATTTTCTGAAGGGTGGGGGGCTAATGAGGAGACCCCATCAGTCACAGAAACTACCACCTTTCTCATTGCCTGTTGTCTGAAAAGATGCTGCAGGGTGTTTAACTCTCCCTTGAATGGAATGGAACTATATGGTGAAGCTTAGCTATTCAAGGGGGAGTTGATACCCTATTGGATATAAGTCTCAAAATGAAGGTTGTTTCCAAAGACAATGTGGTTAAAAATGTGTCTCTATCCATCCATTCATTTGTATATCCAACATCACCATAGTACTCAAATGCTTCCATGTATTGCTGTATCTTTTTTCCATATTTTGCAGATGAAGAAACAAAGTCACAAAGAGGTTCAAGGTCACATGGGAAATTAATGTCATCTGATTAGGGTTGAAAACTTTCTCTTTCTTTTTCTTAGATATTAATTGAAGGAGCATTTTTCTTTCCTGCTTCTCATTTGTGCTTCCTTTCCAGTCACAGGTACCAAGTGCACAGTAGACTTTCAACAATATTCAGCCTAATTTTCTCTGTTATAAAAATATACTTGCTCACTATTCATGGGGTTATAGAAGCCAAGTAAAGTAGTGAATTGAGGCAATTTTCCAAGTACGTAGTTCAAGCCAAAAAAAAAAGTGTTTTCATCCAAAACATTTAGATTATTGCTGCTGAAGTGCCATTACCCTTGAATTATATGCCTAATTCATAATTTTTTTTGTACATGACCAATGAGGGGATTTGTTTTGGTTGCCTGTACATGTTTATAATGAGTCCAGTTTTTCTTGCTTTCTCAATGGTGGGGGAAGTAGGAGGGAAAGAATACACATTCAAAAATAAAATAAAGTAAAATTAAAAAAAAAATATTTGTCTAATTCCTCCAATCTCCCCCTTAATTTATCTAGTATAGGCCTGGTATGAGTGCAAATATGTATGAGAAAGAACTATTTCCTAAATCAGGTCTATAGAATTGCCTTGAAATCATAGACTATGGCTGCAGACTGTTAAAACTTAAAATGCTACTTTATTTAGCATGAGGGGCTACTTTATTTCCCACTGTACTCAGGAGCGAGTACAGGCAAAGGGGCCAGTTGTCTCAGTGAACAGATTACAGGGAGGTGAAGGATGTGGTCTGAAGGATCTGAGGATCTGAAGGATGTGAGTTTTTGGTTTGGGTAGGGAGAAAATGGAGAGGAGTAGTAGGGTGCTAAGAAGCAATGGAAATTTTACTAACCCTTCTCCCATTGAGATGATTAGCTTCAGTAAGAAATAGCAAAACCCTTATTTCGACTTCATTTCTAGTACCTTCTTTGGAAAGAAAGTCTGGAAAGTAAATCAGGAAGACTTGAGTTTGAATCCCTCAGATTATTTACCTGCAGAATGACCCCCCAAAAAACCATTAACCTCTCTGAATCTCATTTTTTTTTGGAGGGGGGAAGTCAAGGCAATCGGAGTTAAGTGACTTGCCCAAGGTCACACAGCTAGTAAGTGTGTCAAGTGTCTGAGGCCATATTCGAACTCAGGTCCTCCTGACTCCAGGGCTGGTATTCTATTTACTGTGCCACCTAGCTGCACGTGAATCTCATTTTAATCATTTGTAAAATGAAAATGATACTAGAACCTATCTCAGAGTTTTTGTGATTTTCACATGAAATAGTTTACATAAAGTGATTTGCCAACATTAGAATATTATATGGGCAATCCCAAAAGTCTTAGTGTATTTTTTTTTTTAGGTTTCAAATATTAAAACTGTACTAAGACCTTTGGGACATGATATATTATGCATGCATGCATGTATATATGTATATGTAACGTACATGTGCACACATGTATGTACTTATATTTAAATATTAATCTATACTAATACATGCATACTGTATGTGCTTATATATGGTATTTGACAAAGCACTTTATATCATTTCATTTGATTGTCATATATATAAGTACTGTATGTATGTGTAATATACATTTAAACTCATGTTATATTTTACTATTAAGTATGCTGCTATGGCTTAATTTTATAGTATATAGTATATATAACATAGTATATATGTGCATGTGGTTGTATATACACATGTGCGTGTGTATGTATATGTGTGTACACACATATATATGTACACATATGTATACACACACATATAAAATTTCCTTTTGGAGGCTAAAGCTCTGCTTCCCAGTAAGGAAACTCTCCCTCTATCAATGCTTATCAGCTTTACTCTGAGACTTTTAGATTTAGAGTTAGTTGCCTGGGGCACTGAGAGCTCAAGAGACTAGCCCAGAGGCACTCAGCCAATAGAAATTAAGGATGAGACTTTTAGACTTCTAGATCATCTCTCCAGCCACTAGGCTACACTGCCTCTTACTATATCACATGTTGTTGTTCTCATTTTGAACCCTATCAGATAGAATGGGTCTGGAAAAAAGTCACTTTCCTATTATTCTTTTATGTTTGATCCTCCACAGACAATTGCACAGACGAATAAAATAACTGCTCTTTGATTGGAAAAAAAGGATGTAAACACAACTAATATGGAAATATGTTTTGCATGATTGCACATGTATGACCTATATCAAATTGCTTCCCGTCTCAGGGAGCGGAGAGGGGAAAGAGAGAGAGGGAGAGAATTTGGAACTTGTAATTTTAAAAAACGATTGTTAAAAATTGTTTTTACATCTAACTGGGAAAAAATAAAATCTTATATTAAAAATAAGAATGTCAACAGCATCCTCTGCCTGCTCACTGCAAGTGCCCCCAGTACAACTCCAGGAGCAGACAGAACAACAATATGAGGTGATGCTATGTTCCTCACATTGTTCCCAAGTGATTTTGGTCTCCTCTACGCGTTCTCTATATTCTGAAAACCTTTTTTGGTCCATGAAACTTGGAGATTATGAATATCTGGTATAGTGACATCTATTAAAAAACATTGTTCTTAAGTTTTAATGAAGGTATAGTTATCGTTGATGCTGTTGTTGCTATAATTATCATAGCTTATATTTGACATTTCCACTTCCAGTCTGACCTGAAAGTGCCAAGGCACCAGAAAGATTTCTTTAAACCAGCTTTGCATATTTGAGTTAAGTCTTTCTGTACTTCTGGAGAAAAGTTCAGGTGTAATTCAACTGTTGACTGTCCAGTGAGAGAGAATCACTCTCCCTGGTTGACCCATGCTGCTTGCTGTCAGTTAAGAGGCATCTCGCAGTTCTTTCCCAGTCAATAGTCTCTTAGCAGATCTGGACATCTGTTCCTCTTCCTACATTCTGAACATCTGCCAGGCTTCCTATCAGCAAGGGGTCCCCAGCCTTCCCTGCTTTGGCCAGGAGCCACAACCTATTTTTCTATTTCTGCAAACTTGAGCAGTCATGGAGGTGATGGTGTCCCATCCCTTCCTTATTTATTTGTCTATTTCACTGGTTCCTAGTAATAAGACCTGTTAAATCGACCCGGTGTCGACGTCAGTGAATTAAAGCTTTCTGTGATCTTCAGCAGGGATCAAATCGATCAGACATGCAGTGTTCTGCCTTGTGAGAGCAAAACACTGTTTCTTGTTCCCCAGATGCAAATATGCCCAGATTGGGTCTGTGTAAACCAATTGTCTGGATTATTTAGGTAAGAACACATTTGGAATCTGAATTATCTAGACGGATAGCGTGTGAACCTAACCCCAGCATGGTTTTTATATTATAGCAGCATCAGGTAAGAGGGAAGAATTATTCTGAAGTGAATTTAATAGTGACCTGCTAGAATTAGAAAGGAAAATATGGGCCTGAAGCATCACAGATTTAGAGGTGGATAGGACCTGTGAGGTCATCTAAATCTATATGCCACCCTGCCACCATTTTAACAGATAAGGAAACAGACCAATAGATGTATCAAGTGACTTACCTAGGGGTCACTTAGGTAGGATTCGTCCTATAGAATCTTGTTCTGCAAGCTGACCTCTGATATAATCTTCCAAAGCCTCAGCAAAGAGAGATCTCTAGTTATATTGGGAAGCATGCATATATGCGATTACTTCTCCTATGTATTCTTAGTAACATTTATATTAGAAGCAACTCCTCCAGTTCCCATGACATGTCATCACAGGGCCTAAGTAAAGCCTTGTCTCCGTTCATTGTAAAGAAATCATTGTAGGGTTTCACTGTCAACTCAGAGAGTTTATATTTATTTTTTCAATCACTAATAGCAACTGGCTTCCAGGGCATGTCAAGAATTTGTATTCTGTGCCTAGTAGATAACATGTTGTTCTCACTTAGAAAACCCATAGCTATGAAATTTATCTGCATCGAGATATAGGGTAGGAAAATTCTAGAATCTTCATATATAGAAAAGAAGGCTGTGGTAAGCCATTATTCAATATTTCCAACAATGACTGCACCAAAGAGATGGGGTTGAATTGTCACCAGAAAAACTTTTTTGTTGTTGTTCAGTCATTTCTGTCATGTCTGACTCTTTGTTGATGCCATTTGGGATTTTCTTGCCAAAGATACTGGAGTGATTTCCCATTTCCTTCTCTAGCTCTTTTCTAATTTTTGAAATTTTTTTTATTTTTTGCTTTTTGGAGGGCAGTTGGGGTTAAGAGACTTGCCCAAGGTCACATGGCTAGTTTTTGTGTTAAGTGTCTGAGGCCAGATTTGAACGTGGGTCCTCCTGACTCCAGGGCCAGTGCTCTATTCACTGCGCCACCTAGCCACCCCCTAATTTTTTTTAATTTTTAAAGTTAATTTATTTATTTTTAGTTTTCAACATTCACTTCCATAAGTTTTAAATGTTCTTCCCCTCCCCAAGATGCCATGCAATCTGATATAGGCTCTACATATACATTGCTATTAAACATATTTTCACATTAGTCATATTGTATAGAAGAATTAGAATGAATGGGAGGAGCCATGAGAAAGAAAAAATACAAAACATAAAAGAAAAATAGTTTACTTTACTCTGCATTCAGACTCTATAGTTCTTCTCTGATTGCAGATGGAATTTTCCATCATGAGTTCTTTGGAATTGTTTTAGGTCCTTATATTGCTGAGAAGAGCCCAAGTCAGTCATTGCTCAATGTGGCTGTTACTGTGTACAGTGTTCTGGTTCTACTCACTTCACTCAGCATCAATTCATAGAAGTCTTTCCAGGTTTTTCTGAAGTTTGTCTGACCCTTTTTTAGATGATATGAAGAACTGCCTTTTTTATTCCTTTTTTGTTTTTGTCATTGACTATAAAATGGATGCATTAATTAGTATGTCATTCTCTTTTACAATTAAGTACATAGGTTGAGTGAGGTAAAAATGACCTATCCAAGATCATATAACTAGTTCACAACAGAGCTAGGATTCAAATTTATGCCTTCCTAATTCTTTGATCAGAACTTTCTTACTAGACTGCAGCTGCCTCAGCTTTATTTGAGCATATGGAGGCACCTTACACACTTTTTTCTGGCCCCTCTCCAACATAAGGGGCTGAATCATGGGGGACTATGATTCTTGGGTACTAGCAGACGTATTTCTCCTTACGAAGTGACCATGCAGTTCATAGACTAGATTATAGTTCATGTAGGTAGTTCCACAAAGTGTTAACTAGATGAATAGTTATACATTTACAAAGAAGGAGATCTATAGTGGAGTGCCCCAGGTTCTTCTCCTTAGTCCATGTTGACTTTATCAATAACTTGTAGTGGAAAATGTGCTGCTTGTGGATTTTGAAGATCTGGATTCAAGGATTGTCTCTTTACTTATGAGTTAAATGACTCTGGACAGGCCACTTAATTACACTGAGCCACCATCTGAAAAACAGACATCATAATGCTTGTACTAGATACATTATGGATTTACTGTAGAGAAAGTGCTTTGAAAATATTAAAATGCTACATAAATATAAATTGACATTATTTTAAAGCATAGGTGGCATATTTATCAAATGCTTCAGAGAAGATGAAGCAGAGAGGAATGGACAATGTATTCACTAGTTAAAAGATCTGTACATGTTGAAATGGTGGGGTAAAATTAATACGAACCTGAATGGGTAAATATAAAACCTTATACCAAGGGTGACTTTTTAGATCTTTGGGTGTAGCCTTTTGACTGAGGCCAAGTTTTACAAAGCAAAATCTTTTATTGAGGGGATTTGTTCTGTGAAGTTTGGATGTGGCCTCAAGGCCACAGCTTCCCCACCCCTGAATTAAGGAGTCCATATAGTACAATGAGGCAGTGAGATAGCATTGTAGATAAAGTGCTAGCTTCTGAATTAGGACCACCTGAGTTCAAATCTAGCCTCAGACACTTACTAGCTGTATGACCTGGGGCCGGCCACATTGCTGCTGTCTGCCTCAGTTTTCTCACCTGTAAAATGAAGATATTAATAGCATGTGCCTCTCAAAGTTGTGAGAAAAATGCTAGATAATATTTATAAAGTGCTTTGCAAATCTTAAAGTACTATCAAATGCTAGTTTTATAATTATTAATGTGGCAGCTGAAGGAACTAATTCCATTTTGGGCTACATTAATAGAGCTATATTATCTGGAGCAAGGAAGATGACGATCTTACTATAATCTAATCTGATCAAGCCACATCTGTTGCATTGTGTCTAGTTCTAGGAAGCATATTTTAGGAACAGTGTTGTTAAGCTGGAATATATTTGATGGAGAGCAAGCATTATGGTGGGAGGTAAGAGGACTAGCTGAAGGATCTAGAGATGTTTAGCCTAGAAAAGAGAAGATATATGAAGGGAGAAATAGCTATATAAAGGATTAACATTTGAAAGGTACATTCAACTTGTTCTGTTTGCATTAAAGGAAGACCTACAACCAGCTGGTAAAGTTGTATGGAAGTAAACTTTGGATCAAAATAAGGAAAAACTTTCTAACCAATGATATATGTAAAAAAAAACAAACAAATGGAATAGGCATAGGGGTGACAAAGAGCAAGTACTGGGGTTTAAGCAGAGCCTCAGTGATCACTTGTTCAGAATGTGTTATTTGGGTAGGGGCTGGTCTAGATGCCCCTGAGTTCCGTATAACCTCTAGAACCCTATTGTTCTATCTATTTCTTGGGCAACAGTGAAAACTGTCCCTTTGTCATACGTAGATAGTAGGAAAAATGTGCTTTTTCAATCTGTCTTGGTTAGCTGTTACAATACTGAACTGCCAGGATATACTGGGTTGGAAAGACAGGACAAAGGAGCACAATTTGAGGGGTGGTTATTTCTAAACATGAAATCACCCGGCAAATCCCAAATTTGTTCCTCCCTCCTCTAACGTTGAGTAGAACCAGTCTAACCCCTCCCTATCTGGGGAATTAGAGATTTAATTTCAATTTCACCTCTAAGCCTTTGCCCATTTCTAACAACTCACAATATAGGGACAGGATTCCCCAATGGGATGCCATGTTTTTCTGGAACTGTTCATTTCATTAATAATCACATTCTGTTATTATGTTTTCCCTGTTCCGTTCTATAGATCATTTTTATTATGTTGATACAAACTCTTTGATATTGTAATTGTGAAGTACATATTATGAAGACAAATGCATTGGGCATAATGAAAATGGATTGCCAATAAAAGTTGAAAAACAATGAAGCATTTTTTTAAAGCTAAACCTCATTCAGAGCACTGTCACTTTGAATGCTCGAAGGAAGGCCCTTAGATGAAAATGGCTTATTTTTAGTCTAATGTTGATAAAGGTTTGACTTTGGTAGCATCTTAATTATCTGATAAAAGTCAGAATCCAATGCCTTTGCTCACCTCTAACATCGAATGCTTTCTGATGGTGTTAAAGTTATTGTGGGGGCTCCTGAGAGAGAAAGAAGTGATAACTACATTGTATTTCCCGGCTGTGGATTAGAGTTTAAAAGTCACTTGATTTTGTTTCAGTAAATTACAAAAATAATGGGTTGCCCTTAACAGATCATGTGTGTGTGTGTGTGTGTGTGTCTGTGTGTGTATTAGATAGATAGCTATATAGATAAATATATATATATATATATATATATATGTAGCTATCTGTCACATTTGAACATGGTACCACTGACAGTGTGTCTTCCAATACTAGGTCTATTATCAGCAGCCAACCATGAACTGTTTGTTACGTTCATGATTAAGGATGGGACTGTGTTTTGCACATGGTTTGTGTTGGTAGCACCTGTTGCTTCTTGTTTTGTTCTAGATTTCAGGGAGGAGGTGTAAATATAAGGTAGGGGAAGTACAGGAAGGGGAGAGTTAAAGGAGAAAGTAGACTGTCCTAAACTTTTAGAATTTCAAGAGAACTCAGAAGTTATCTAGTCCAACTTCTATCCTACCCTTCAGAGTAGCTTGTTTTGTTCAGGCCTTGTACCTTATGGGACTCATTGGTCTACATGGTATAAATGATTAAAGGGCATGTGTAGCCCTTAGTCTTGGAGATGTGGAGTGGGCATATGTTATTCCATTTCTCATATAAACTGGTAATAAGAAGGGAGGATAGCTCTTCAGATTGGAGAAATTGTTTATTCCTGCATTGATTTCAAATCTCTTATTATCCTCGTCATAGTCTTAGTTATGCTGGAGCTCATCAACATCATAGAATCATAGAAGCATGAGAACCTTATATAGGCCATCTAGTCTAAGACCCTGAATTTTCAAATGAGAAAAACTGAGTCTCAGAAAAGTGAATTAGCTCTGAAGACCACATAAGTTGTAAGTGACAACGTCCCTTCTAAAATGAATATCTCACAGCCGGACGTTGTATCCCACAATGAAACTCATAGCCCCTAGCATCTTACCTTGTACAGGGGAGAGAAAGGCATACCATAAAACTTCTGAATTGGCCGAGTGAGCATCTTCTAGGTAAACTGAAATGTCAGCTATATGTTTTGTGCTTTTCTCATAAAGGAAGAGGAAAAGAGGAGGAACCATAGCCAGATAGCCCTAGGAAATCTACTGGATGTCTTGAAATCATAGAAATTTACCCAGCATGCTCTGTGGTGATCTTTCACTCCTGGCTAGAGAGGATGAAGTCAAGAAAGTTGTGACCCCAACAGTTGTGACATTATAGATAGGTAGTGGAGAGTTTCATTCTAAAAGCTGCCCCTCAATAAGGAGAATGAATTAGCTTTAAATAAGCATAGGATGGGACATTTTATAAGGTTGACTTGATTCCCACTTTAAGAAAATAATGCCCAAACCCATATGGCTAATTCCTTCTCGAAATGTTTGTTTGCCTTCGTGTAGACCTAGCCTGAAAACAGAGTCTAGCCTAGTTTTGCTATCCAAATGGAATGGAATGCAAATGAGCTAGATAATGGTGAAAAGTCCATTTGCTTTGAAAATTCTTTGGGGTGCAATCATGTGAAGCAGTGGCACTGGGATTGTTGATTCTTAGCTTCGCGGCTCTTGTGACAACATGAGCGTGTAATTTTTTAGCCTGGAAAAGGTTTACCTTTTACTAAAACTCTCCTCTCAGCCATTTTTTGACCCTTTTTGTTGTTGTTTTTAGAGAGCTCCTGGAGCTTAGTGGTTTAGCCATTTCAGAGACCTCAGGGACCTGAATTGTCTATTTCTCTTCCTAATCTCAGCTGGCATCACATAAATGAATGTGGAGCTAGGATTTAGCAAATACTCTTTGCCCAAAGATAAATACCATAATTGGAAGTAGGTAAAATAGGAGGTGGATAGGCACTCTAGTACCCTTGGTAAAAGAGGTGGGTAATGATGGCAATTAAATAGACATATACCAGTTTGACAAATTGTTGACCATGTCTATGTATGTATGTATGTTCATATACATATATATGCATACATGTATATGTATGATAAAAAGGAGATAGTCAACAAAGGGAAGTCACTAATCTTAAGGTGGATTGGGAAAGACTTAGTAGAAAGTAAGATTTTAACTGGGATTGTGTTATTTTTGTAACCTTGGGCAAGTAATTTCATTTCTTTTTTTCTCAGTTTCCTCATCTGTAAAATGAGGAGGTTAGAAATAAATTCTGTGGTCTAAGACCCTATCCCTGAATCGCAGTCCATTGATCTTTCCCCTACAACACAGACATAGTCACAATACATAGAGATGAGATGATTTGATTTCTACTTGACTGGAGGCAGCTTGTCCTTGAGTAGACCAAGAAGTCCCAGGGAGCTTTCTTCTGAGCATAAGTCATTTCACTCCCTTAGCTTTTAGTACATTGAAAAATAATTTTCCATGGCCTGGTAATTATATAAAAATTGCTTTTGCTTTAAACAAGAATTATGCCTGAACCTTTTGAGCAGGAAGAAAAATGTACATAGGGAATCATTAATTTTGAATAAAAACGCTTCCCTTCCTACAACCAACGAGGGGAAAAAATGCAAAATTGGTGTTTTCCACAAACAACCCAACATTGCTCCCTAATCTGTTTGTTTGATCTATTATCCAGTCACCCAAAAAGTTGAATATCTTGTTTGGCCTGAACCTGACTTTTATTCTTTACTCTCTACCTATTTTTTAAGGACTGTGTTATATGCATATCCTAGACTTCATTTGCATCACATTAAAGTAAAACATTTTAAATTTCTTCACAGTAGAAGTAAATCTGACAGACTTTATGAAGCTATTATACCTGCAGGTATTTTATACTTTTAAAATACATTCTTGTCAAGTTATCTTAATTATATTATTATATGTACTTTTGAACTTGTATCCGCTATTCTGTGATATATTATGCTTTTGACAGAGCCGTCCTGAAAAGCTACAATTTATATCAACGTTCTGTGGTTGAACAAAGATGTATCTGTTATGGATTTGGGGGAAATTTAGTAATTTGCACGCTGGAATGCATAGCCATTGATGAAACAAGGCAAGCTTAATTTTCCATCCAGGTGATTATTAGAGGAAAAACATTACACGTTGGCCTTGTGGGGCTACTAGTAGACTGAGTTGTTTCAGAGCTCCAGGCTGGTTAATAGTTCCGCACCTTGTAGGTAGAACCTTGCCTCCTGCCCAAACACCTGAAAGGACTATTGGAGCTAAGCTGCCTTTCAACCTACCATGAGCTGTGGTTTGGGTATTATTCAGCACTCCAAGAAAATGAATAGCTGAGCAGTGTCTAATTTGCTTGCTCATTTATATTCAGTGCCATCCTGGTAACACCAAGTAGAGAAGTGCCCACACTCATGAACAGAAAAGATGAAAACAAGGCTGAAGCCTGAGAGAGGAAAAAAAGCAAACCAAAACAAAAAGTGATGTTTTATAAAATCCCCCACCCCAAGACACACACACACACACACACACACACACAGTATTATGCAAACTGAAAGTCCTTACCAGGCTGGGCAATTTTAGTTATCATCTTCCTAAGGAAAGAGAAATTAAGAAGCAAAGCAAAGAACACATATGTATGTATATGTGTATTGTATATAGATATGGATATAGATATAGATACAAATATAGATAGAGTAATGCATAATCATTGATGAGACAAAGCAACTTTAATTTTCCATCCAGGTGATTATTTTTAAAAAGACCTGACATGCAAATGAAAGGGTGACCAAATAAATTAGCCCTTAGTAATAGATCAGAAGGATGACTACTTATTCAAACATAAATACATCTGTATGTATGTATACATGCAAACATATATATATATATATGTATATACATACCTCTGAACACAATTGAAATGACTTCACAAGTTGTCTGTATCTGTACAGACTTTGTTGATATGTAATAAGCTAGGCTGAAAACTGATTGGAAGAAGATTTTTGCATTTACTATTGCATTTACTAAATTGTGCAGTGCTTTAAATGATCCCAGACTCTACCATGTCATCAAAGTCCACATAGTTTCAGTTAAAAAATAGTGTGGTAAAAAAGTTACCAAGAGAAGTTTGGGGTCCTTCAAATCATTATAAATGAATCACAAACTTTGGCATGTCTTGAAAAATTAGAATGACTTCAAATAAGGATGCAGTGATGGACAGTGTCTTTGTCATCTGATGAGCAGCCTAGTTTTAAAAAAAAAACAAACCAACTATATAATTTCCTACCATATAGTGGTTATTGGGTTGGAAGACCTGAGTTTGAATTCTGCCTCAGATATTTACCAGTCATATCACCTTCTACAAGTTATTTAACCTCTCTATTCTTCAGTTTCCTTATCTGTAAAATGAGGAAATTAGACCTGAGGGCCTGTCACATCTTTTCTAGCTCTAAATCTCAAATTATAGATATGTTTCCTTCTCCAGTTAAACTTTGGATTCGAAGATGGTGGAGTAAAAGCATGACCTCTGAGCGGCTCCAGCTTCCACCTTCCCCAATCAATGTAAAAAGGGGACTCCGAACAAACTTTTGAGCTGCAGAACCCACAAAATGACACAGAGAAGCTAACATCCCACTTTGGACAGCCTGGCAGGCTGGCAGGAATCAGCCAGCGCAGCACTCTGGCTGCTGAGCCCAGGCCCACATGAACCAGAGGTTTCAGCCCCAGGGAGGGCCTGACCAGCCGCCAGCTGGAGGGACTCCAGATCAGCAGCAGCTGTGGCCGTTTCCAGAATTGTCAACACATAGATGTGAAGGACAAAGTGAGAGGTCAGTAAAGCCTTGACTTTGGGACTCAGTAAGTGAGAGTGCATCAGCTTTTTGCCCCCGGAGCAAGAAGCCGCTGAGACTGGCACAGCCAGCCAGTGACACATGGCACCTTCAGCTCCTGGCCCGCCGAGTGTAGGGGAACCAAGTGACCAGTCTGAGGGGTAATCGCTCTTGCTTTAACCTGCTTGGATCTGGATTGCAGTCTAGGGTGGAGATCTTGGGGCATGTGTCCAGCTTGCCAGAGCATGTGGAGGCCTCAGAGAGGGCACCCATCTAATACTTCCAGCAGCTGAGAAAGCCCCAGCATTTGGGATGAAAGCTCCCCTGTCTGGTGGCAGAGTCCTACTGTGGCAAAAAGCCCAGGGGTCAAGTGACTGAGGGGCGACATGACCAGGCAAAGGAAACAAAGTAGACAGAAGATTACAACTTTAGACTCCTATTTTGGGGACAAAAAGTACCAAAGCATGGAACAGGAGGAAGACAGTGAAGTCAGAACTCCTGCACCAAAAGCTTCAAAGGAAAATACGAGCTGGTTATAGGCCATAGAGGACCTTAAGAAGCAGATAAGAGAAGTAGAGGAAAAATTGAGAAGAGAAATGAGAACAATGCAAGAAAATTACAAAATGAGAGTCAACAGCCTGACTGAGGAAAATAACTCCTTAAAAAACAGACTAACTCAAATGGCAAGAGGCTCAAAAAGGCAATGAGGAGAAGAATGCCTTAAAAAGCCAAATTTGCCAGATGGAAAAAGAATCTCAAAAGCTCAATGAGGAGAATCATTACTTCAGAATTAGATTGGAGCAAATGGAAGCTAATGACTTTATGAGAAATCAAGATGCGTTAAACAGATCCAAACAAATGAAAGAATAGAAGGCAATGTGAAATATCTCATGGGAAAAACCACTGACCTGGAAAATGGATCCAGGAGAGATAATTTAAAAATTATTCGACTACCTGAAAGCCATGATCAAAGCAAGAACCTAGAAATCATCCTCCAGGAAGTTCTCAAAGAAAACTGTCCTGATGTTTTAGAACCAGAGGGCAAAATAGAGGTTGAAAGAATCCACCGATCACCTCCTGAAAAAGATCCTCAAAAGAAAACTCCTAGGAATATTATAGGCAGGTTCCAGAATTCCCAGAGTGAGGAGATAATATTAAAAGCAGCCAGGAAGAAAAAATTTGAATATATTGTAGAAACACAATCAGGATAACCCAGGATCTGGCAACTTCTACACTGAGGGATCGAAGGACTTGGAATATGATATTCCAGAGGTCAAAGGAGCTGGGATTAAAACCAATAGTCACCTACCCAGCAAAACTGAGTATCATGTTTCAGGGGAAAATATGGTCATACAGTGGAATAGAGGACTTTCAAGCATTCTTGATGAAAAAAAACGGAGTTTAATAGAAAATTTGACATTCAGATACAAGAAGCAAGAGAAGCACGAGAAGGTAAACAGGGAAAAGAAATCATAAGGAACTTATCAAAGTTGAACTATTAACATTCCTACATGGGAAAACAATAATTATAACTGATGAAACTTTTGTCAGTATGAAAATAGTTGAAGGGAATAGAAATATATATAATGTCTATATATGAGGGTATATGGGCAAATGAATACATATGCGAATGTGTGTATATGTTTACAGGTATACATAGATACAGGGCACAGGACCAATTTAACAGGAAGGGACAATACTTAAAAGGTGAAATTAAGAGGTGAGAGAGGAATATAATGAGAGGAGATGGGGAGAGACAGAATGGGGTAAACTATCTCATAAAGAAGAGGCAAGGGAAAATGGTAACAATGGAGGGGAAGAATAGGAAGGCAAAAGGGAATGGGTCAACCTCATTCTCATTGAATTTGGCTTGAGGAGGGAATGAAATATACACTAAATAGGGTATCTCACCCTACAGGAGAGTAAGGGGAGAAGGAGATCAGAGGGGGGACGATGGAAGGGAGGGCAGGCTGGGGTGGGGGGAGTTGGAAGCATCCATTTTTGAAAAGGGACAGGATCAAAGTAGAGAATAGAACAAGTGGGAGGTGGGATAGGAGGGAAGGAAATATAGTCAGTCTTTTACAATATATCTACTATGTTATTGTTTTGCATTAGCTACACATATACAACCTATACTGAACTGCTTATCTTCCCAGTAAGGGTGGGTGACAAGGGAGGAAGGGAATGAATCTGGAATTCAAAGTTTTAAAATCAAATACTTAAAATATATATATATATATATATATATATATATATATGTATACACACTATTATTAATACTATTTTACATGTAATTGGGAAATAAGATATACAGGCACTGGGGCATAGAGATCCACCATGCCCTACTGGAAAAGTCGAAAGGGGTATGGGAGAAAATATGGGAGAGAGCAGATTGGAGGAGAGGATATCCTGTGGGACTGCTATTTTGGGATGGTTGGGTAGGGGAAAAATGGGTAGAAAATTTGTAACTCAAAATCTGGCGGAAATGAATGATGTAAATCAGAAGTTAATAAAGCATTTGAAAAATGGAAAAAAAAATCTTTGGACTCAATTCATTGTGCATCTATATAGTGTGTATCCAAGATAAATGTATTAATGTACCAGTTCTATGAGCTATTCAATCAACTGTATATCATAGCCAGGATAATAGACATTCTTCATCCACTTGTTTTGTCCTGAGTGGATAATTTGCCAAATTCTTTGGAAAAATTATGACTCTGCGGCAGCTAGGTGGTGCAGTGAATAGTGCACCTGCCCTGGAGTCAGGAGGACCTGAGTTCAAATCCAACTTCAGACACAACACACTTACTAGTTGTGTGACCTTGGTCAAGTCACTTAACCCCAATTGCATTGCCTTCCCCCCTCCAAACAAACAAACAAATGAAATGAAAGAAAAATTATGGCTCTTATTTTCGGGGCTTTGAAGTTTTGAATGACTTAATGCAATCAGAATGTCATTCACAAGCAGGAATATCTGGAAGAATTCACACTCTGTATTTCCAGGTAATCCATTTTCAATTTGGACTCTGTTCTAGATATCTCTCATGACTGTAGTAAGCATCTTTGGCCATCATATGTATCCCTAATTCATTTCTTGAATGAGACGAACTAAGTTATCTCTGTTTTTACATCTCTCAAAGAATCTTACATGATTTTCAACAAATGAATGTGACACCTTTTTGGAACAGAATGTTTAAGCTGGTATTTTACTCTACCAAATAAATTGCTTTTTTAGAGTCAACAAATGATAAACACAACAGGACCACATTTTTCTTTGAACTGTTTGACCCACTTTGTAACTGTAGTGCTTGTGAACTGAAAAGGTGTTTGCAAATTCTTTTCTCTCATACCTTCATCAAGGATATAATAAAAAATATAGGTATTCTAAATACTTTGCAAAGATAGGAAAGAAGGCATATGGGTTAGAATTTCTTGGTATTTTTTTCAATTGCCTCTTGTAGGTAATAAGATCCATGATTTGATAGCCTCCTCTTTTTTAGCTATACTGATAATCAATTATTTCCTCAATGTCCTCAAAATTGTGTTCTCTCAAGCACAGACTTTCCCTTTCTTTGATCTAATTCATCTGTTCTTCCTATCTTTATTTTCCTTTATACCTTTTCTACATCATTATCCACCATACCACAGACTAATGTTAGAGCCCAAATGTGAGAGTTTCTCAGTAATTGACAGGGGATAAAAGTATGTTAGAGCACTCGACAGATCTTTTCCATTTTTCTTCCTTTGGTTGTCCTTTCAATTGTGTCCATAAATGTTCTGTGACTAATCTGGTTTAGGGTTATAGACTTAAATCTGGAATAGCACCATTATCTAGTACATGTAGACACAGAATAATTTTGTTAATCTAATCAAGATTTTTTGTAAATTTCTTTTTCCCCTTACTTATTCTCACTATTTTATGAAGCAATAATGTTCATAATTCTGCATTATCCTTCTCAATAAGATTTCATATTCTAAGCCAGTGTTGCCTTTGACTTCTATCTCTCTCTATTTGCCATAAAGGTCAAGTGTTTGCAGAATAAGTCATTTCTAGGTTCTCTGAATTCTCCTCATTTTAACAATTTATTTATATTGGTTAAAGTTCCTTAGATAATAGTGATGATTAGCACTGATGTCCCTTCTTTTAGCCACATTACATATTTCAGCATCAGCTTATTTAAAAAAGGTCATATTGGAATTGCCTCAATTACATGCCATATCTTTTAATTTTTTTCCTTCTAATTTGTTTTTGGTCTTTATCTTTGCTCTAAAAGTCTATGGTCTGATTAAACATAGCAGTCTTGGAAATGACATATCAGAGAAAACTAATTTTCTGTCTGTTGGAATATGATCAATTTCAATTTAAGAAAAATTTATTGGTCCTTATCCTGTCCAGTGTTTCCTGAATTTCTCTTCTTGAAGAAAGTATGTGTTATATATAGTATTACATACATAACGAATCCTTGATACATAATGCATACTTTCTTCAAGAAGAGATATGTGTACACACATGTGTATATATATATATATATATATATATATATATATATATATACATGTACACATACATACATATCAGCTAAGTGGATAGAGTACTGGCCCTTGAGTCAGAAGTCTCATTTTCCTGAGTTCAAATCTGGCCTCAGACATTTACTAACTGTATGACCCTGGAGAAGTCACTAAACCCAGTTTGCCTCTGTTTCCTCATCTATAAAATGAAATGGAGAAGGAAATGGCGAACCATTCCAGTATCTTTGCCAAGAAAATACTAAACAGAGTCATGAAGAGTTAGACATGACTGAAATTACTGAACAACAACAAACTTTGGAGAAGGAAATGGCGAACCACTCCAGTATCTCTGCCAAGAACACTCTAAATGGGGTCACAGAAAGTTGGACCAACTGAAATAAGACTTAACAACAACAAAGGTATTACCAATAAACCTTATTCTTCTCCTCTATGCCCATCTTTACATTGAAAACACCAAGCATCACAGTGTATGTTGATTTAATTTGGAGGAAGGGCCTCAGGTTCTTTATGCAATTTTTCTGTTTCCTCATTCTCTATGACAATTGTGGGCATGTAGGCTGCAGTTTATAGTCATTGTCTCGATAACAGATGCTCCATGAGCACTGTGATAGGAGATAACCAAGTGTCTCATGAACTCTCTCATCATTTTTAGGATGTTTGTAAGCCTCAACACATTCTAAATGCTTTCTCCAGTACCAAATCCACTTGTTGATCACAAGCCAAAAGGATCACACATTGAGAATATGTTAAGGTTTGCAAACATTCTAAAAATGGTGAAATAACTAGAATCTTCAGCCCCTTCTACCACCCTGGCATCCTCACTGTAGAAGCAGAGGAAGGGAGTCACAGGCTGGAGAATCATTTTGCATGTTTCTTTCTTTCATCAGATAACGTGGTTAAAGAATTTATCACCAAGCGGCTAGCCTAACAGTGATGAATCTCTCTCTCTATGTTTAGCTAGACTAGTCCTCAGAAAGTAGATATAACCTTTTACCAGAACCATAATTGAATCTTTCATACTGTGGCAGAATTTGTCATGTTTTGCATTATAAACCTTAGTCTTCAAGAACCCAGGACACCTCCACACAGCTAAGGAGGTGTCCTGAGCAGGGTTTTATGGAATCCAATTTTGTAATCACACCTGCAAATTATAAATTGAATGCTAATTATATAGAAAGATATTATTATTGACATTATATAGAATGGGGAGAATGACTTTTCTTTCCTACAACTGTTCTCTCTTCCTACAAGCTTTGCAGCCCAAAGATAGGCAGCAGGTTGGGTACAGCCTATGAATGTTGATGATAATGCTTCCTAAATGCCCTGGATGACAATATACAGCTGCTTTAGGAGCTTCAAAAGAGCCTATTTGGAATCAATTGTGCTTTAGGCATTATCCACTCTCATTACAGAGGGAGTTCTCATCACAGGCCTGCTCTCTTTCCCTTTGGCTCCAGTTTCAACTACTTTCCAATTCAATTCAATAATTCAATTCAACCTCCATGAGTCTAATTTCCAGGTATTACATGGAGTTGGTTGCATCTTGCCTTTTGATTTTAAGTACACCAGCCTTAACCCGAGACTGGAAAACTCCAGTTGCATCCTGCTTCCCCAATTCAGGCCTCTTCTAACTCACAATCAAAAAAACAAAAAGATGTAAGGGAGAGATAGATAGAAAGTTGAACTTAACCTTATCTGTGTTATGTTCTCCTTTGGTAGTCTGGTTGTAAGCCTTTCATCAGGATAATGTTTTAAACTGCATGAAATAAAATCCATAGGGATTATAAAAGAAACTAATTATATTAAAATAATTATAAAAATATATTTTTTAAGTTCAGTGACTCAGGTTAAGAATCCTTGGACTCTTATCTCCAAGGTCCCTCCCAACAATAAAGGTTTGTGCTTCTAGCCTCAGTTTCTTTATCTGTAAAACTAGGGTATTGGGCTAGATGACCTCCATGTTCTAGCTCTGATTTTCTGTGATTCTATATCTCTAATTTGGAGCTAGAGAAGGAGAGGAAAAATTAAGGAAAAAACCTCACAAATATTGCACTCATACATAGATAATGCATCCTATGTACCATGTTTCCAGGCTCCTCTATATCCTTTTAATTCGTTGGGGAGTTTGGAGGGTCCTGAGATCAGATTACAATATTTGGCATAAGGTGGTAAGGGATAGAAGGGAGTAGGCTCTGATAATATATTCTTAAATTTTCTCTTTTTTCTTTAATAGCAGAAGGTTGAAACTCATCCTCTTTTCTCTGCAGCTTTCTTAGAGGATGGGTTCAAAGAGATAGGAGGCTATAAGTCGACTTGGCAAAGAAGTAGAGGGGAGAAAACATCTGTCTTGCAATTTGGGGCCTACCAAGATGTCAGTCTCATCAAAACCAGGAGAATCTCATTTGTGAGGAATGGTGGCAAAAAAGGAAACATTGAAAGTTGCGGTTTAGTTCTCTTTGCATTCTGTGAATACCAGGGAAACTCTTGAGCTATCCATCTTTCATACCTTGGCTCTTCCTTCATGACTAGCCTAGGCATACATTTTTTTTACTAGGCATACATTTCCTTGATGACATCCCTTATGTCACTTCATCCACATGGAGCATCATGGGAAATATTCTGCAGCCTTCCTGTACTTACCGCATGTCCCTCCATTGCTTTTAGCCTAAGTAGCATCAAGTGAGACATAAAACAAGGAAATCTATGATCACCAAAAAAGTTTCCTGCTGTCACAGGTTTTCTGCATGGGAAATGGAAGGAATGAGGTCTTCAAAAGGTTCCAGTTTGTGAATTATATTGTTCTTATTTCATCAAGTCCTAGAATAGTGTGGGAATTCCTCAGTAATATTCATAATTGCCTTTAAAAGAGTGACCTCATAATCTACACTGGAAAAACTAGAGAGAAGAAAATATCTAGTGTTCAGATTCAGATATTTAGTTGAATGGCTAGGCCAATGAATAAGTAAATTAATCAATCGGTGAGTATGAATTAGGTGCCCATTATGGGCAGGGTACAGGGCTAGATATTGGGAATACAAATACAAAGGATGAAACACCTCCCCCTCACCCCACTCTCAAAAAGCTTACATTTTATCAGAGACAGAAATATATGTTTTTACAAAAAATACAAAGTAAATTTAAGGTAGTTTGGAAGGGAGGGCACTACCATATGGAGAGATCAGGAATGGTTTCATGTAAGTGGTGCTTTGGCTGTGCCTTGCAGAAAGTGAGGGAATCTTTGAGCCGGAGATGAGAAGGGAACCTATTCTAGGCTTGTAAGACAACTGATATAAAGGCACGGAAATGGGATATTGAGTGTTCCAAGCGAGGAGAAGGTCAGTTGGATTGAATCAGAGTACATGGTAGGGGGAGCGATGTATAGTGAGTCTAAAAAGATAAGTAAGATGAAGTCTGGTTGTGAAGGGCTTTAAAGCCAAACAGAAGAGTTTATATTTAGTTCTCGAGGCAATAGGGAACCATTGGAGTTTATTGATTTTGTTGATAATATACATCAGTACACATATCAAAGACAGGCACAGAATATGAACAATGAAATGGACTCAGAATTTAATAAGAGGAAAAGAGTGGGTTAGATCCAATGTGGGAAATTGACCAGTGTTTTGAACTATCCTAATCTTTCCCCCTGCAGAAAGACCCATCTTCTCCACCCAAAGATTCACCCAATGGGCACTTTTGTATTCTCCAAAGAATCAAAGTTGCCAATGATAACATCTCATGATTTAGAGTTTAATCTTATAGACATTATCTTAGTAAACCCCAAGAATAAGTGCATCTAGATACTTGGAGCAGCTATTATGATTGTTATTTTACCACTGGAGGAAACTGATACTTAGAGAATCAGATAACCCACCTAAGGACATACATCAGTGAGTGGTAGATCTGTGTGTATGTCCTCTGACCCCCAGTCTAGGGAATTTTCTGACTCTTAGCTGAAGGCCACCTCTAAATTTGTTTGACCTCATTATATTAAGAAAATCATAGTGAGAGGAGGATCAATGATGGCTTAAATCCCTGAATATCCTTCCCCAAGCAATACATTTTTGGATACAAATTTGTGCACCCTTCTTAGGCACCATGGGAGATATTTTTAAAAGGAAAAAAAGATCACTGGAGGGGTGAAATAATCAGAGAATACTTCACAGAGGTGATGAATCAAGCAGTTTTGAAAGGTTTGAAGAAATGAGAAAAGAGAAGGAATTCCAAAGAAGCAGGAGGAGGGGGAGCAGTTTAAGCAATGGTGTTGAGGTAAAAGGTGAACATGATATGTACAAGGGCCATTGAGAAGAGTACCTTAACTTGATTTCAGGATAAATATTAAAAAGTAGGAAAAATAATTTGATAGGTAGAGTAGTGTATGATTTGTAGAGGTTTTAAAAAACCAATGCCTTTGCCCAATGCCCTGCCCACTCAAGTTCCTACCAGCAGGCACAGTTGACAAAGACCATCTGGAATCCTGCCTCTTTCTCGTATTCCACTTAGGACCTTTCTTCACAAGGGTTGTAGATCCAGACCTCTCCAGGCCATATTCTCTAGTAAACATGGCCCTTCATACACATTGCTATCTGTCCAGCTGCTGAACCCAAAGGTTTGTCCTGTCATGGCAAGGCTAAGGACTATTGGGCCTTTCTAATCTCCCTACAGCAGCTCAACTTTGCTATGTGTGTTATCTTCCCTGGTTAGAAGGTGAGTACTTTGAAAACAGGAACTGTCTGGCTTTTTATTTGTATTCTCAGCAGTCAGCACAGTGTATGGTATATAGCAAGTGATTAATAAATGCCTTTCCAGTCCATTCCAGGTAAGAGAACAGGACATAATGCAATAGACTATATGGAACCATTATAGGATTTTGAATAGGGGAGTGACATAACAAAAGCGGGCTTTAGGAAATATTGATTAGTCTAAGCACAGTTTGGAGTAGGGGGACCAAAGGCACGGAGACTGACTATTTGGCATGCTAAAGCGAAGCAGTCCAACCTTGCCTGGGTCATTCAGATAAAGTAATTTGGCAGGATTTCCCAATCTGCCACAAGCTGCCTTTTTCCCCCTTTAACTTCTTAAGTGTTTGGGATCCCTGGCATCTCCCCAGTTTTTGTTGCTTGGGACAAGAAGAAAACCCAACCTCCACCTGAGACCCCAGGCTGCCCACAACTAAAGCATCTATATTTCTCTTTCTTCTCTTCTTTGTGCTCTGAAGATGGACTGACATTGGTAAATCACTGCAGCAGGTTTTAAATGATGTATGAAATGAAAAAATCCCTTCCCTGTGTATTGGGAGCCTCCTGCATAGCACTGGGCTGTCTCTGCTGGGTTGTCTACTGTATTATTCAGCTCAGAGACAGCCAGAAATCTTGGCTGTATCCAAGAGCTTTGGATACACAAAGAAAAACAAAGTTAAAAATAAAATTTAAAAAACCCCACCGAAACATACATGTTTTTCCTCTCTGGTCTTCACCCTGTCTCTCTCTGCTAAATTCTTTGGGAAAGAAAACTCTTATCTAATTCCTCCCCCAACTCTCACTTCCCTAGCCTCTACCTTGCAACCCCACCTGTTAGATAAAAACAGACTGATACTTTGCAGAGTATTTCAGGGTTTTGTAAGGGAACTAGAGTTGTTTATTTTTTAAATTTTCTTGATCCATAACTATAATTTCATTGGGGTGGGAAAATGCAGATGCATAATACAAACTTAACATAGTTGTTAAGAGTTTTCTAGAGCACTAAGAATTTAAGTGATTTGCCCATGGTCCCACAGTCAGTATGTGTCAGAATCAGGACTTAGAGCTAAATCTTCCTCAAAAGTCAGGCCTCCCAGGGCCATTTCTCTTCCTCATTATTTTTTATTATGTTTTCTTATTGTTGGGGGTTGGGTTGGGTGAGAGGAAGTGCTGCTTTAAGTTTCTAAATAATTAGTCCAACCATTTTTATTTCTCTTTTTGCTAGTATTTTCTTTTTTCCAGATAAATCAGAACAGTCACCTGACTACACCATTTGGTCACATGTGAGAAACCACATGTTATAGACATGTGGCAGCCTGGGAAAAACCTTGGATATTGGTTTCCCCATCCTTCTGGAAGTCAACAGTATCATTTGGGTGTGAGCACTGGAAGCTGAGCTAGATGAGCTATTGGTCATCTGTAGCATGATTCTGTCTTCCATGCCAAAACCAGATGGAGAATTTCTATCCCTAATCCCCTTGCCAATCCTGAAATATCCTGTATGGGAGACTGCTGTTATCCCAGGGTAGGCACTCTAATGTTCTGCTATGCAAGGAGAAGTTCCATGTTCCTGAAGGGTATGGGAAATGGCATGTAATCACTACACATATCAAACAACCTCCTCATTATCAGGCTGGGATACAAAGAGACCAAGAGCCTTGTTAGACTACAGAGATGTTTGCATTGATCAATTTGCTTTTAGCCAATGAAGATGAAATAATCATAGACGATTGGACTGACTGCTCATCTTGGCTCAAGTTAGCCTTATAAGCATTTTATCTATAAATGGGAAATTAATTCTCACTGTGGCATGTTTGTAGCATGGTCTAGGAAATGAAAAAAAAAATGTGAGTGGGGAAACTGGTGAGTTCTGAACCTAGCTCTGCAGTAGAATGGCTTTTGCCTCCAGTATCTCCACTCCAAACTGTAGCATAAAAGAAGTTTCGCTAGCTGACCTTGTGATTGTTGTTGATAATAAATACTTTTTGATTGATGAACAAATGAGTGGACCTCAAGCTATGCCACAAGAACATTGTCAGGACTGGTTACTAAGTAATTTGAGTTGTTCATTGAGCTCCTGTAAGGAGACAAGTAAAATTACCTGAAAACTCCTGTATTACCTGGTCCATTATTACTTGGTTTTGTATCTATCACAGGCTATCTCATGTATCCCCAAAGCCCTCCCCCAAAAGTCCATACAATAAAATCCTGATAAAACACTGTTAGGCTATAAACATAGGCATGCATAATATAAGGTTCTAGATATATATTAATGTCTCTCACCAAACTGTGATATTTTGTGTTTCATTTTTAAGTTTATATTTTAAAAATAAAATTTAGTTGTCAATTAAAAAATAATTTCAATTTTAGTGTCTTTGGTTTGCTTGATGGTTAAATATGTCTTTTATGATTATGCATGCAAATGTTCTCTCTTTATTTTAAAAAAAAAATAAAATGCGTAGGTGCACACCCTAATGAAATATGCTCTTTGTGACAATGGCTATATGGTAGGTGCTAGTGTTATTTTCCAGGACCAGAGTCATAAAGAGAGCTCTGTGCATCCTGCCAATTGTCATGAATTGTCTCTATGAAACATGCTGCTAGGCTAAATAATGATTCAGGGGGCAACTAGTTTCATGGGAATGGTGTAATAAATGAAAAAATATGTTCCTGGTAGCCAAAATTCAGTTCACAAGAACTCAAAATGGGAGAATCATAGTTCTCAAAGGAATGTGAGAAGTCATCTAATGTCCTTGTTTCATAGATGAGGAAACTGAGGTCCAGGAAAGTTGTATCATGCCAAAGGTCACACAAGTAGTAAGGGTCAGAGGTAGGATTTGAACCTCTGTTTGTTGACATCCGAGCAGGTGCTTTTTCTACTGTAGTATGTTGAGAGAAGAGATGACAGGAGGTTTAGCAAGACTGAAACATTGCTTTTTTGTTATTGTCACTCCTTGGTGGGGAAAGTGTGATGAGAACCATACTGGGGATGGTAGAAAAGAGGAATACTGATGTCTGGATGGCCCAGCAACTAATATCTGATTGGCTACATGCACTGTTCTTCCTCAATGAGAGGACAGGGACATCTTCTAATCGGAGATACCTACAAGGTACAATCATCTTTGTTCAATCAAATTTAATAAACATTCATTAGCTGGCTGCTATGTTTCTGGTGCTGTGTTAGTCACAAGGGATATAAAGACAAAAATGAAAATCTCTGACTTCAAGGGGTTTACATTCTACTGGGGAAAATAATACTAAAACATACTTTCTGAAATTTTAGAGTGGTTGGAATTATACAATGAGGAATATTAATGTTTATTTTCTGACATCAAAGAACTTCCCTAGGAAATAAGAAGGGAACATGTCTGTCCGTATCATTACCGTTACAAGTATTTCCCATTTTTACATTTCACTGCTTTGTTCTTATTTTATTACTCCCTTTACTCACTCATTCAGTAGAACATACTGAATGTGTGGGGCAGAGGAATATAGCAACTAAAGAAATAGGGGAATTGAAACTGGACCTGTAATTTCATTCATATAGGGAACTCCCAGATGAAAGAACTTCTATCAATGTAGGTTGACCCCTTCTCTGGAACTTGTGGCTTAGAATACTGAGAGGTTAAGTGATTTGCTGGAGGCCACATGGACAATATGTACTATAGGGTACCTTCTGGCTTTTGGACCGACTCTTTACTGTACCACTCTGCCTCTATAGCACAAGGAAACAAAATTGGTTTCCATGAATTCTCTGTGTCCTAAATGAAATGCTTACCTGTATTATTTCTGGGCTTAATTCCTGCCTTTTGAATCTGAACTGTTCCCAGGTACAGAGAAGATAAGGTGGTGCAGTAGATAGAGTGCCAGGCCTGGAGTCAGGAAGATCCATCTCTCCGAGTTCAAATCTGATCTCAGATACTTGCTAGCTGTATGACCCTAGGAAAGTCATTTAACTTAATTTGCCTCAATTTCCCCATCTGTAAAATGATCTGGAGAAGGAAATGCAAACAAACCACTCCAGTATCTTTGCTGAGAAAATCCAAATGGGGTCATGAAGAATCAGAAATTACTAAAAACGACTGAACTGAACAGAGAAGATAAAATTCTCCTCCTCCAACTTCCAACATAAACAATAAGAGACTGTCACAAAGTTTCAGACAGCTGGTAAACACAGCTGCTTTCTCTAGCTCCACATCACTTCTAGAAGTGCACATCTGGGGTTATTGAAGGGCAGTGATGGGAGTAAGGATGGAGTTCCTGATGGCAATCACATTAGTTCTCACTTAGTGGCCCCCTTTAACCTCTGTGAGAGAGACTGAAGCTTTGGGATGCTGGCATTGTCACTGAGCAGTTTGATTGAGGGCATCTGAGTCAAGGCAATACCAAACCAAACCTAGAATTTCACCTTGTTGTATGTTGTATGTATAAGACATAGAGAAGGCTGGGCTTCAACCCCAGAAAAGCCAGTGCATTCCAGATAACTTAGCTTAAACAGCTTATAATATTGTTCAGCCCAATTCCCTTGTCTGGAACTCAAAGTTCCAAAGCCAGCACTGTCACCTGGGACTCAAGGCTGGTCAGGGCAGTGTTCACACAGAAACACCACCACCAACCCATCAGCTGCTTGTTTTCCTCCATGCCTCATTCCTAACCTAGAGAGCCGAGGTACTGCAGATAAACTTGGGAGTATTCTTTCCCCGTACTTCCAAATGGGGAAGGAGACAGCTGAGCCACAGGGAGTTGTTGACATACTTTCTAAGGGGATGGAGAGAACTGGGATGGCTGATCTCCCCCAGCATCACACTTCCTAAGTCTTGAATTAACACCCTTTCACTCTCAGCAGCATCCCCCACTGTCAACTGCCATGGCCATGAAGCAGGTGTGAACCCCACTTAAAGCTTCAGTGGACAGATCACCATGGTGAGCAGCTCCCTGTAGAGCTAAAGTTTTCTACTGCCCCTGCCTGTTCTCCTGATGACTGTGTAGACACTCTGAAAGTGGGAGGCAAATCATTAAAGGTCCCACTTATTAGCAACTTAATTCTCCCTACTTTATTCTCTCCTTCATAACGCCAAGCTTGTCCTATTTCTGTTTCAGTCTTTAAGTCTTCTGACTTCTGGGGGGGGCGGTCAGGGAGAGTTAGATATCTCCAGTCCCGAACTTGGGGATGATGTGCTGAGAGAATGAAGCTGAGAGACCCTGCTTTCTCCCAAAATTAATCTAAAGGAGCCAGATTGAGGGGAAGGGAGCAGTTCTCAAGAACCAGTCAATGCGCGTGAATGACGAACTGAGTGTCTGTCAATAGCTGCAGTGGATGTTGGGTTTAGTTTCCAGTAAGAATCAGTGGAGCTGGGAAAATTACTCATTACTGTTTTATTGATATTTACTTCACTTTGCAAGATACCCTGGATTAGTCCTGGTAGAATGTACTAATGGGAATGACTGGCTGAGAATAAGTTTAGTTGGCCCTGTGCCAGTGGTAGCAGGAGAGACTTAAGTGTTTAGACATCTTCTTGCTCTTCCTGCTTAATATCTCCACTTCCTCATTTAAGTAATAATTATAAGTTTTTTTAATGTATTTTATGTGGCATTTCAAAGTTGCAAAATAACTGGAATATATATCATTTATATCTCGCAACATCCCTGGGAGGTAAATAATATTGGTTTTATTGTCCTCCTCTCCCCCTTTTTTTTAAATGAGGAAACTGAAAACTCAGAAAGTTTCATAACTTTCCCAGTCTCCAACCAGAGACAGAATTTGAACACAGGTCTTTGTATTCCAAGGCTAGCACTATGCCCACTTGACCATACTGGTGCTAGAAGTAAGGATTAGGTCCATAATTTCCTGTCTTCTGAGGAAAGATCTTTCCCATCCTCCTTAGTACTCTCTGATACCTCCTGTTTCAGCTTGTCAGACATATAGCCCAATGTATATCCCCCAAAGAAATCCTTCTAACATATTCCTCCCCCTACCCCAGAGCAGACAGTGAGGACGATTATGAGAATTCACAGGTAGAAGAGCAGATGTTGGCAAGATCGAATCACTCTTGAGTGTGAAAGATTAGTCAGATTTCTGAAGATCCTAGAGATGTTGTTCATGGATCTCATTTAGGAATAGTTGGCATTTACATAGCACTTTCAGCTTTGCAATGACCCCCTCACAATAGCTCTGTGGAATAGATGCTATTCTTCCCATATTACAAATGAGGAAACTGTGACTGCGAAAAGTTTAGTGACTTGCCCAGCATCACACATCAAGTATTTGAGGCAAGATTGGAACTCAGTTCTTCCAGCACTCCTCTATCTACTATGTCACCTAAGTGTCTCTTAAGGTTCTTCACTAATCTGCCTGGTCCCTGATGGATTCCTTCTTCCTTTTGTGGGCTTTCACCATCTTGGATAGCTCCCAAGTCCCTGACAATGATGATTCCAGGTCTCGAACTTTGTCAAAACCTTCCTTCTTCTTTCAGGCTGTGACTGACTCACTGTGTAAAATGTTTAGTGACACTGTAGGATGAGGATGCCATGTAACAGAAGACATAATGCAACTCTATTTTAGATGGTGTTTTTCATACAACAGTAAATTACCAGATCTCTTGACAGAGTTAAATACAGCTATAGAGTTAAATAATAGCAGAGGAAAGAGCGAAATTAAGAGGTAAACCCAAAAGATAAAAGAGATGTTTTCCACAAAAATGTGTGGAGATGGAGAAGTGGTTAGGAAGCTGCAGAAGAGAAGGCTTACGTAGCCTTTAGACTCATCAGATTCAGGAGGGGACACAGCTCATATAGAGTCCTAGGTAGTAATGCAATAGGGCAATTCTCAGGCATCCAAGACTTATTGTTTTTCATCCTACTCCACTTCATTAAGCTTTCTATGGAAGGATAGGCCTAGCTAGGACCTTAGAAAGTCAACCCCACCCACTTCTTTTTACACAGGAGGAAGCTGAGACTCAGAGGGATGGAATAACCAGTCTAACCCAGATCAGATAACAAATTAGTGGCACTATTCCTTCCCAACTTTTGAACCCTAGCTCCTTGAACTTCTCTCCTGTCCCCCAGGACCTCATGCTTTCTATATTTTCTAAGTATGAGTGGGAAGAGAGGATAGCAGGTATTATCCCATTTGGCCCTTTTAGCTTCTCAAAGATAGGGCCCACATCTTCTTTTTGCTTAATTGCTACCTTCTGTTTTATATTTTATCTCTTAGCTCGCCATACAGTGCTCTGTCAGAAGTGTGAGCTCAAGTTATTGGTATTTACTGGCATTCTTTTTCAGGTGGGCTAGATCAATGGTTCCCAACTCTTTTGAATATGAGTCCCTTTTTTGACATAAAAATATTTCACAGACCCTCCCCCATCATGATAGTAGCTGTCTTTTTAGTATCTGTTGATTGAGAAAATACATGATGACCAAAAGCAACTGTAAATTTAGCAATACTTTTAATTGGATTTTTATTTTATTAACCATTATAGCTCCATCTTGCATTGGGAAAATAGTCACTTCTTCATTCTACAAAAGGTCTGTTGGCTTATTTAGGGACTCACACATTGTTTTGTGCATCCCTTGTAATGCCATGGCACTTTGGGAATCCACAACCCATAGATTGATAACCACTAAGTTAAACACTGACCTCTTCTTCCTTGTCCATGGCTTCCTCTGGCATCTGAGGACCAGGGAGGATCTCATTCTCTGGCTTTTTTAATAGAGCTCTTTTTTTTGCTCCAGGGTTTAGGACTGGTCCTAGCTTACTCTCACAGGAGGGTGGACTAGAATCTAGTCACTAAGTCATTATAAGAGAGATCTTATAAACGAAAGAGTTTGGGCCAGACTATTTTCTACCATCTATTCTATAATCTCCTTGAGAGGAGGAACTCTGCTTTCCATTTGTCTTTGATATTCTTACCTGTCTTGCACACAGAAGAGGACTGCATACATTGTTCAATAGACTAGCCTTTTATTAGGGGGATTTATTCTGTGAAGTTTGGATTCAGTCAAAGGGCCACACTTGAAGACCTAGAGGGCCTCAAGGCCATAGTTTCCCCACCCCTGGTGAGGGGAAAAGCTGAAGCAGAGGCCTGCCTCATAGGTTTTCTTATTTAACTCTAAATCCTCTGATCCTAAGTCTTGGGCCAGAAACCAGCTCTGACTATTCCTTCTGTTATTGTGACCTCCTTATCTACTTTCTTGTCAAAGTGCACACTAATGTTAATAGCTGACATTTACAAAGCACTTTTCAGTTTACTGAGATTATATCCATTATATCATTTGGAAATGTATACAAGAAGAATGCCTTGGGCTCTTTAACTCTGAGCATTAGTTGCTGAGAGTTGCCTACTGTCAAAGTGTCAATGGCCTTCACTACTCAATCATCTTGGGAACATAAAGCCTTAAAAAAATAACCACACATGGTTAAAGAACCTTGAGCTTTCACCACTCCTCCCCTCCAAGAATCCTAGAAGCAGTAGCACTCTAAGAAATCCAAGGCCATGTAATGGGAATGTAAATTTTAAAGATCTTACCTGCCCCTAGGCTAAAGTGCACCTGGAGCCTGGGGTGGGAGGTTTGTTTTTCAGTAGATACTTTTTGATTGGCCAGTGAGTCAATAAGGTTGTTACATTCTCTGAGCCAGGAGAAGGATATATAAGCCCTGATGTGTAGCTTTGTTTTGGGGCTCACTTTGAGAAGTGTTCTCTGATGTGATATGGATTCTGGGAAGCTGTTGTCCAGAGCCCCCCCGGCTTTGAAAAACCCAGATGTTGAAACCCAGATGTTGATTTGGTATGGATGTAATGTCTGGACAGTTTGGAAAGCTGTCTACTTGATCTGTTTCTGTCTTGATAATTCTGTCTGTATATTCTGAAATTTGGGGTGCTGACCTCTTTCCCCTGAATGAGGTAAACGATACATGTTTGACTGAATAAAGTAAGCTTGTTAACCCATTTTGAGTTGCTTTCCTTTATCAAAGCAGATCCAAGAACCTGTGTTGGCAGACACCCTGAGGATGCTTGGGGTGCTTGCAGCTACAGGCCATAAAGTTAAAAACAAGTCCCTACCATCCCCAGGATGTCTTCTTCATCTAGGCAAAAATAAATTGGAATTTCTTAAAATGAGTTTTCAGGAAAATGAACTAAAGTCAAATACTACTACTACTACTACTACTACTACTACTACTACTACTACTACTACTACTACTACTATTACTCTTACTCCTACTCCTCCACTTCCTCCTCCTCCTCCTCCTCCTCCTACTACTACTACTATTACTACTACCACTACTACTACTACTATTACTACCGCTACTACTGCTGCTGCTACTACTTCTACTATTATTAATAATAATAATGATTTTCATTTCTGTAGTTTTAAAAGTTTTTAATGCACCTCACTGCCAACTGCCCTGTGTGATAGGGAGTAATATAAAGGACATCTCTATTCAGGGAACAGGGTTAGGAGAAGCTCAAATTCATAGTCCATTTCCCTTGTTAATCTTTCAGACTTGTGCAGTCCATATACTTACCTTAGATGACTTGTCAGGTCCTGATCCATTTCTTGGACAATTGTCCCCTCCCTGAAATGCCACCTCACCTTGGATACAACTCTATCCTCTGATCCCTTACTCCCATCCCTCCCTTCTATTTATCCATTTGTGATCTTCCTTGTATATATCTTTGTTTCATATGTATGTCTTTTAGGAGGTGAATCATTAAAGTATCAATCATATCATACTTTAGAGTGTAATATTCCTGGTAACAGAGGCTATACTCCATTATCCATGAAGGCAGAGATCAAGCCTGATTTAAAGTTTATAGCTTCCTGGCCATCTACTGCAATTCTCTGTAGATGGTACATGGTACCATGGTAGTTGCTTAATAAATGTTTGTTGAATGAATAGATATGATATTAATGTTGTCCAGAGCTTTCATTTCTTTTTTAACTTCCCATAGCACCCAGCATAAGATTATTCAGTAAAATGTTGACTAATTAGCCACTTGAATGGTTTTAAAAATAACAGTGGAGAGAACAGCTCACAGGAGTTATTAAAAACACTAGATTTCTTATTGGGATTTAGTGATCTCATCCTGGGGAGCTAAGTCTGTTCTGGACTAAGCTGAGCAGAGCTCCCCTCTAACCTGACCATTCTCCTGGTGCTCCAATGCTCCTTGGCCAGTAGCACTGACAAAGACAACTTTAGATCATCTTTTCATCTACTTCCTAAGAAAAGCCAAGGACTTTTAGAACTTTGTGAATTCTGGCTGGTAGAATACTTTTCACCAAAAAAAGAATACTTGTCACCATCAACAACTAGGCATAGCCTAGTAATTGGATTGCTTAGTGGACAGTGTCCCTGTCTAAATGTCATCTTTCACCACCACATAGCCTTGTTTGCCTGCTCCCAGGCAGCAGCCTGTCCTTCTTCCCTCTGGCCCAAATTACTATAAACTACTCTTGCTTCTGTGTGTGTGTGTGTGTGTGTATTTCTGTATGTGTGTTCATGTATGTCTGTATGCATATTTGTGTATCTGGGCTTATACAAAATCAGAACTGGGGAAATACTAATTTGCCTTGTGAGTGACAAATAATACACAAGTAATATTAGTTGTACACATTCATATAATGCTTGACAGTTTAAAAACTGCTTTCCTCACAAGTATAGGGTCAGAATGTTGGGTATCATCCCTATTTTACCAATTAGGACACTGAGGTTCAGCAACATTCAGTAGATTACCCACAGCCATTTGGATGGAAAACGGCAAGAACAGGGCTCAAACCCACCTCTCCTGATTCCCAGTTAAGCATGCTTTCTACTGTACAGCAAAGGGTATTGAGTGACATTTCAGAGAGCAGCAGCTGAGTGGATAGAATTCTAGGGTTGATGTCAGGAAGACCTAAGCTCAAATCCAGTCTCATCCATTTATTAGTAATGTAACCCTGAGCAAATCATTTGACCACTGCCTGCCTCCGTTTCCCCATCTGTAAAATGGAGATGATACTAGCTCCTACCTCCCAGTGTTGTTGTAAGGATCAAATGAGATAATTTTTATAAAATGCTTAGTTGGCACATGATAGATGCCATCTGTACAAATGGTTATTCCCTTCCCCTTTCTTTCCTGATACAGATAGACTGCCTCTCTGTGTGTATATGTTTCTTATCCTGCTGATCTCATGTGAGGTCAGGACCAAAAAGATGAATCTTCTTTAGTTAGCAAATAATGCACATTGGCCAAGTGCGTGGGTATGTTTGATTCTGCTGACCTCATGTGAGGTCAGATTCAAGAGGCAAATCTGCCTTGTAAGTGATAAATGCTACACTCTGGCCAAATGTAACTCCTGCCTCCTATGTCATCTAGAACTTCCACCTCCCACCTTCCTTGAGCCTTTCTCCCTCCCTCTAGGATCCAAATGAATGGATCCCTTATGTATCCAAATAGAAGAGGCATTTGGCAGTGCTAATGTCTGCAGTTTAAGTCATATTGACTCATCAGATCTGGCTTAGCAGCCACTCCTACTGAGTACTCTACAGTCACTTTCTCTGAAGCAGTTGTGGACAGGATGTGCATCTTACTTCAAGGTTAATGATAGAAAAGCTTCTTGGATGGGTCCGGTCTATATTTGTGTATTTTACTGCCACAATGTTAGACCTGAAATGGAACAAATTGCTTCCCTGTGTGAGCCCAGGGTAATATTTCTCTGTCTTCCCTCTATGGTCAGGCCATGTTTGGCTGCCTCAGTTTGAGCAGTTAAGTGAATCCTTGGCCGAATGCCAACATGTTAGAGTTGTGTGTCTATCTCTTATATCATCGTCAGTGTGAGCTGCATGGCCTTTGGTTGTCTGGGGCAGAGTAGGAACACAAACACACATTAATTTCCTGGGGAGGGGAGGGGGGAGATGGCTTTCTGTGTCTATCTCAGCCTTCTGCTGCTACCCAGAGTTCTTTAACTCCCTCCCTCCAGCAGAACTAGGTGACTTGGCTTTGGTTCTTCTTATCTCTGTAGTTAGAATGAGCAAGAATGACAAGAATTCATTCTTTTTTCTATCACTGCCTGCTTTAGCACCCAAGTGAAAAATACTACCAGGATCTTCTAAATGCAGAGATGTTCATAAGCATCGTTTATGCATATATTTATTCATTGAGCAAACACTTAAATATAACGTGCCTATTATGAGAAACTGAGACAGAGATAAAAAGTAGTTTAGTAAAATAGTGGCCATATCAAAATCTGCTGGAGACATCATCATCATCATCATCATCATCATCATCAAATTTATAGTGCTTATGCTTTTCAAAACTTGACATGCACTATCTCTCATCCAATGCCCTCAACAGCCCTATAGATCTTATGCCACAAACTTTTTTATTTCCATTTTTCAGAGAAGGAAACTAAGGCTCAAAAAGAGTTAATTGTCTTGCTTAAGTTCATGTACCTAGTCAAAGTTTGAGGTGGGATTTTAGAGCCAGATCTTTTTTTTAATAGTATTTTATTCTTTCCCAATTACATGTCAAGACCATTTTTAGCATTCATTTTTAAAAGATTTTGAGTTCCAAATTTTTCTCCCTCCCTCCCCTCTTCCTAAAATGGCAGGCAATTTGATATAAGTTTTACATGTGCTTTCATGTAAAACATATTTCCATATTAGTCACAGTTGTGAAAGAAGAAACAGATCAAAAGGGGGGAAAAAAACCATGAAAAAGGATAAAGTAAGTGGGAAAAAAGTATGCTTTGATCTGCATTCAGAGTCCATCAATTCTTTATCTGGATGTAGATAGCATTTTCCTTCATGAGTACTTTGTGCTTATCTTGAATCATTATATTTCGGAGAAAAGCTGAGTCATTCACAGATGATCACCACACAGTGTTACTCATAGTGTGTACAATGTTTTTTGGTTCTGCTCATTTTACTCTGTGTCAGTTCATACAAGTATTTCCAGGTTTTTCTGAAATCTGCCTGTTCATCATTTCTTATTGCATAACAGTATTCCATTATATTAATGTACCACAACTGGTTTAGCCAATTTCTAATAATTTCCAATATTTTGCCACCATGAAAAAGGCTGCTATAAATATTTTTGCATATGTAGGTCCTTTTCCCTTTTTATGATATCTTTGGGATACAGACCTAGTAGTGGTATTGCTGTATGAAAGGGTATGCACAGTTTAATTTATCCTTTGGGTAGAATTCCAAATTGCTCTCCAGAACAGTTGTATCAGTTCACAACTCCACCGATAGTACATTAGTGTCCCAATTTTTCCACATCGCCTCCAACATTTATCATCTCCCTTTTTGTCATATTAGCCAATCTGATAGGTATAAGGTAGTACCTCACAGTTCTTTTAATTTGCATTTCTCTAATCAAATTGATTTAGAGCATGTCTTCACATGTCTATAGATAGCTTTTATTTCCTCATCTGAAAACTGCCTATTCATATCCTTTGACTATTTATCAATTGGGGAATGTCTTGTATTCTCATGAATTTGACTCAGTTTTCTCTATATTTAAGAAATGAGGCCTTTATCAGAGACACTTGCTGTAAAGATTGTTTCCTAGGTTTCTGCTTTCCTTCTAATTTTGGTTGCATTGGTATTATTTGTACAAGAGCTTTTTATCTTTAGATAGATAGAGAGATAGAGAGAGAGAGAGAGAGAGAGAGAGAGAGAGAGAGAGAGAGAGAGAGGAGAGAGAGAGAGATAGATAGATAGATAGATAGATAGATAGATAGATAGATAGATAGATAGATAGATAGATAGATAGATAGATCGGCAGGCAGGCTAGAGGTCATAGGGATCTGGCAGCTTAGCTGCTCCTAAGCTCGGGTCCTAGTGCTGGTGTCTGGTGTGTGCTGAAGCCAGTGGGGTATTTCTATTGCCTACCCAGGGCTACACTGACACACAGGGGGTCTGTCTGCTGGAGGCTGCTTGTTAGCCCCAGGCTTGGCTAAAGCCCAAAGCAGTTCTCAGAGCTGGAGTCTACCTTTCCTCGGTTATACTGAGGCATGTGGCTGGACCTGGTGTTGGTGTTTGCCTTCTCCGTGGCACTGGGGCCCAGGATCTCCCACTGGTTCTCTGTGGTGGGGTTTACTGCTGGCTTGCTGGACTACACTCCCCTTAAACCCAAGTAAGACCATACCTTTCCTGCTTATCTTAGAAGTTTCTGGGGCTAAAAGACCGTTTCACCCCCATCTTTTGGCTGGTTCTGCTGTTGTAGGTTTTATCGGGGTTGGGGGGGGAGGGACTATTTTATGGTTGTTTGGAAGTGAATATGGGAGAGTTATGGCGATTTGCTGCTTACTATGATATCTTGGCTCCCAGAAGTAGAATCACTCAGATCTTCTTAATTCTAAATCCAATGGTGTATCCACGATGCTACCTGATAATCTGGGAATCTAGAAAGGCTAAGTGCAAATCACTTGAGAGGCATCATGATGCAATGGAGATATCACTGGACTATGAATATATATAGGTTTGAGCCCTAGTTGTGTAACCATAAGCATATTATTTAGATTCTTCTGGGCCACGATTTCTTCATCTGCGAAGTAGCTTTATTTTATATTATATATTTTATATATATAATTATAATGCTTGCCCAACCTCCCTTTTAGGGTTGTTATGAAGAAAATGCTTTGTACATGCTTTATAAACACTATTTAAAATGTGGGCTTTTCTTTGTAACACTAGGAGATTTGACTGGATAATCTCTAAGGTCCCTTGCGGCCCTAGAATTCTGTTATTTACTCAGGAGAAGAGTAGGCTGTGGGACTACTTAAACAATTTTTTTTTTAATATACTAGAGCAGGAATTCTTAACTTTTTTATTTATCACAAACCCCTTTGGCAATCTGCTAAAGCCTATGGACCTCTTTTTAGAATAATGTTTTTAATAAAATATATAGGATCACAAAGAAAACCAAAGGTTAGTGAAAATAAATGTGATTTTTTTTCCCAACCAAGTCTGTGGATCCCCTGAAATCTATCCTCAGACTCCTCAGAAGTCTTGTGTGTCTGTGGACACCAGGTCTAAGAACCCTTCTGTGCCAGAGGTTAGGGACAAATGCTCATTTATTTGTATATGCTCCTTTTAGCTACCACAGTGGCTAGCACATGGTAGGTAATTTGATTCAACAAATATTAAGTGCTTATTATATGCTAAGAAATGTTTTGGGAGATACAAAGATGAAAAAAATGACTTATTCCCTGTCCTTATGAAGTTTACAGTCTCCTTGGGTAACTATAACATTTGTATAAAAATATCTCACATACTTCCATTATATATTTCCTAAATATATTTTGAGAAAACAGACTAAAATATAGAAAGGGTTATTTTTATAAGGATGGTAGCCACCTTTACTGCTGAAGAGAAAACAAGAAATAGACTTGAAGTGGAGGAGGAAAAGCTTAATAGATGAAAAAAAACCCTCAAACTAAGTCAGATTTTACTTTCCTGGGTTTTTAAAAAACAAATAAATCTAGGAACTATCTAGAGGCAGAGGTGGAAGGAAGGTAGCCTATTACAACCTTGGAGGTCAAATAGTCAGTATTTATGGAGCCCAAAGCAGGTCACATTTAGAATGCAGTAAGGATGAAATATTCCAAGAGAACAGGTTGGGGAGCCAGAAAACACCGTAGGAGAAAATAAATCCATGCAAAGCTTATTAAAACGGATATCATCCCCATTTTCCATCCTATAAACTCAGAAAAGGGGAGTGAGAAGGGATAAAAGCAGAGTGGTGCTGCTTATTATCATAAACGAAAACAGGCTCCTCTTATTAAAGACTCAAATTATGGACGACAGATAACTCCACGAGATGGCAGCTCCCAGAATCAATAAAACTCTAGTTTGTTTGGAAAGCCAAGTTGCCGATACGCCAAAATACATATTTTGCAAATTGCTTCATTTACATTTGAAAAGACCAAACCTTAATTCTTCAAGAAGCTGAGTGGAAGGAAGGGGAAAAAAACACAGCAATTTAAGCATCTTTTCGGTCCTGCAATATACATAATCTGATTGAAATTGATAGTAGTTGGGGGGAAAAAAAATGTTTTTCCATGGGGGGGGGGGGGGGGGAGGAATTGCCAGCATTGTCAGTCTCTTTATCAGAGAGCTTTTACTGACTTTAGAATGAAGATAACAAATGCTCCTTATGGGATCACATCCCCACAAAAATTATTTCCTCCACTTACAATGCACGCTTTGCAAAGGATGTGGAAAGGACATGTGTGCCCTAGAAATTCTCTAGGAGCATGTGCGCATTCACTCCAACAGAAAGACTTTCCAGCTTTTGCTTTAGTGAAGTTAGTATGCCCTAGTGTGCTGAGCAATAGCAAAGTGCTATGAAAATTGGGTTGTCATTTTATTTTTTTGGCTCTTGTCCTATCCTTCTGCTTTACCTTTAATTGGTCACTTGGCCACACTACACTTTGGTGTTCCTTTTTTTTTTTTTAATGAGTGTAAAATTGTTTACTAAAGTCCCTTAGAGTTCAGGAAAAGGTACCAAAAGTGAATGAATGTCATAGTGTCCTTTCGTGAATATTGTCCTTCCTTCCCCTTTCTATGAAAATTATGAAAATCATAACCCCTATAGGGAGACTAGAATCAACTAAACAGTGTCTGAGGGAAGCCTCAGTGGTCCATTCAAGGGGTCCCATGTGTTCCTATTGAGAGGAAATAGATCTCCCTGTCATGGGAGTCACTTAAGTCTGTTTTACAGCATACAGTGAATTTCACTGCTGGATTATTCGAAACAGCTGTCCACCCTGGCTTTGAGAGTCATCAGGGAGCTCTGATGAAGAACCCCAGCTTTATAGTCTCCTCTTCAGAAATCAACCCACAGGGAGCAAAAGCCCAGCCAGGATGCCATAATCTCTCTGAGAGGATGAGTCTGTAATTTCAAATTCCCCAACGAAAAGGGAAGAGACTTGATGGCTCCTTGGGGATGGGGAGGAAGGGGATCAGAGATAAAGGAGCATTTGCCTTCAGGGGTATTTAAGTGTCTCTTGGGGCCATGCATACAAGACATCTGGCACATGAAGGTAAGTAAGCTCGTGTTACCTCTGAGTAGGACTTGAGACTTGAAAGATGTGATGAAAGAAATCAATATTCCCTTATTTTGGGAACAATTATCCCTCTCCACCTTTCACATATGTGGTATTTGTGATGGTGGCTAATAGCAATTGAAATAAGAAATCTCAAATGCATAGTCATATGCAAACATGAAATGAAAAATGGAAGATCTAAGTTCAAATCTCACTTTGGCAACATTCTAAGAGCATGAACTTGGACAAGTTCCTTAACCTGTCTACCTAATAAAGTTGTCATGATAATCAAAAAAGGTCATTTATTCAAATATCCTTGGTAAACAAGTTTAAGGTGTTATCAAAAAACCATATGGCACAGAAGAACCTTGGAGTTCATTTCAGAAGGCCTGAGTTCGATCCTCGACTCTGCTGTTTACAAGTCGTGTGACCTTCAGCAAATCACTTCTATTTGTGGCCCAGATTCCCTCTCTAGAGAACAGGAACAATAATATCTGCCTCATCCCCCACACAGGGTTGTTTTGAGGGCCAAAATGAGATACTATTTATGAAGTGTTTGAAAAAAGTAAAGCATTATACACATAGAAAGGATCATTATAATGAACAATAATGCTGTAATAATTAATAGAGGAGGATAGTGCAATGATACATGCTATTCTTAACCATATGCCTTCTCCTATAGGGCAAACACATGTGTAAGCAACCACTCAAGTGTTACCAATTGATCTCAAACACAACATTGTTACCCAACAAACCAACCCTAACATACACATATATACACACATGATACATACGCGTGCACACACATACATATGTGCGTTTGCATGCCACACATATACATACCCATGACTACATGCATGTATACATACATACACACAAACAAGCTAGATTGGACCAGTAGCCTCCTCTAACCTGTCCTCTTAACAGAGGCAAGTTTGTGCTGTTAATCAGTGATCACTTTGAAAGGTACAATGAGCACAAAGTGCTTCCTGGGGTCATCAGGCAAAGGTGAGACTCCCAGTGAAATCTTTAAATGCTAAGGCACTTGTACATTTCAGTTCAAGAAACATTTTAAGCACCTACTATATATGTGAAGCAGCTTAAATGAACTCTGAGGCTACAAAGTCAAAAAACAAAACCTTTCCTGCACCATAGAAGCTTACAATTTATCAGCTAGGGAGAATAAGCAATGGTATATGGAGTAAGCAATGAGAAGGGGGCTAAATGAGTTTCTTTTGTTTCATGCATTTGCCTAGGGCTGGCCCTGCTTCCATCTATTTCAGGTTTTTCTTTCATTTTTTAAAGTCATGTCCAACTCTTCCCTATTTGAAGTTTTCTTGGCAAAGATATTGGAGTGATTTGCCATTTCCGTCTCCAGTTCATTTTTACAAGTGGGGAAACCGAGGCAAGCAAGGTTAAGTAACTTGCCCAGGTTCACACACCTAATAAGTGTCTGAGGTTGGATTTCAACTCCTGATTCCAATGCTCTATCCACTGCGCCACCTAGCTGCCCCTGCCCACATCTATACAGTTCATAATATGAATGTGGCTATAGTGCAAACACAGGGTATAATATTAGTTCAGCTCTACTACTAGATTACATCTGCCAGGTCACACAGGGGCTGCATGGCACTCTCCATAGTACCACTTGATAAATAAAGATGTACTGTTCCTACCTGTTGAAAATAGATTGTTTGTGATTGCTATTCATTCATCTGTTATTTTAGAAAGTAAAATGAATAAAACTTATGCAGGTCACAGGCATTAAAGAGGCTTTTCATATCAATTTGGGAGGAGATGTCAACTTTGATTTATTAAGTAAAGTTCCTGCACTGGCTAGTGGTATGTGTTGTCAGTTTCCTGATAATGGATAGCCCTCACAGCTGACTGTGTTGTGATTATTACACTTCTCATCTCTTTCTGTCTCTGTCTCTCTCAATCTCTCTCTGTCTCTCTCCCTCTATCCTTCTTCCTCTCTCTCTTCCTCTTTCTCCTCCTCTCTGTTTAAATAGAGGCATCACTGTGAGCACTGCCCTATCCCCTTTCATACATCCATTTTTCACCTCTACCCCTTCCTCCAGTCCCTTTCCCTAAAGGGTCTCTTTTTCCCCCTCTAGCTTGGTAAGCGGAATACATTTTTGGATTTTCAAGGCTGATTCTCCTCTCAACTTGACTGATTACATGTCAAGGGGAGCAGAATGGATAAGAAGTGTTACACTTAGTCTCTACCAGTCCTGGTCCTCCTCAGTGACTGGAGTTTGTCATTTTGCTGATGAGCAGTCTTGGATCATGTCACCTACATAGTAACAAGAATAACAGCTGAAATTTACTTAGTGCTTAAAAGTTTGCAAAGCATTTGGTGTATATTATCTCAAAGTGTAATGGTACATTTTGGGTCTTTCATATTCTTGTTGCACAAAGATTGGGGATTTTATCCGAGCAGATATTCCATGTGACGGTACAAAATACAAACCTATGCCTTACTAGATGGTCTTCATGATTTTCTGTGGCTTGGAAAATTAATCATTGGGTGATAATGAGCCTTTCTGCAATTAGCTAGACTTCTATTTGAATGAAAGACACAGCGCCTGATGAGTCTTATACATAAAGTCTTTGCAACTTAGCAGAATTTGCCAGATCTTGAAGATCCAACTGACTTGTTTATGGATATTCTCTATAGTATGAAATTGGGCCATAGCAAAATCTGACTCAAGGGTGTATTGGAGATGTGAATTCTTCTCTGTTAAGTGAAAAATACATAGATATAGGGGGAACTATGGCATGGTGGAGAGAGTCCAGATCTCAGAGACAGAAAGATTTGGGTTCACATTCCACTTCTGACACTGGCTATGTCACCATGGGCAAATGACTTAAATTCTCAGAATCTCAGTTTTCTCATCTATAAAATGGGGGTAATGAAAATGATAGAACCCACTTTACAGGGTTTTTTGTAAAGGTAAAATAAGTTGATATATGTCAAAGATTTGAAAATTTTAAAATGCCATAGACCTCTACAGTCATCACCATCTTCATCATCAGGTTTGTAAGAAAAATCAGCCATATTATTATATGAGCTTACTCATTTCCAATTCCTGATGCCATGATCAAACACTGTAATATTTGAGGACCTCCCAAATTTTGGGGTCATGTATTTAAGCTGAATGGGAACATAAAGCTCTTCTAGTCCAACCTCTTTACTTTGAAATGAGGAAACTGAAGCCCAGGAAACTTCATGGATTTGTCTAAGGTCATACTGGTAGTAAAGGGGAAATCAAGGATTCAAACATATCAATCAAAAGGTATAATGTATCGATTTTTTAAAATGTATCGATTCAAAAACACAAATCCATCTATGGCATCATCAATCTGGATGTTCCCTCCAAAAACATAAATCAGAGATCCTGATTAAAATCCATCCATGCCTGCCTATCCTGTGTAACTTTTGTCCTCAAGGACAAACATTGATTTCAAAATGGGTCAATGATCCAATAATTCCATTGTTGGAAATAGATCCTAAAAGCGTTACCAGAAACAAAAACTAAATAGAACAATTTGTTTAAAGATTTTCATAACAGCATTATATGTAATTGCAAAAATAGATAAACTAGAACCAACCCACCTGTCCAGTGACATGTTAATAACTTGCTCAATTGTGGTAAATTATGCAATGATAATATGCCATTCAGACCACCAACTTTAAGAAATACACGGAAATTCCAGAAGATCTTCATTAAATAATGCAAAGTTTAAAAAAAAAAAAGCTGAACTAGGACATAGCCCATACTAGCTATAATGACATAAGAGAAAAATGAATGATAATAGACACCCCAATAAAGACTTAAGACAAAGCAGTTTTAAAACTAAAAGGGACTTTAAATGTAATTTAGTCTAACCTCTTCATTATATAGACAAGAAAACCGAGGCCTTGAGAAGGTGAATGACTTATCCAGGATCACAGAGGCAGTTGGTGACTGGATAGGGATGTGAACACAGTTCCACTGACTCAAAATCCAGGGCTTTTTTTCCATTGTAATGATGATTAAAGAAGTTAATACTTTATATTTTGTAATTAATTTAAATGTAAGTATTTACTAAGCAAGTTTTAATAAATCACTTAATTTAACAAAATATGAGTGAAATTTAAAGATAAATTTCACTTTGGTAAAGGAATGGTATGATTTGCCGTATAAAGCTATTCACCAAAATTCAGTCTCCAAAGACATTTACCTCCTAATCTGTCATATTTCTGCCCAGGTGTTGTAGTGACATTGTCATAAAAGTTGGAAGAGACTGAGGAGCATTGGTTTATGGGAGTTTAGAAACACCTCTTAGTTTGAGATGAATTTATGTACAGTTTCAAAGAGAGTTTAGGGATCAAATGAATTGAGAACTCTGAGGCTCTTCATATAACCAAGTAAAATCCATGCACTTGCATAAAACCTGTATTACTTGGTTCATCCTGAACTTGATTCCTATTCTTTCGCCATCAGTCTCTGGTTTGTTATGAAGAAGCCAATTTCTCAGAATAAAAATGTATGCTCTACTGAGTCAGACCAATGGTCAGCTGAGCATTTTGTCTTGGACAGTGGTTTGAAAGGACATTTTCTATGATTGTAGTAGCTTCCTTTAAGAGAATGGGCTAGACTCAGAAGACCTATAACTTTCCCTTAATAGCCCATTATGGATCTATCATCCATGAATGTATCTAAACTCTTCTTGAACATTTTCAGCCTGCAACACCTCTTGGGGGTGAGGAGTTTTCCAACCCTGGATTATAAGCCATTAAATCCAACTTAGAGCCAGGTTTGTTAATGAAGACAGGTGAATTTCATTTGTCGTGAGGGACTGATAATAACAATCTGGAATTGCCAGCGCATTTCAAGTGATTAAAAGGGGGTCCTGTGCCGAGAGATTAGAAGAATTTATATTGTTTAGCCTACGAAGGAGGACAAGATCTCATCTAATCATTGTCTTCTGGTATTTGAAGGGTTGTTAATGTGGAGAATGAGGGCCAGATGTTTTTCATCTCTACTTAGAGAAGAAAGGGAATTAAATTATAGAATTACATAAATAGCCACAAGAAAGAATTTCCACATAACAAAGAATGATTAATCCCCGAAATGAATTATTGAGGGTGGCTTTATTAATTCTATCTCTGGAGATGGTTAAGAATAAGATGAATAACTATTGGGCTGAAAAGCTTCATGAGGCATAGGGATAGACTAGATGACCTCCAGTATGGTTTTGCAAGAGACATAAACCTATGAGGGATGGCTGACATTTTAGATGGCAGAATCAGAATCCCAAAAGATCTCAACTGTCTAGAATGATAAGATAGACTTATAGAAATGAAATCTTTAAAAGAAAAATTGCAAAATTCTGAACTTAAGATCATAAAATAAGTCACAAAATTATAGTATGGAAGTGGAGGAGATGTGGCTTAACCCATTCAGATCCACACAAAAAATCCTTGAGAGATTCCGTACACTCAAAAGCCAACTGTGAGACTTGCAACTAAAAAGGCTAATGAAGCCTTCAGCAGCCTTAACAGAAGTGAATGATGCAGGATGACGAAGGGTATATATAAGCCTTCTTTGTGTTTTGACCATATCTGGAGTGTTGTGCTCAATCTGAGTGCCACAGTTCAGGAAGGACGTTGACAATCTAGAAAGAATGGAGAAGAGGGCAGCCAAGTCAGTAAGTAGAATCTAAATCCTGTCATAGGAGGATTAGTTGAAGAAGCTGTGGATGTCTACCTTGAAGAAGAGAAGACTCAGGGAGGACATGATACAGGTATCTTCATGAGAGACTGTCATGCGGAAGAAGACAAAGAAGAGCAGAACTAGAAACAATCATCGGAGGTTACAGAGGATCAGACTTAAGGCTGATAGAAGTAAATAGCTCTCTGGTAATTGGGACTATCCAGAAGTTAAATCGGCTTCCTGAAACACAGTGGATTCTTATTTGTCTTGACCTTCCAAAAACTTTTCATTATCATATATGTAACCTTTCTATTTCCCTACAAGTTAGGGGGGGGGGGGGGGGGGGAGGGAAGGGGGGGGAAAGAGGGGGGGGGGGGGGGAAGGGGGGGGGAGAAGGGGAGGGAGGGGGAGAAGGAGAGGGGAGAGGGGGAGAGGGAGAGAGAGAGAGGACAGAGACAAAAACAGAGACAGAGACAAAGTGAACAGGATACTTCAAATAGAGACTTGGTAATCACAAAAGCAGAGGAGGAAGATCTTAGAAAGGAGAGGTAACCAAGAAGTACCAACTCCAGCAGTCATTATTAAGTATCTACTCTATGCCAGGCACTGTGCCAGTCCCTGTGGATTCAGATTTAAAAAGCAAAACCAGTCCCTGCCATCAAGAAACTTGAAATTTAGCCAGGGAAGATATGTACATATATAGGGATATGCAAAAATAGATGGTAGGTGATTTTAAGACACTGGTAGCTGAGGGCATTAGGAAAGGCAGTAAATCAAAGATAGCACTTGAGATGAGCCTTGAGGAAAACTAAAAGTTCTGAGACAGAGGTGAGGAAAGAGCTCATTCTAGGCATGGGAGACAACCTGTGCCAAGCCCGAGGTGGGACAAAGGGTACCCTGACTGAAGTAACAAAGCCAGTTTGTCTAAACTATAATGTATACAGAGGAGAGTAGTATGCAATAAGGATACAGAGATAGATTGCAAATGGTTTTAAGTAGCAAGCAGAAGCATCCAAATAGATGATTTAATCCCAGAGGCCATAAGCAACCACTGGTGTTTATTGAGTGATGTAGTTATATAGTCAGATTAGCACTTGAGGACAATCAGTTTGGCAGTTTATGTGAAGGATGGATTGGGTTAGGGAGAAACCTGAAACAAGGAAAGTAATTAGGATGTTCTTGCAATAGTTTAGGTGAAAAGTGATGAAGTATTGAATATCATAAATAAATGAGTTGTAAAAAGTCGGACTGAGCTCTATAGAACAAAGATAAAGTTATGGTTACAGGGCGGCAGCTAAGAAAGAACCAAGTTCTGCTGCTCTGCTTTTTCTTCCACTTACATTCCAAGAACAGCTTTTAGGGTAAGGCCTTTGAGACTTCTGGAAAAGGTTGTAATTTTCCTTGTTTGTTATTTTTTTCACTAGACACTGTGAGCAGTAGGAAAAATTTTGTATAGAAAAGGTGGTACAAAGTCATTGCAGAGGTGTTTGATGTGATCCTAAAGGTGATAGGGGAATTATTCTAGGGTAAACATGGTGCTATAATAGAAACATGCTGGAATTAAGAAGGCCTGGTTTCAAATTTCACCTCTGACAAATATGTAAATGTGAGTAAGTCATTTATCTCCCTGAGTCTCAACTTCCTCACCTGTAAAACGGGGATCATCGTACCCAAAGTATCTATCTCAGAGAGTTGTAAGGATCATTTGAGATAATGCATATAAAACATTTCTCAAACTTTAGAGCACTGGATATTTTCTTATTATTTTTATTTCTAAGATGGAGACCAAGTTCAGGTAGAAAGAACACTAGATTCAGAGTCAAAAGATGTGACTAAATCTCAGTTCTGTTGGTCTAGTAAAGTGAACAAACATTTATTAGGTGTCTACATTATGACAGGCACTGCACTGTATTAATCATTGGGGATGCAAAGATTGGCAGGAAAAAAAGCTTCAGGGAGCTTACATTCTCTTGGGGAAAATGACATACAAATAAATCTGCATGCATAAAATGTAGGCGGGACAAATTGGAGATAATCTCAAGGGAAAGCACTGAGATCAAAAAGGACTGGGAAAGGCTTCTTGCAGAATGTGGAATGTTAACTGAGATTTGAAGGAATCTAGGATGCAGATGTGAGAAAGAAACCGTTTCAGGCTGAGGAACAACTACTTTCAGCTCAGAGTTGGGAGAGGGAGTGTCAACTGAAAGGCACAGCAAGGAGACCAGGGTCACTAGATCAAAAGTTATGTGGAAGCCAGCAGAATATAAGACCAATGGAAAGGTAAGAAGGGGCCAGGCTACACATGGCTTTGAACGCCAAACAGGATTTTATATTTGATCCTAGAAGTAATAGGAAACCACTAGAGTTTATTGAAGGGAGGAGTGGGAGGTGGTGATATAGTCAAACTTGCATTTCAGGAAGATCAATTTGAGATCTGAGTGATGTTGAAAGAATCCTTTCATTTTCCTAAGCCTCAGTTTCCTTAGATGATCTCTAAAGTACAATCCAGAGCCAACCATCATTCCATGATCAGCTGGGATCTGGGTGATATCACTGTTAATCTCCATAAGATTCTCAAATGAGGAATTAATAGGAAGGAAGCCGCACTGAATTTCAGAAGGTTTTTTTTGTTGTTTCATTAATAGGAAATAGAAATAATGTCCCCTTCAAAGCCCAAAGTCTACCAAAAAGTGGAATTTTGCCAATTATCTATTCCATTTGACCAGTGTACACAGACAACTTCAATAAATCAGTCCCACAGTGGATTGTTTTTGCTCTTCCTCACCAGGTTCTTCTGTGGTACACTTCTTTAATGAGGAGCAGATCCTGTTTCTCTTGATATATGTTATGTGCTTCCTTTCCCTTGCTCAAATCAAGAGTGGGAAATCCTATGTATGGAGCAGTAGGAAGAGGATTCATCCTTGTCCACTTAAATATTCATGACAGCTTGCATTTCAGTTCAAAAAGACACTTGTTTATTTAGATAAGATTTAATTTATTCATAATTTATCTAAATTTGTAGGAGCGTGCATGTACATTTTAGCATGTAAGTTGCATAATACATAAAACATAACTGAGGCATGCAAATTATACAACGACAACATTGGTACTCGACTGGATGTTTTAGAAAGATAACTCATTTCCACCCAAGCAAAGGATTGAACACAATGACAATGGATTGTTTGCCTAAAATTTGCTGACTTTAACTGAAGTTAAATTTTTCTTAAAAACAAGAAAACATTACAAATAGATGGTGTTGGTACCATCCTTTCTGAAAATACCAAACTTTTTCCTCTTCCTCCTGATGATATTACAGGGGTCACTTGCCCCCCATCCCCAACCCTTCTTCTGTACCCCACCCTGCCTCATAATCATCTCTACTTTCCCATCAGCCACTGTAGAAGTTTTGCTCTTGTTTTTGTTTGTTTACTAGTCAAGCATTTATTAATTTTGTGTTCCAGGCATTGTGCTGGAAGCTAAGGATGCAAAGACAGAAAACTTAAATCATCCCTTCTTCCCATGAATGTTCAATGTCATAGATGCCTGTGCTCCGTTCATATTCACCCACATAGGCAAAGTGCTGCTCTTTCACAACCTTTCACTGCCTGGCAGTGCAAACCCACTATAACTTGATCCTATCCTCATTTCCAACTTTAGTTAAACTCCTCAAAGAGGCCACCTACAATAGGCGCCTCCACTTTCTCTCTTCTCACGCTCTTCTTAACCCCTTCAAATCATAGTTTGGCTTCTGACCTTATCATTCCACTGAAAACTGCTCTCTCCAAAGGTACTAATGATCCATCTCTTAGTTGCAATTTCCAATGGCCTTTTCTCAGACCTCATTCTCTGCAACCTTTGACATCAGTGATCATCATCTCCTCCTGAGCGCTCTCTTCTCTCTAGGTATTCAGGACAATACTTTCTCCTGGTTCTCCTCCTACCTATCTGACCGCTACTTCTCAGTCTCCTTTGCTGGATCCTCTTCCAGATCACACCCTCTAACTCTAGATGTCCCTCAGTGCTCTATCCTGAGCTTTCTTCTCTTCTCTCTCTATACTGCTTCATTTGGTGAGGTCATCAGCTCTTCTGGATTTAACTACCATCTCTGTGTTGATGGTTCTTAAATCTACCTATCCTGCCCCAAACTTTGTCTCACATCACCAGTTGCCTTTCAGAAATCTCAAACTGGATGTCCAGTAGACATAAATATGTCCAAACTCAATATGTCCAATATGGAACTCATTATCTTTCCCCATACACTGCCCCCCCTAGCCCCCACCATACACATACATCTTCCTTATTACTATAGAAGGCAACATCAGCCTCCCAGTGCCCCATGCTCATAACTTAGGAGTCATCCTGGACTTTTTAGTATCTGTCACTCCTCTATATTTCAGCCAAACAACTTTCCACCATACAACATACACTGCCCTGTCAGACCTCTGGGTCAGGCCTTGCCTTCTCTCAAACTGTTTCTATACCTGGAATGCCTCACTTCCTTCTCTATACCTGTTGAATATCTACCCAGACTTTTAAGTCCACATCAAATGCCCCCTCATCAGGTTATCCTGATCCCCTTAGCTGATAATATCTTTGCCCCTCAGATTCACACGGAAAGCATTTTGCTTTGTAATTTTCTAATACATTATCATATACCATTGAACTGGGAGGATGGTGTTGTTGCCATCTATAATGACAACATTGGCACTTAGCTGGATGTTTTAGAAAGATAACTCATTTCCACCTGAGCAAAGGACTGAACACAATAACAATGGATTGTTTGCCTAAAATTTGCTGACTTTGCTAATAGAGAAAGAAGGAAGGAGGCAGGTCTTAGGAGGAAAGGTAATGAATTATTTTGGACATAAGTTTAAGATATCTACTATATCTAGTTCGAGATATCTGAAAGACAGTTGGTGGTGCAATATTGGAGGTCAACATAGAGTTTGGGGCAGAATAGCTTTGAGAATCATCAGCATGGAGATGGTAATTAAATCCATGGGAGCTGATGAGATGATGATGATGAAGTAGTATAAAGGAAGAAGAAAAGAGGGCCCAAACCAAACCCTGTAGGTGTTCTACATTTGGAAGAGGATCCAGCAAAGAAGACAGAGGAGCAGTCATCTAGGGAGGAGGAAACCCAGCAGAGAATGGTGTCCTGAAAAACCAGTAAGTATTTATTAAGCACCGATAATGGTACTGTGTTAGGCTCCAAAGATACAAAGTCATAAATGAAATAGTACTTACCCTCAAGGTGCTTATATTTTATAGGGAGAGATAACATATATGCCTCTAAGTACATACAAAATAGTTATCTATATTGGTTTTTTATTGTCTTACTGGATTGTAAACTCTTTAAGGACAGAAATGGATTAATCAGCAAACATTAAACTCCTACTATGTGTTAGATACTTCTGGTTGCTGCATATGCAAAGACAGAAGTGAAACAGCTTCTGCCTTCCAATAGCTTACATTCCATTGAAGGAGATGGCTTGGGCATCGATAGTGAAGTATATATAAAATCTATGTAAAAAAAATACAAGGTGATTTGGTGGGATGAAACCAGTGGTTAAGGGGATGGAGAAAGTCATCCTGTAGAGCCATTTCTGAAGCAGAGCTGAGAGACTAAAGGAGGGGACAAAGCATTCAAAGCATGGAGACAGCACTAAGGAATGGAGATGGACGATGGAGTATTCTGTGTGAGGAACAGCAAGAAAGTCATTCTAGGTAGAATATAGTGTGCTTGAAGGGGTAATATATAGCAGGACTGGAAAGGTACATTGGAGCAAGATTGTGAAGGGCTTTAAAAGTCAAACAGAGGAATTTATATCAAATCCTAAAGACAATAATAGCAAGCCATGGAGTTTATTGAATAGGGGAGTCATTTGGTAAACCTTATACTTTAGAAAACCCATTTTAGCACCTTTGTGGAGGGTGGGTTGGGGTGCGGAGAGACTTGAGACCTGGAGTTGAATTAGGAAAGTTGATGTGTTATCAAATCTTTACGCACAATGTATGCTTAACAACTGTTTGTTGTGTTGTGACACAGCAACTCCCAACACATAGTAGGTGTTAAAAAAAATATTTGTTGAGGGGAAGCTAGGTGGCTCAGTGAATAGAGTACCAGCCCTGGAGTCAGAAAGACCTGACTTCAAATCTACCCTCAGATACTTAACAATTACTAGCTGTGTGACCTTGGGCAAGTCACTTAACCCAATTGCCCTGCCTACTCCCCTCCAAAAAGACCAAAAAAAAAAAAAAAGAAAAATATTTGTTTTCTAAGATGATGTTGAAGTTTTTTCACAGAAATAGAGACAAAGCCAAAAATGCTGATCACCCCGATTCAGGCTAATTCAACAAACATTTATTAAATACACTATCATCACTCGTCTGGAACACAAGTCTTTCCTCACCCTGGAATGAATAGAAATGAAAAGATGTGTGAAAGTGATGTCAGCTCTATCTAGCAGTACATAGGTCAGGGTTGCTGCTTATTGGAATGCATAGTTGATTCAGATCTAATGGTGTTCCTGCATTGTGGAGCATGACTGTGAGAGACATAGTCTGAAGAGATCATAAGAAGATTTAAAGGAGGGAAATTTGTTTGGAGTCTTTGCTACCTAAAGGCATTAAAACTTTATAATGCCAAACAAGTCCCGTTTTTCTTTATTTATGGATCATATATTTCCCCCCCTTTATTACTGCCATACATTTTTCCAGCCTGACAGCTGATAATGCTGGAAATTCACTGCTGGCAAAAAAAAAAATCCATTTACTACTCTCTCCAAGATAATAATTTTAGAATTAAAGCAAAATATACATTTAAGTATATATATATATATATGCAAAATTCACCCCATTTATGTTTAGTCTATGAACAAAAGAGATTAAGATCACTTATTGATTAAAGAATCAGAGAGGAATTTATATTTAACAAATACAAGCAGCTTGTGCTCCCCTCTCACCTCTAGTAACTAGTCAGCTTGGAGAAAAAAATCAAAAAAGGTCATCTTAGTTCTCTCTGTGTTGGTGAAACTTATTTTCAATTTGTCAAATGGAACACCGTTGCAATGATTTTAAAAGTTTTGTTTTTTTTCCTACGACTAATTAGGAATGTTCTGAATGGGGGCAAGCTGTCTTATATTTACATCGTCTTTCTGGGTAGTTTTTTTTTTTATTATTATTATTTGGCTCTGTATCTAAACTCACAGGAAGGGGAAACAAAACAATATAGCAGATTAAAAACACACACACAAGGGGAAAAAAGAGAAAGAAAGAAATCAATGTGTTTTAAAACTGATGACAGGATGGGTTGTTTAAATTGCTTCTGCACATTGATTTAAAGCATGCCCGGTAGAAACCTCCATTATATTAACAATCTTTCCCTTCATTTCAATCATTATAGTTGCTGTATCTTATTATCTTTCAGACAGATGATGTCCAAATGTAATGTTGAGGACTTTTTTTTATTATTTGTTAGAGAAATGATGTGTAGTGACTTGGAGGTCTAAAGAAGGGGCTAAAAACATAAATAATGTGAATTCTGAGTGACCTAAACTACTGATAAATCATCAGCAAAGTTAGCTACAGATTATACACAAAATATATTTCTACAAATTGCAAAGGCAAGGGTTAGTTGTGCCTCCACACCACCCAGCTATTGCTACATCATGGATGTAGGCAGACAAACTATGTTCTCATCTAGAGAGATTAACTTGTAAATTATTATTAACAGCTATCAATCTTCTGTGGAGTAAACTGGGAGTAAGATACCGTGGTGGGAAGAAACTGGATTAATAGGTCTTTACTAGAGCACTGGTGTCTTTTCCCGACTTACTTTTAACAATCTTGTCTGGGCCTCAGTTTCTACACTGAAGAGGTTGTTATAAAAATCATAGAATTTTAGAGAGAGAGAATTTTTAGGGATCACTGCCTCCAACTTCCACATCTTGCTGCTGAGGAAACTAAAACTTAGCAAAGTTAACTTGCCCAAGGCACAGAGATAGATCAGGCCCAGGGCTGTAAGCCGGTTCTAACAAACCTGACACTAGTGTTCTTTCCATTGTTCTGTCTTATTTCACCAAATAAATTTTTTTCATACTACAAGCAGCTAAGTGGCACATACTATATGGGACTTGGAGTCAGGAAGACAACAATAACTACGTGATCAGTTCTGGGCATCATCTGTCCTAACCTCTCTGAACCTCAGTTTTATCATCTATAAAAAGGGAATAATAGTACCAAACTCTCAGGTTGCTGTGAGGATCAAATGAGATAATTGTGAATCACTTTTGCAAACCATAAAGCACTATATAAACGCTAGTTAATGTTGCTGTTGTTATATCTGTGAAGATCAGTTTTAAAATATTGTAGATTTAAGAGATCATGTATCCTAATCTCACCTGAGGCCCAGGAAAGTTAAAAGATGAGTCAGGACTAGAGCCCAGGTCTCCTGACTTTTAGTTTTTTCTTATATTACCTTTACAATGTTCTGTTTCCCTTGTTGATTATTGGAGCAGGACAGGTAATTGGGGATGGTGTGGGGGGAGAAGAATGATTTCAATATCTTAGAACCATTGCCTAAATAAAGTAAAAATTCTTTCTTGATCCTTCAGGACATTTCCAGATAGTAGACATAACTCCAATATTTTCACTGGTCTTTC
>NW_027187419.1:40045716-40087015 GCF_028583685.1 Petaurus breviceps papuanus | reverse complement strand
GTTCTGAGTTTAGCTTTTAATAGTTCCCTGCCACCATAGTCATATTTTAACAAAGACATAATGTCTGTTGTATTTTTCCCACATTGCCCTAAAACTAACAATCTTTTTTGCCTTCTTTCTGTCATCGAGTCTATGGATGCCTTTGTTCTCTGCAAACCATTTCCTTCTCATTCACTGGAAGGGTAATGGATCTTTTTATTATCTCTCTCAGCTCTGAAGCATTTGGAATAGGTCATAGAAATTATTCTAGAAGTCAGGCTTTATCCTCCAAATCAGGAGGGAACCCCATTGGTAAAGAGGAAACTAGCCGTAAAAGTACCATGTCTTTTCATGGAGTCAATAAAGGACTATAGTCTCCAAGACCCTGGTGTTGCTTTCCTTTACATTTATATAAATTAAGAAAAAATGAAGCAAGTTGTTGTCATCATCATTGTTACTAAAACCAAGTAGTTGTGGCTAGAGTTGGAGGACTTGGTTTCCTTCAGTTCTACCTGGCTCCTTCTCATGTCATAAGCTTCATAATCCTGCTAAGAAGAATGAAGCTCATTATTTCCTGAAGTCCTAAGTAAGTAGACTAGCAAGATTTCAGCTAAGGCAAAAACTCTTGAGAAACTAAACCTACTATGTCCTTTCTTTTTTCCTTTATACAGGCAAGAACTGTCTCCTTTATTTGACACACTGGGAAATGTGCCTTTATTTAGATGGCCCCAAAAAAGGATTTGTTGAGTGTCTTCTCTTTTTCATTTCCAATGCTCTAGCTAATTCAGGTGGTTTTATTATATCCTTCATATGGAACAGCATGGTATAATAGGTGCATTGAACTTCGAATCAGAAGACTTGAATTCAAGTCCTGCTCCCACTCCTTGTTATCTGTAGAACTTGGAATAAGTCACTTAAACCCTTCAAGTTTCAGGTTGTAACAATCCTTTCATTACTTATGTCATAGGATTATTGTGAAGATCAGATAAGATAATACACTGAAGCACTTTGTAAATCACTATAGCAAGATGAACTCATGCTATTAGAAGGGTCTATCTGAACTGCATGACAACTCCAGCTAACAAAGTTTCCAGTAACCTAGGGATTTCAGTTCTGTACTGCTGAACATCTTCCACCTGTGGACACAATTCCATTTACTTACATAAGTGAATCCATATCCCTGCCTGTACATGGTGCCCATGTTTACGTAATTAAATAATTTCCAAATTCTACTAAGTTATGTAGGGCAATAATACTTTTCCCCCCTTTGTGGTATTACCCTATATATAGAAGGTGCTGAGAAACCTCTTCCACTGATAGTAATAATTATAATAGCTGACATGTATATAGTGGTTTAGGGCTTATGAAATATTTTATACATTCTCTCTTTTGATCTCTGGAACAGATCTGCAAAGTAAAGTTATCAAGAAGGTTTTTTTTTTTTTGGTTTTGGTTTTGTTCTGGGTTTGGGGGCTGCTGAGGTTTGTTGACTTATACATGTGGTTTTATCTGTGTAGAGAAGTCCCTAGCACAGAAACTCCCTTCATCTCTATAGACTGACATCTGTAATTTTTAGTCTTACAGAGTAGCCTGGGATCACAAAAGATAGACCTTGAACTCAGGTCTTTCTGGTTCTAAGGCCAGTCCTTTACCCACAAGACCACAAAGCCTCTGATGAAGTCGGTTCTACAGATATCATTTCTATTCCGCAAATCAGAAACTAAGGCAAACGAAGCTTTGGGATAGAAATCTGTTTAAAGCGGCAGAAACAAGCACTTAAAAACAAAGATAGGATCAAAGATTGAATAAACTAGTGGGTTCTAATAAAACTCAGCTATGTATCACTATATATCCCAGGTTTTTTTTTTATTATGAGTTGGCTTATTTTCATGTGTGTGGAATTTCCATTTTGTGAGCCCAGTCAGAAGGAAGACCTTTCACAGAAGAGCATCAGTTTGCCTCTCTAACTGACAGCCATTTTTGATGTGTAAAGTATATCCAATTCATTATGGAAGACAGTTCAGGCTATTGTGCCAATAGGCCACTTGTGTGCAGAGGAGTTTGATTAATAGCATAACTCACTACCATACACCACTGAGCAGGCCAGAAAGTAGAAGAGGAAACTGTTTCTAAGAATGATGTCAGAACATGGGATTTATGTATATTTTTTGCAACATGGAGAAAGTCAAGACCCAGAGATGGCAGATTAGCAAGTCAGCAGCATCTCGAAATGATATTGCATAGAGATAGTATCTCTGCATTATCCAATCTCCCATTTGTTTCTTAAGATTAACAGATAAAATGTTCTATGGTGTCATTGATTTGATCTCTAATATGTCAATGAAGAACCAGAGTCCATTAAAGAAAAAAATTTGGATAACCTGAATTAGAAAATAAACTCAAGAACATATTGTTGGGGATATAAGTTGACCATTTTCTGATGACTCCAGAATAGAACGAACTATTAACCATATTTCTGGGGAGATGTTAATAGCAATGGTCATAGGTTTTGACTTCTGACTCTTTTACTTCTATCTGTGAAAACTCAAACAAGTCCCAACTCCTGTCATTCTCAATTTTATAATTTTTTAAATGAAGAACTCTACTACTTATAGTGCAGGATTGTTGTGAGAATTACAAAAAGTAATGCATATAAAGTGATTTGTGGCTATAAATTACTTTACATGTGTACAATTAGCAAGGGTCCCTAGTTTTGAATAGTCCTAGGTCCCATGGCAACACAGAAATGAGACCAAGTTTTCATCAAATAGATTGCAACTTGTCAGAGACATTCAAAGTACGTGAGCTACAATCTACATGCAGTAATCTGAAGGCTCCACAAGACATCTGGATATTACAGGCAATTTAGCCAGAAGGCATAATGTAAAACTCCATGTGTGTTGCAGCATGTCTGGCATGACCCACATTCTGACTACTCTGGTGTACAGTTTGAGAGAAGAAAGGGCTTAAATAAGAAGAAAATAAACTTTCTCCCAAGCATTTTCTTATGCCAATGCATATATTTTGTAGAAATGTAGTTAAAAAAATAAGGAAAGAGAAAATGTAGTGAATCCTTAAGGTCAAGTGTAGACATTCAAAGAAATAAAACCTAGGGAAGTAATACAATGTTAAGTCTTCTCTCACAAGTCTGGAGTCAGCTGTGGTCTGAAAGGCATTTTCAAGAGGATAAAGCTTAATCTATCAATAAAGACAACTTATATAGCCTTCAACCTACCCTGAATCCAATTAGATGTGTGAAACTAAGGAAAATGGGATAACCTACCTTTCCAGCTGTCTCATATCACTCCCCTTCTCTCTACATTCCAGCCAAACTGGCTCTCTCTTGTTTTTATTCTTCCCTCTTTTTTCTCCTTCTTTTCCCTTACTATCCCACATACCTGGAACTTCTTTTCTGTGTCTGTGTCTCTGTCTGTCTCTGTATCTCTGTGTGTCTCTGTCTCTGTCTCACACACATACACGCATGCACGGACATATGGAGAGAGAGAGAGAGCAAGAGAGAGACAGTGAGAGAGAGACAGACAGAGAGACAGAGAGAGAGGGACAGAGAGAGAATATCACCCTATATATCATTCCCAGGCCATCTTTTCACCATCTGCCCTGCCACTGCTCTGCTCTCTGCTCTACCAGAGACTATGCCCCAGAGGACTTGATTCTTTTGGCCCAGGGACAACATAGTCCTGATTAGTGAGTGTCTCACCTTCCTACCAAATATCAAGGTGACCCCACTCATCTTCTCACCAGTTGCCCTACTGCTGTATATGTACCCTCAACCACATATTCCTCACTTCTCTTTTTTAATTTCTAGAATCATACTTAAATCGATACAGCCATTGCTACTGAAAATCACATGCCAGTTGGCTTCACTCACCATGCATCTTTCCAAACTAAAATACTCTACCTGGTTGCCATCAGCTGTATGTGTTGTATCCCATTATTAGAATATAAGGTCTTTGATGGCAGAGACTGTCTCTGTTTTTGTCTTTATGTCTCCAGCACTTAGAACAGTTTGCCTCATAATAAATGCCTTTTCATTCATTCATACTTTTGTACATATTCCAAACTGTTAGAACATGACCTGAGATCATATCACCTACTGTCCTATTTCCAGGTGAGGAAACCAAGCCGAGAGTAATGAAGTGACTTGCTAAGCCTTGAGCCCAGGTCTTCTGATTCCAAATCTAGGTCTCTTTCTACTATGCCCTGCTTTCTCTTACTTCATGGTTATTTGTGTACATGTTATTTCATCCCCTGTTGCATTGTAAGTTCCTTTGCCAGCACGGTCTAGGTCTTATTTATCTTTGTATTCCCAGGACCTAACATACTGCCTTGAAAACAGTAGCCTTAAAGAATGTTGAATTGAACTGAAATTGGCTCATGTGTGATTTCCAATCAGAGTTTTTCAGCATTGTGGAGAGCTCCCTGTGCCAGCACCGTTCTTTTCAATCCAGTAGACAAGCTGGTCTCAAGAGGCTAAAGGTGTGAGTGTGTACACTGTCTGTACATGGTAACATGTCACTAGCTGTCTTCACAAAGGAATTCCAATTTGCAAGTTTCTGTGCTATTCCCATTCTGGTTCCCTAAGTGTAGTGTCAGTAATATTCAAGGTAATCTTCTATTGGAAAGAATGTCTAATAAGTAGATGCAACCTATATGTGTAACTAGGTATGTATGCAACACAAAGATCAATAAGGAAGATATGACACATTTTATTATAAATAAGGATGTGGCCATTTTAACTTAAAGCGATTTATTCTCAGGACCACTAAAATGACAAGCATAGGGCATTAGGGAGAATGCTGGATTGAGAAATTAGGAGACCTATTTTCAACTTCCAGCTTTGCTGCCCATCCACTGTGTGGCCTTGGGAAAGTCCTCTTTCTGACTCTTATATTCCCTCTGTAAAGTGAGAAGGTTGGACTAGATGAGCTATAAGGTCCTATAGCTCTAAAATTCTATAATTCCATGAAAATTAATCTGGTTTATCATAGGTTATTTCAGTGTGAGTGTGTGTGTGTGTGTGTGTGTGTTTGGGGACGGGGGGTTGTGCATATGTTTCATGTACATAGGAGTATATGACCTCTCCAAGAAAAAAAACATTTGTGAGAAGGGGAAAGATTAAGCAAAAAAAAAAAATAAATTGAAGATAGCCTGATTCTTCTTTCTGCTGTTTGAGAAAGGAAGGGTGCTGCTCTGTGACAAATTGCTACTGTTTGAAATAGTCAGAACAGAGCATCTAGAAGACTTGATAAAAAGTGCTTGAATGATCCTATTATAAGGATAACAGCAATGAGAAGAGTCTATGGACAGCCATATATAGGCGCATTAAGTTGATTTAAAGATGGTGTGGCAGCCTGAAACTCTGGATTTTCTGCCTTTGGTTGGCTTAGTACAGACCTTTAACATTACCTGAACATAGCCTGTTCTATGCACCACTGTGAAGCCTACTTGAATAAATCCATGTTAAAAAAAATAAGAAATATTCTGTCCATACACCAAACTGAAAGCTAAAACTAAACACTGTTATACCCTTGAAGGATAAGAACATAGAAAGGTTCAGTCTGTAAAAGGGAGAGGTTTTCTGTTTACTAGAATACTGCACACCATGCCACGCTGACCCTCTTAGAAGCTCTCTCTGCTCATTAAGACGTTCACAGCATGCAAATCCAACTCCATGTCTGAGAATAAAGCTCTCAGAAATGAAGAACTCTTAGGACCATAAATCTGCAAGACTAATATTGTAGCACAACAAGTTTATCTCTTGATCTGCTTTTACTGTAATAAGATACAGAGCCATGGTTCTCTGAATATTTCTGTGCATGTAAAGAACTCTGCTGTCTCTAAAAATATACTCCTGCCTCCAAGCTTCCTCTAGGTTAGTGTCTGGTACTGGGGAGGGAAAGAGGGCTGCAATTATGTGTATCAGTGTTCAGTAATCTGCTTCCAGGAGCAAGCTAAACTTTTAAAACATATTGACATTTTTTGTTTTTATTTCACTTTCATATAGAAATAGGTTAAGTTTTAAAACTATATATAATCTTCCCATGTATATTCACCTGCACACATAGTTTACAATTACTACCAGTAGGTATCACTGAGATCAGCAGTTCTCAAAATGTGGTCTGGGGACCCCTAAGGGTCCCTGAGACCCATCAGGTTCTGTGAAGTCAAAACCATTTGCATAATAATACTAAGATAGATGAGTTTCTAATATGGTAAATATAGATTGATAAACAGAAGCTCTTCGGGGCAGGGGGAGGGAGGGAATCCTTGATCATTTTTAAGAGTGAAAAGGAAGGGGCAATTAGGTGGTGCAGTGAGTAGCGGCTTTGGAGTCAGGAGGACCCAAGTTCGGTTCCAGCCTCAGACACTTAACATAAAAACTAGCCATGTGACTTTGGGCAAGCTACTTAACCCCAATTTCCCTCCAAAAAGCAAAAAAAAAAATTTCAATAGTTCTCTTTTTCTGGGGTGGAGGGCATCACTATTGTTAATAATTGATTGAAGAATTAATTAATTAAATTGATTAAAGAAAGTCTCCTTTAAGTCTCCCCCAAATTAAACAAGAGAAAGAAATAGGAAAAAACCCTTATAACTAATAAGCACAGTCAAGCAAAACAAATCCACACAGTATCTATATCCAAAATATATGTCTCTGTAACTTGTATCCATTATTATTCTGTCAGGAGGAGGATCCTCTGGAGACATGGTGGTCATTGCTATGATCGGAGTTCTTGCCTTTCAAAGTTGTTTTTCTTTATGATATTGTTTTCCTTGGTTCTACTCACTTCACTCTGCATCAATTTATATTACCCAGGATTCTTTGAAATTGTCTCATCATTTCTTACAGTGTAATAATATTCCATTACATTCATATGACACAATTTGCTCAGCCATCTCCTAATTGTCTAAAAGGCAGTCTAAAACACTTCCTCAGATTCCAATTTTCCTTTTTTCCCTAAATGTACAAATTTGAGGCATAAATTATTGTTGCTAAATGATACAAAGTAATATATACACTTTTATACATTAGATAATGGCAACATGATACAAGATAATTTCTTTTTTTTTATTTTTTTGATACAAGATAATTTCTGAACTGTATCTTGCAAATAGAAAGCTATATTTAAAATTTTCAACAAAATAATATCAATTTACCATTAATCTTCAGTCTCTCAGATGTTCTCAGTGACTTTTAGTTTAGTAAGACTCTAACTGACTTCAGTGGTTTGAAGGCCTATAATGTATTTAGAAGGTGTCAGAGATAATTCAAGATTAACACTCCCTTCCTTTAAGCCCCTTGAAACCACATGGGACTACTGAGTACTACTTCATTTCTGCCTTTGTATCCCTAGCAGCCACGACTGTGCTTTACACCTACTAAAACTTACTGAAACTTTTTCTCTATTTCTGTCTTTCTATGTCTCTCCATGTGTTTCTCTGTCTCTCTATCTCTGTCTGTATCTCTCTCTCTCTTTCACTCTCTCCCCACTCCCCGCCCCCCATTTTAGAAGGCGTTTTTCTTGTGGACTGTTTCACAGGTATGAAAGGCCAAATAAACCAACCAAATCAAAACAGAAAGGATAACCAAAGCTAACATTTATATGGCACTTTAAAATTTGCAAAGGACTTTATGTAGGTTATCAAATTTGAGTCTTTTAACAACCCTGTGAGGTTAGTGCTGTTATTTTCTTCATTTTGTAGATAAAGAAACTGAGGCTGAGAGAAATTAAGTGACTTGCCCTGGGTCACACAGCTATTAAAGTTCTAAGGTGCCATATGAACTCAGATCTTCCAGACTCCAAGTTCAGCACCGAATTCTCTACTTTAAGTTACCTCCTAAGATTCATTTGGGTCCTCAAATTAAGTGTTGTGTGCTTATCAATATAGAAGGCTCTTTGGCAATTTAGAAAACTTGTGAATAAGTCTGAGGAACACTGCAGGGTTTAGAAGTCATTCAAGAAATGAATCTTGGTTATTACATCCTTTGCAGAGGTTTAGATTCCATCTTGTGTTGCTTTCAGTCTATTCCTAAACTATATAGCTCTCCACTGGACCATATCCTGTTGATTATTAAATTCCATCATAAGGTAGATGGTCTGGTGAAGTTCTGATAGGTCCAGGGAAGAACCATTATTCAAAAAGTGCTTGGGGGCTCAGGATCAATTTCTCAGTAAAATAAGCAGTGGTTCTTCTTCTTGGCACAGGGAACCAGACTCAGCACATGAAGAAATCATTTCAAGGGCTCTCAAATTTCAGCTGCTATGCTAAGTTAGTTTTCCATCCAGACCGTTGGGCAACGAAAGCATCTGGCAACCAGTACCTTCCTAAGTGCCATCTTGCCCAATCCCTGCTAAGCTGGTGGCACTAAAAACTGAAACACTAAGAGATGATTGTCACCAAGCCACCTGTAGAATACAGGGCTGGAAAAACGATAAGTCCTTCATTTAATTGTTAATGTGAGCTCCTTATAGTCCAATTTTTGAGGCCCATCACTTAGAAATGTTAATGCTATTTATTGTAGCATGCATGGGATAATGGCATTTCTAAACATCTGCTTTCATTTAAAATTTCCAAGTTGCCTTTGTGTTTCATTCTGTGGGAGCCACTTGGTAATAATGCCGTTCATACTTATGATGCAGGAGGATAGAAAGTGGCATGTGGGAACCAAAACAAAATATTATTAATGAATATTTGCAGCTGCTGGTGGGACTTGGTGAATATCTGCCAGCACTGGTGACAGAATTCATCTTGTAAAATGTACCTGTGATAAATATCAACTAAGAGTAATTAGCAAAGGTTGTTAATTCATGAACAACTTGCACATGAGCCAGCAAGTAATTTGGTTTCCACTGGCACTGGAATTTATTTTTCTTTGCACGGCATCCAGGGAACTAATGTCATAAAGTAGCATTGGTTCCCACTTCAATCAATGGTGTTCATCTTCAAGGAAAGAGAAAGGAATGTAGTGACTAGAACATTATAACAATAAATGAATAGGGAAGCATATGTAATTCCCATTCATTCTTTAAGGTCCAGCCAAAGTCTCATTTTTTCCATGAAACCTTCCTTGGTCATGATATCAGCAATGATATCATGTGTAATCTTAGCATTCACTGGGCAAAGTGTTCTAGGTTAGAGAATTGCTTGAGCTCAGGAGTTTTTAGCTGCAGTAGGTTATGCCAGTTAGGTGTCTACACTAAGTTTCATATCAGTATGATAAACCCCCATAAGCAGGTGTAAATTGTCTATGCTATGGGCATGAAAGATCTTGGGGCCGAATGTAATGGGAATGCAAATTTGGAAGATCTTCCCTGCCCCTAGGCTAAAGTGCACCTGAAGCCTGGGGTGGGAGGCTTGTTTTTCAGTATATACTTTTTGATTGGCCAGTGGGTCCAAAAGGTTGTTACATTCTCTGAGCCAGGAGGAGGCTATATAAGCCCTGATGTGTAGCTTTGTTTTGGGGGCTCACTTTGAGAAGTGTTCTGTAATTGGATCTGTATTCTGGGAAGCCGTTGTCCAGGGCCCCCCCCCCCGGCTTTGAAAAACCCAGATGCTGATTTGGTATGGATGTAATGGTTGGACAGTTTGGAAAGCTGTCTACTTGATCTGTTTCTGTCTTGATAATTCTGCCTGTATGCTTTGAAGTTCGGGGTGCTGACCTTTTTCCCCTGAACAAGGTAAACGATATATGTCTGACTAATTAAAGTAAGCTTGTTAACCCATTTTGAGTTGCTTTCCTTTATCAAAGCAGATCCAAGAACCTGTATGGGCAGCAAACCCTGAGGACGCGCTTGGGGTGCTTGCTGCTACAGCAGGGTATCACCAGGTTGCCTAAGCAAGGGACAAGATAACCCAGGTCAGAAACAGAACATATCAAAGCTCTAGTGCCATTCAATAGTGAGATAGTTTCCATGAGTAACTGAGTAGTTCCTGCGTTTCCAGCCTTTTTGAGATAGGAAGACAAGAAAGAAAGAAAAAGGAAGGAAGGAAGGAAGGAAGGAAGGAAGGAAGGAAGGAAGGAAGGAAGGAAGGAAGAAAGAAAGAAAGAAAGAAAGAAAGAAAGAAAGAAAGAAAGAAAGAAAGAAAGAAAGAAAGAAAGAAAGAAAGGAAGGAAGGAAGGAAGGAAGGGAGAGAAGGAAGCAAGAAGGGAGGGAAGAAAAAGGAAGGGGAAAAAAGCAAATTTGGCATTTACATATTGTCCTTTAACGTCTATTGTCCTGTTATGTTCTTCATCTCATTCGATCAATCAGTAAACACTCATTAGGTGTCTTCTACGTGCCAAGCCCTGTGCTAAGTGCTGTGGATACAAAAAGAAGCTAAAGACAGCCCCTGCCCTCTAAGAGTCTACACTCTAATGAGGGAGACAACATTGTAAACAAATGTAAACCAAGTAAACTGCATCTGGAGAAATAGGGAATGGTTAAAAGAGGGAAAATGCTGGAATTAAGAGGGGTTAAGGAAGGCTTCTTGTAGAAGGCGGGGTTTCAGTTGGGACTTAAAGGAAGCCAGGGAGGTCAGTAATCAGAGTGAAGGAGGGAGAGCGTTCCAGTCATGAGAGAGAGTCAGAGAAGATGTCTAGAGCTGAGATGGAGTGTCTTGTTCATGGAACAGCCAGTAGGCCAGTGCTATTGAATTGAAGAGTTTGTGTTTGGAAGAAAGATGTAAGAAGACTGTTAGGAAGGGACAGGGTAATAAAAATCTTTGAATGCAAAAAAAAAAAAAGCATTTTGCATTTCTTCCTAGAGACAATAAGAAGCCACTGAAGTTTATTGAGTAGGGGAGTGACATAACTGGACCTGTGCTTTGGGAAAATCACTTTAATGACTGAATGGAGAATGGATTGGAGTGAGGAGCAACTTGAGGCAGACTGACACCCTAGCAGGCTATTGCAGTATTCAAGGCACGAGATGATAAGGGCCTGCAGTAGATTGGTAGCAAAGTCAGAGGGGAGAGGGTAATGTATTTGAGAGATGTTGCAAAGGGAAAACCCACAGACCTTGGCAACAACTTAGACATCTGGTCTGGTAGATAGTAAGGAATCCACGATGGCTTCAAGGTGGTGAGTCTGAGGGACTAGGAGGATGCTATAGCCCTCTACAGTAATAGGAAAGGGGGAAGGAGGAAAGATGAGTTCGATTTTGGACATGTTTACTTTAAGATGTCTCCCGGACATCCATTTCAAGATGTCTGAAAGACAGTGAGAATTGCAAGATTGGAAGTCAGCAGATTTTAGGGCAAGATAGGTAGATTTAAAAAATCATCAGCATAAAAATAGTAATTAAATCCATGGGTGCTAATGAGATCACCAATTGAAGTTGTATAGAGGGAGAAGGGAAGATGCCCCAGGGATGGTACCATATTTTAACTCTTCAACTAGATTGGAAGCTCCTAGAGGGAGGGATCATGTCCTTATGTTCCTTTGTATCATCTATAGTACTGAGCACAAGTTTATGCCCACGGCACTTCAATATTTTAAGGATCCGCGATTTTAATCTATGTGAGTACTTCCTTTCCCAGGGCAGATTTCAATTCTCTGTATGTCAGTCGGTAGTCTGAGAATCTGAAATTATCTGTGCTAGTTTTAGGATTGCACAAAGTCTTATCATTGGGCCTGTACTACAAGCTTTTCTAGATTCATACAAGAATTTGTGCTCTCACCATTGTCTCCCCACCACAATGAGGACCTAGGATAAGGCCTTTTATGGAGAATACCCACAGAAGGCACTTAAAAAGAATTACAGTTATCCCTTCCACATCATGACTTTCCCCATTGTGATTTTGATATATCACGGGTCATCATAAAAATTAATTGATAATTTTTTTTGCGGGGGGGAGTCTTGTGGAAGCCACAGATGACACACAAAGACCAGCAGATGACATAGAGCCTGTGACCAAATACTTAACCCTAATTTTACAATAAGGTACTGTAAACACCCTATAAAAGAAAAAGAAAAAAATTCAGACTTCTCTGGTACAAAAGGAGGACCAAAAAGTTTTACACAGATTTCCTAGATCACAGGGGCACCATGCCCCTCACCCCCGTGACATGGAAGTGATAACTGTAGATGGATGGATGGATGGATGGATGGATAGATGGATGGATGAATGAATGAATGCCTTTTTTCCTGAACCCTCCCCTCCCCATCAAGGCAAGCCATTTAATATCTCTGGGTTTTTTTTCCCCTCATCTCTAAAATGGGCCTAATTCCTGTCTTATCGCAAAGGAGTAGAGAGGAAGGGAAAGAATTAGGAAACAGGGAAAGGTTTGGGGCAAAGAGTGAGATCAGAAAGAAAAGGAGGGGAAATTGAAAGGATTAAATTCTTAAATGATTCTTCCTAACCAAGCTATGACCACCCGGTACCAGAGCTGCCCTTGCTTATAAAAGAGGTAGCCATCTCCAAGAGGGATATCCTGTTCCCCTCAAAATCAACATGGGCTATTCTCTGAAAATTGTTTTCCGGAGTCAAAATTTTCATTCCACAATTAGAGATAAAGCTCAAAAGTATAACACCTCACCCAAGAATGACATAATCAGATCATTTTCTGCAAAGAGGGTTGTTGTTTGTTGTTACAGTCATTATTGTTCTGGAGCAAGAAAGGGGAGAGAGAATGAAAAGACACTTGGCAAGAGAAAGGGAAGGAGGGGCGTAACACTGAAGGAAGAAAGGGGCCAAGAAAGGGGAAGCAGGAGACATGGAGGGTGAAATTTATCTGGTTCAGAATTGCTTCTGAGAACACTGCTCCTGCTGACACTTTCAGCATATGAGGGTTTGGTAACTGAAAGACTGCCTCAGATGTCCACAGCAAGACCCAGAGAGCTTCGCAGTCCAACAGGGAGAGACGACTAAGACCTCACCTCTAGGGATAAGTGACTATTTTAGGAAGGCAGTTATTATTAAGCACGATTTACCCTGTGCCAGATTTTCATAATTCACAACTGGAAAAGATCTCTTCAGTCATTCAATTCAACTTTCTTGTTTTACGGAATAGGAAATAGACCAAAAGAAGTCACTCGCCCAGGCTTTGACAGGCAGCTATTAGCAAATCTAGGTTTTGATTCCAATTCCACTGATTCTGTTAACATCTTTATCTTTCACATTGCATAGAAATCAAAAGTAGTAGGCAAGATTCTTAGAGTGGCAAGGCCAGAACTCAGCCTAAACAAAAGTGCGAAGTGGAGAAAAGTTAGTATTCCCGACCCCCTGGGAATGACGGTGATCTCTTATAACTTAACATGTGACCCTTCTAAGAAGTATTTTAAAGGGGATTACTGAAGACAAACAGTTCCATTCCTGAGGGAAGGAATGCTTTGTGCACCATCGCAAAAAGGTGGCTGACTCCTGTCTATGGCTTCCTGTCTAAGCTTCTATCTATAAACACACTGAAAAATTGACTGTAGGGATAGTGGGTGAAGGAAGTGAGTACAAGCCACCCTGCACCAGCGAGTTCTTAGTCTGGCCTCCAGAATTTGGAAACCTTGCCCTCCGGATTGTATTCTGAGTTTGTCTAAACTGTCCACAACTGCATTATTTCTCCTGAAGCTAGCCCATTATTTTTGCTGCCCAAGCAGCTGTTTTATGAGTGTCCATTTACCCCCTAGCAGAAAAAACTCCATCATCCTTTGGAACAGAGTCAGGGTGAACAAATGGGGAGCCCAAAATCAAGAGTTTCAATGAAGAAGTTCAAATGAGAGAGAAAAATGCTTTCCAACAAGGCTATTTCTATTAGGGTCAGGAGAAGAGAGAGTGACAGTGTTTTTCTTCCCTTTAATTGTCTAAGGAGGATCGGTATAGCTACTGGACTTGTGATTTCATTTGGCATAGTGTAAGGAAATCCCCTCTACCAATGTAGGTTGGAACCTTCTTTTCAATACAAAGTCTTAGAAAGTTGCCTAGAGCACTGAGAGAAGTTCAGTAATTTACCCAGGGACCTACAAATAGGGACCAAATCTTGACTCTGAGGCCTGATCTCTATCTGCTATGCTCTGCCAACCCAATAACAAAACATAGATACAAGGAAATATTATGGATCCAAAAATATATTCTGAAAGCATCTAGGTAACAAAGAGGGGGCGCTCCAAAAGGAGGCTGCAGATATGAAAGAAGTATCCCTCCTCTTCCACCTCCTGAACCCATGTTTCATAAGATTTTGTGCTCACATTGGAACTTAAAAATTATTTGGAATGACCAAATGTATCACTGAAGTCTCCCAAAAAGGGAAAATGAGTTGCCCATGCTAATTGTGACAGAGCCAAAAATTCAACGCAGGCCTTTGAATTCCAAATCCATTACTCTCTGTTGCATTGACTCCAGGGAAGTCGGCATAAACTCAAGATATTTGTATGGTCTACATAACAGCAAATAAATTTTTGGGCAGGAAGACTTTCCTTGACACAGAAGAATAAGGCCTTTGTTGCAGGAAAACTAGTTTGAACCAAAATACTACAATCTAATACAGGCAAATCCAGTTTGTCCTTATCTATATTCTTTACTTGGTATCATGGAATCACGTGCCTAGAGTTTAGTAAAGATGGTGATGCAATATTGAAATCTCTTAACAGTAAAACAAAGTGCACAACTTTATAGTGAAACCAAGGTCTGTATTAAGTGATATCTCCCAACACCAAACAGACATTTATTAGAACATCTGAGTTCAAACATTTCAGAATAGGGAGTGGCATTTTTAAAAATGGAGGAAGTTCAAAGAGAGAAAAAATGATGACCCAGAGTCTAGGGAAACCAAGGTACAGAATTGATGAAAGAGCTATATAGACCTTTCTATTGCTTGATAGAGTGATGATTAGAGAAAGGAATCAAGTCAGATAGCAAACAACATAAAGATTCAGGTCTGTCAACTCAAACTAGTAATAGAGAGGAAGGAAGGAAATTACTTTGGACAACTGAAGATGTAAAACCATAACTAGGGTATGGTGACTAGGGAATTGTCCAGGACATCAAATAGAGAGTGCATATCTTTCAGTACTAGCAGCACCTAATTGGTAAAAATAATTAGTTAAATTAATAAACTACCAGCTTGGAACCCTATAGTAAACTCCTTGCCTGTTCTGCCTCACTCTAGAATCTTAAGATTTCTGCCTCTCTACAATCAAGTAGTACCTACCTAATAACTAAGATCACCTTTTGTGCCAGTTGGCACCCAGGAACATTTTGAAATTGTTTCTCAAGTCATAAAAATTTTGTGCTATGGCTCAGAAAGAAAGGACATAGTGATCACTACAGACTGTGACCATTCTATTAGATAGTCACTCTTTTGTCTAGGTCAGCTCAATATAATTAATCTCCCAAGGCAGCAGGGAGAGAGAGGGGACTGTGAAGTATATTCTTAGCAAAGATTCTTTCTGGTAGATCACATTCCCAATGTGGTGTGCTGGAAAGTACATAAGAATAGAAATCAAAAGACTTGGGTGTTAGTCTAAGGTCTGCCACTGATTCACCGTGTAACTATGGGGAGAATGATTTACATCTCTGAGCTTCTATAAACACATGGTATAGTAGAAAAAGCATGGATTTGGAATCAGAGGACCCAGGTTCCAGTCTGACCCTTACTGTGACATGGCCTTGGCCTACTTGGGCCTCAGTGCCCTCAACTGTAAAGTGAGGAGGCTGGAATAGATAATCTGAAAGGTTTCTTCCAGCTCTAACTCTGTGCTCTTATAACCTTAAACCTTAGATAATCTCCAATGTTTTCTTTCCAGCTCTAATGTTAGGTGATGATCTGATGTCTTTTTTCAAATTCCCATCAGTCTCCTCAAAGAGTTGCAAAATATTTGTCCCATAAATCGGAGAATATACCTAGGGAACAAATATTCTCTTACCTTTGAGGAATGAGAGGGGGAACTGGTCTAACATACAGCAAGGTGCTCTAGGTTGCATTAGGTGACTCCCAGGGCCCTTTCCAACTCTTAAAGTTCTAAGATTGTGTGATTCTAAGGCTTGCTGACTTATTTCCCTATGTCTGCTACTCAGTGTAAGGAAAGCACTCATTGTCTGAAGCGAGATGAATGAATCTGGGGAGATCTTCACTGGAAGACACCCCAGCCAGTGTATACTCTGTAGAGGACATTTTGTCTTCCTGGGGTACCTCACTGTGTTTCTATCTATGCCCTCATGTCTGTTTTCTAGGATTCAGTTCTTGTCATTCACTTTGCATATGCAAACATCAGGATGAGGAATCCTTTTTGTTTGCCCTTCCCTCTCCCTCTGCCAGGGCCACTGGGGCTGCTTCCACATCTAGGTGCCGGGAAGAGACCTGAGCTTCCATTCCCAGCCCTGTCCCTGTGGGCAATACTCACTGAGCAAAAAGATCAGCATGAAAAGGGAAAACAATTTGTTCAGGGGCCCTGGAGTCAGATGCACGTGGTGTGCTAGGCTTGTGGGGCTTTTCAGCTTTAATCAGAATCAAGTCGATCTTATTTTGAGAGATGTGCAAGACAGGTAGTTCCAGCTAGACGAGCCTCTGGCTTTCCACCTGGTCCCTGCCCAGGCTAACCACCCTCATCAAGACCTCATGTCACCTGAGGTAAATGGGCAAGATTTGTGGGCCAAGTTTTTAGCATTTTCCCTCACGCACCTCCCAAAAGTTAATAAGGCAACAGGGAATTGTGTTTTCCTTTCAGAATTTTCAGGGTTTATATTTCCCTTCTCCTTACCACCACCACCTTGGTTGGCTAAGTCTCATTCTTTAGAGGATTAATTTGTTGTCTTTCAAAAGAAGGCAGATGGAGAGCCCTGGAGACTGATTTTCTCCTATTTATTCAAAGTCTAGCATTGGCAGTGACAAAGTACAATCTCCATTGCAAGGTCCCACCAATGAGACCAACCTGACTCAGAAGCTAAATAGTTTCTTTTCTCTGTGGAGCTCAAAGCACTTTAGAAACACAAACTAATTTGGGGTTCATTTTGACCTGGATTCAAAGTCATCCATGATCCCTGCAGGACTCAAATCTCCAAGAGAGATTATTTTATTGTGGGGACTATTTTGTGTACCTGGAATCAGAAAGGAAAACACATTGTCCCCAGCAATAAAAACCCATTCCTTATGCAAAAGCACCATAGGTTAGAGTCCTTTGACATCATCTTTCATATCTGCCTTAAAAGGAGAGAGGCTTGAAATTTGATCCTTCATCACAAAGATGACTTTTTTCCCCAAAGGGTTGATTAACTCAGGACATGCTGTTGAGGACTTGTATCCAGAATTACATAACACCTTAGTGTCCATTTGGGATCCCACTTGGACTCATGACTCTAGAGCTAGAAGGGTCTTTTGAGTTTATTCATTGTGCTCCCCTTATTTTGCAAATGAAGAAACTGAAGTCCAGAGAAGTGACTTGCCCAAGGTCATACACACTTTCACCAAGGATATATCCATTTCTCTCTAATTTTCCTTGACTATTGCAGGGCAATCAGGAACTTGCCATTCTTGAGTAGTCAAAGGAAATTTAAGATAGAGTCATGTGCCATCTCCATAGTAGGACAAGCAAATGCCCATGAAACCAGGCCACTAGGCAAAGCATTAGGTCCATGGCTACTTGCCATGCCTCCATGTGGTATCACTGGATTGAGTGGAATTAAGATATAGAAAAATATAGTGTCAAAAGCACAGAAATGGGAGCCAATGGATTAGGATTCTAATCCTAATTAGACTCTGCTATTAGCTAGCCATTTGACCTTAGGCAAGATTGTGATTGAATCCATTCCTTCCTTCATATGTATACACACATAGATAAACATATATAAATGTGCATGCACACACACACATATATATATACATATATACATACACACACATATCATGTACAAGTCACTAGGGTGGACACTAATAAATAAGATTAAATCTTTGTCTTCAAGGAGCTCAGAGACTAATAGGGGTGATTAGACATACTCCAATATGTCAATGGATTCATAATCTCATTAATGAGGGCACTCCTTCTGACCACTCACAGCTTCTCATCCTTTTAAATTTTTGTCCACAACTTCCCATAAATCCTTTGCAGAGGATCTGTCCATAATGTTAGAGGCCTTCATCTAGGTTTTTTTTGACAAATCCATGCATACCAGAACAGCACGTGTAACTGATCATCTGTTATCCCTTAATCTCCATATATGATAAGACATATACATGGATAAATGACACAAATTAACATGTGGCAAATGCATAAAAGGGAGAATTTATATGACTGCTCTCTGGGTTTCTTCAAATGAAAGACTTAGAATAAATAATCTCTAAACTTTCTTCCATAGTTTAATTCTACAAATTAATTCTGTGACTGTAAGACAGGCAGAATAATATAATAGAAAGAATGCTGGATTTAGAGTTAGAGGATCTAAGTTTGAATCTGGAATCTGCCACTGGGCCAATCACTTCACCTTTCCTTTTCTATAAAACGAGGAGCCTGGAGTAAGGAAATCATTGAGCTCTAAAGCCTGGAACTGGGAGTTGATGTTATTGTCCTCTGCGGAAACTGGTCGGCTGTCCCATCCATCCCTGGTCAAAGGCCCATTTAGTAGAACAAGGCTTCTAAACAAGCTAGCTTTCTTTTTGTGATTGGCTACTAAGTAGTGGGTTCAGGAGGAAGCTCCCTTGTTATCAGCTGATCTTCACCTTTTGGGGGAATAATCAACCATTCACTTCCTTTCCCTCCAACTCTTTCCCCTCACAAGCCTGTATAACAATTGGCTTCAGGAGAAAAAAAAAATCATACTTTTCCCAGAGGAAGGTCTCAAGCGGCATAGTCGGACATGGCCTTGACAGTTGCCACATGAATCTCCTCCCCAAGCACAGATGTCATTCTGAGGTGAAGTCAAAAACCACTTTGCTTGCTCACCAACCCGTGAAAATGTAATTTTCCACCAGTTTCACCAATGGTGAAAAGTTTCTGGTCCCCCTCACTCCCCAAACTGCTCTAACCCTAACAAAAGGAAGAAAAATCTTGTCTGGAAAGCCCTTCTGAGATTACTCTGTTATCAGTCCCCAGGAATTGAAGAAACAACATTTCTCATACCCAGCAAAGCCTTCAGATAATGAACTCTGAGATAAGGGAACTCCATTCAGAACGAAGCCACAAATTGTTCCAGCACATCAACCCTTTCAGTCCCAAAGGAGGAAAAAAGAGGACATGTTGGATCTCATTTGAAATATCTTGAATTTCTATCATACTGCTCTTCCAAGAAACTCTAAGTGCATCTCACAAAATATTTCCTTCCCACTACTCCCCAGCCCAAGCCCTCAGGCAAGTTGCCTCACTTCCCCCTTCCTATTCCATGTTCATTCCAGCCTCTGTACCTTTGCCATGGTTTCTTCTAAAATGCTTGTCACAGTCTCTCCTCATGTGTTCAGTCTACCCCTGCGCCAAGACCTTGCTTAGATCCCATTTGCTACATGGAACCTTTGCTGAGTACTGTAACCCATCCTCTACAGCAGCGGTATCAAACTCAAGCAATCAAGAAACATTTATTAAATGTCTACTGTGTGCCGGGCACCAGAGATACAAAAGGGGACAAAAGATAGTCCCTGTCCTAATGGAGTCCACAATCCAGCAGACTCATACAGAAGGGGATGTCTGCACAAGTTCATATTATATTGGATTTTGTTTTTATCTTGTTAAGTATTTTCCAATTGCATTTAAATCTAGTTGGGGCTGCAACTTCCAAGTTTCTGGAGCAGGCTTAGAGTTTGACACCTCTAGCACAGAATGTCTATCTATATTACAATTTAACATTTAATTTTAAACTTCCTGTGGCATTTCCTAATTGTCTTGTGTATGGCAGGGATCATACCTCTTACGGTATTTCTCTAGTAGCCTCCAGTACAGCTTTGGGTATCCAACAGATACCCAGGGGCAGGGGGGTACGGTGGAGAGAGAATAGGACTTGAAGTCAAAAGACCTGGTTTCCGGTTTTAGCTCTGACATTTCCTATCCCAGTTGGTATCTCTGAGCGTCAATTTCCTTATCTGTAAAATGGGGTTAATTATCCACAAACTGCTGACCTAATCGGACTGTTATGAGAAAAGTAACCCTTCAAAAAGCACAGAAATATGAGCTATTATTATAATAAATACATCTTAATGGGTAGATTGATTCAATCCATTCTCAGGATGTCTTAGTGATGGCAAAAATAGATCATGGATTTAGAGCTGGAAGGAGCCTCAGAGACCATCTGGTCCAACCCTCTCATTTTACAGATGAGAAGATGGAGGCCCAGGGAAATCAAGTAAATAGCCCAAGTTTGCACAGTAGTGTCAGAGGTGGCATTTGAACCTAGGTCCTCTGACTCCAAGGTCATTCCATTGGATTACTCTGTGTCCTAGAGAGGGACAGAGGCACAGATCAGTTAACTAACATGGCTGGCATCCTGCAGTAAGTCCATTGCCTATTTGAAACTAAAACTCAGCTCTAACTTTCTCCAAGGGGTTTAGTGCTCTTTTGGGCAGATGCTGCTGCCTATATATTTTCTTAAGGAGTTCACAGTAATGAGCAATATGATTAATTGTCTCTGGGCTGCTGAAAGCACATAAGGGATGCATAGCCTATTCAAGGTCAGTGGTGATCTGAAGAACTAAATCAAGGGTTCCTGGTTCCCCTCAAATGATAGGATCATTATTTTTCCTTGAACCAAGATATTTCAGATTGTTGGTTTCTGCATTAGAAGAATAGTCTGGAAGCTGTATGAGTTTTCTCCTAAGGAAACACCCCTTCCTTGCAAGCTACAAAGGCATCTCTGAATCTTTGAGTCAGTCCTCCAAAGACTCTGTCCTGCACAGTAAGACCCTGATAACTGGGGGAATTGTTGAAGGTTGCCATAATTGGCATTTCTACATGGGTCTAATTGGAAGGATGCCTAGAAACCCTAGCTATCAGTTCTGCCAATGACAAATGGAAGAAAGGAGCATCCTCCCTCACAGTAGGCTCACCCACTCCTGTTCTTCCACACCTCATTATGCCTCTATACTGCCTGAGAAATTAATATCCTTATTGGCTTTTTTTTGTTTTTGTAAACGGGATGGAGGGATGACAGGTTGTTGCCTCCTGACTATTCTCTTTTCTTGGGCTCAGAATCTTTGGTTTAGTTGAAGGTGGAAAGAAAGAGAACAGTACAAGTAATATGTGACTCAGAATTAGTTGTAGTTTGATGACCCCCTACTACATGTGTCTAAGAGTTGTGTGCGAGCCCTGGCCACTTAGCAAGATAGACCCTATCCACTGGCATCATCTCTATTCTTCCTCTGCTCTCTGCCACCATCTTGGGCTTCCATCTGTCCTTGTCTGGCTCTTCTCTACTGGGGTGATAGAGTTGAAAGGTTGAAGGCACCCTGACTCCACATCATGGACATTGGCAGCGACATTTGATTTTTTTTAATTTGATTTTTTTTTAATGGTATAATTGAGTAAGATTCATGCCCAAGTAGTGGAAGCCTGAGGTATCATGATCTGCCATAAGGAACACTGAACTAAGAGTCAAGGGACCTAGACGCATACCTGGGCAAGTCATTTCATCTGTCTGACTCCCATTTTATCCATCTGCAAAACAGGTGACATGGATTTTTACTGGATGATCCCTTAAATTCCTTCCAGTTCTAATATTTTGTAATTCTTCCCTCGCCTATGAGGAACACTTTCTCCTTTCTCCCATTCCTCCCATTCATATGTGTGATAGTAATGGCAATTAAAGATTCCCCTGTATTGGCTTGGTTTTCAAATTGATTGTATTAAAACCCAGAGTTTGTTAATCCCACCTGTGGGATGGGCTTGTTGATGTGAAAAGAAAGTCCTGAAGTGGGAGGAGCTGGTGATGTAGATTTGGAGAGACAAGAGAGAGGCGGAAGTTCTTTTTGGAAGCAGCACCTCGTGGAGAGGGAGAGACTAAGAGATTGCTGGTGGCCGCTTTGAATTGCCCTGGACTTTTGAGACCTGCCCCCTGAGCTGCCAAGGACTGAGGAGACATGGCTGTTTTGCTGGTACTTTGTCTGTCTGTTTTGATGTTATTTTGCCAGATTTGTCCACTGGTGAAAGACTGTCCTGTTGAAGAAGTCCTGGAACCTGGCATTTGGTTAAGAAGGCCTGAGACTGTCCTGCAGACAGAGAGTGAATACTGTCCACTGGTGAGGGACAGTACTGAGAGTGAATACTGTCCACTGGTGAGGGACAGTACTGTTGTTGCAGGGGTCTGGAGACTGTCCGGCAGACAGAATGAATACTGTCCACTGGTGAAGGACAGTGCTGTTGTTGCAGGGGTCTGGGAGCCTTTCTGTTGGTTCAGAAGCCCTGAAGAAGGATTTTCTTGTTGTATGTTTACAGAAATCCTGGGAGAGGGCTTTGCTAATGTGTTCAGGGGTTCTAGGACTGTTCTACAGACAGAGGATAAATTCATGAAGGGACTGGCAATGTATCTTATGGCCTTGCTAAGCCTTGTCTCTCCAGGAACTAAGATTGCTGAGAACTTGCCTCGTGTCAAGATGAAGAAAAGACCTCCATTTGGGTATTAAGTGCTGTGTTTAAACTTGATGTAACTCTGGGGTAGATTCAATTGTGATCCAGGGGTGGGGAACTTTTGACCTTTTTGTGTTCTATGGTTGAGCAAATGAATGTATTTTACTTATGTTTGGAAACTAATCTCCATTTGAGAAGAGGGGCTTTGTGGTGGACTTAATTAAGGTATAGCCTAGGGGTGGAGAAGTATTTGGAACAGAGACTTTGTAATTGATTGAATGATTGGAAAGTCCTGGGGTGGGGTAGGCCTTGGAGATTATTTAATCACACTTAGTAAATGCTGTATTTTGAATGATGTCATGTTTTGATCTTCTCTGTTCTTGGTTTGTCACTAAATAAAATAGAGAGCACCTATGCTGGTATTTTGAACCTTGGGAAGTTGCCTTTCCTTGGCATTACATTACAATATGTCATGCTGTTTGAAGATAGGTATGACATTGTGGGGAAATGAATAAGTAACTGAATAATTCTAATGACTGCTCTTGGTCCCAGAATCAGATTAAGAAATATACTTCCACCCATTGGCAGAAAGGTGGGGAACTGCAGGGGCAGAATGCTGCATATGTTGTCAGATATCACCATTTTGTCAGTTATTTTGGGCTGTTTTTCTTTGTTATAGAGTAGGATTCAATTCCAGGTCTGAGGTCAAGGAGGAGGTTATGCCTAAAAAATGCCTATAATATAAAAACAGAAGGCATCAATAAATTTTTTTAAGAAAATGGATGAGTCTGACTATCCTCCTGATTCCTAGAAAATGGATGTCAACAAATGAAACATGGTTCCCAGATAATAAATACTGAGAATCAATATTAGAAATAATAATAATAGAATAACAATAACTTACATTCATAATATTATAAATATACGAAGTGTTTTTTACATACGTTGTTTAATTTGAACTCCTCACAAGTCAGTACTAACCTTATTATTATCCCTACTTTGCAAATAAAGAGAGTGATTCTGAAAGAGATTGAATAACCAGACCATTGTCACATAACTTCTTACATAACTGTAAGAAGTGTAATTTGAATTCAGGTCTTTCTGATTCCAAAGCCAGTGTTATCTCCACTATGTACTTAGAAAAATTAAATCCAGTCATAATATATTCAATAACCTTATGGTAGCAGCTTAGCTTTGCAATCAATTGCCTAGAGATTACCTTTCAAAATAGATATTTATTACTTAATAATTTTTTAAGTCTGCAAATAAGTACAGATATTTACCAGCACCCCCTACCATACTCATATTGTTTTTAAACAGTTCACATGTTAAATGAACCAAAAGTAACCTACACTTATATATAGTGTTTCTGCATGTATCCCCTTGGTTTTTGTGTCTCCCCCATTAGAATATGAACTCCCTAAGGGCAGGGGCCATATATTTTGCCTCCCTTTGTATCTCCAATTCTAAGCACAATACCAGGAACACAGTAAGAATTTAATAAAAGTTTGTTGATGTTTCTGATAATGATTCAACATTCCCAAAGAATTATTTACCTTTGGTAAGTGAGATGGAAGTGTAAGCTAGCTATCCCTTTTCTTTTTTCTCTCTGTAAATAACTGAGTTATGGAAATCTTGCCCTCTGTTTCGCCTGACATCTAGTTGGTTGAATTCCTTCAATTCAGCTCCTGGCCTTCAGAACAAGCCTTGCAAGCTGATCTTTGTCAAATGCTTCCTGCCCACCTGAGAAAGTCATGCTACTTGCCTACTAAGCCAAGTCATCCTTTGAAAGAATTCTAACACCTTAATCAGAATTGATCTGTGCTTCTGGAGATCACAGTGACTATCCTGAATCAACTTGGGCTTTTTCAAGCCTCTCCTTCCATTGAAGCTTTAATTCCCAAGACTATTAATGTCGCTGATTGGAAAGCTGATTTGCCCACTGAAGGTGTCTAGATGATTCTAGAAAGTGACCACTTAGAGGAGGGTGGCAAAGATAACCCAGCAGGAAAAGGAGTCAATAGTCTATTCTAGCCTTGAATGCCTTTCAGACATTAAGTATGAGTGAGTGAGGTGTTTAACGGGGTCCAGAATTGGACCTATAAAGGTTTTCTCTGAGGTATTTTGCTTCTGCTTCTCAGGGGAGTTTAAAAATAAAAGGAAAGGAGTGATAGAGAAGAATACTAAACAGCTAGACTTTGTTTGAACCTTGGTCATGGATTCCATTAAGACATTAGGCTTTGGCTAAGTGTTGCTGATTCCTCATCCTCAGCCCCTCATTAGAACTGACAAGAAAGCAGCATGATCACTTTGACCCCCCCCCCTCCCCACCCATGAAGTCCATGAAGCCAGAACAGCTATTTGCTGGGTCCTAATTCTGTGTTTCAATGTTGCCACCATAAGCCCTTTTTTGACTATTCCTGACCTCCGTCATCTCACTTCTACCTTCTGCATCCTCCTTCACTAGAAACCTAACCTCTGATTTAAGCATATCCTTATCTCCCTCCTTTCCAGGAGATGATGCAAAAATAAACATTTCTAGGCCAATATGAGTCACTTATCCCTTCTGTCACTGCTCTCCCTCTGGTCTCCTTATGGGAATTGATTGGCTCTCTATTTATTTACTATGGAAACTGGTTAATATCTATGGATCAGTTATTTGATTCTCCCCCTCCTTTCTTTATTAGTTTAAATAGAGTGTCCTTCTCCCTGCCCAGGCTTCTTTCTCACTACCATAATTATACGCCTTTTACCTTTGCCTTGTTCTCTAATACAACCAGTACTCCTTTTCATCAAGTAACATGTTTCCTTTAAATGCTTTTGATTCTACCCACTATATCTACATTTGTTTAGTAGAGCTTGCCTAGGCTGCTCCTTTTAGGAGCTGAGATGGTGATTAGAAGGAATGTGATACCAGGGCCTTTTCAATAAATCACCTATTTCCCTTCCAAGAATTTGTTTCCTGAGCGATTACTGATTACTGTGAGTCTTCTGGCAGTGCACCAGTGAAGCCTGCATGCCAGGAGCCCCAGATTTTACACTTGGGTTCTTTTAGAAGGGGCCAATGAGGAGAGAAAGAGTTTGCAGGAATTCTTTGACTGCTTAGGAAGACTTTGGTCCTTGGATGAAAGTGCAGTTGTAATTAGAACAGGCTTAACATCAGCTCAATGGAGCATGATGCATGAGTAAGCTTACTGGATAGAAACAGAATGGAAGGCAGATATCATCAATTCAAAATAAGAAAGAAGTTTCTCAAAAGTAGAGTAGCCCTGTCGTGGGTCCTCTATCATAGCAGACTTTTCAGCAGAGGCTGGATGACCATGGCGGGATATTGTAGAGGCATTTACTATGTGGGTATGGTTTGGACTAATGATCACAAAAGATAGAGTGGGCTTGCCTCAGGAAGCAGGAGGTTCTCTTATGCTAGAGGTCTCCTGTGAGACCACAAAGTGACTACTTTGGGGAAATGCTATATAGAACATTCATGTTTCAGGTATGGGATGGGCTTACCTGACCTCTGAGGCCCCTTACAGCTCCAAGATTCTGTTATTCTATCACGGAGACCTAGCTGCATTCCAGATTAACCATTCTAAGTCATTTCTTAATACACCTGATCCCAACTGGTACACTAAGGAACGAGATAAAATGAAAAAAACCCTCATTGCATTCCTGAAGACAAGGGACATCACAGTCCGATTGTCATGTGAAACTACAAGCTCCTCACTCCACACAGCAAGACAAACTAAAAAAGAAACCTCAAAAATGAGAGTAACAAACAATTTGCCTCCAGTCTGGGCAATTTTAGGATAATTGAACTAACATGCTTTTGAATTTTAATGAATAAATGCTGTTCTTATTTGTTTTTTACCTACTTTCTAATTTTAACAAGGAGGCGCTAGAGATAATTACTAAATCCCTATATTTATAGAAAACTGCATCCTTCATAAGAATCCAGCGGGGCAATTATCTCCGTACTGTATGTGCTGTTTTCCTATAAATGTTGGAAATTCAATAATTATCACCGAACGAGCTGTGACATTTTGAATGTAGATACATAATAATGAAAGAGGTCATTTATTCATTAACATTCACAACACACACTCATTCCTCCTCTTCTCTGATGGATGAACTCAGCTTTGGGTTGTGTGAAAACTTTATTTGAGCCAATTAAAATGCTATCTTTTTGATAAAAAATCAAGAGACTCAAAAGAGTATCCTGCCTGTATCACAGGACAACCAAATGAGAAAAGCTATGTAATACAAGCTCCCTTCTCCTCATAATCCACCCTTTAAAATTCTCTCCTTGTTTCTCAGAGAAGCTACATGGCAGAATTGAAGCAGAATTCCCTTTCTCACTATCACTAATTCTTAATTCAGTGGGGAAAAATAATAGTCAAGAAATATAACCCATTGTGGGCTGTTGTGAGGTGGAATGTTTCTTGTTCTTTATAGTAGAGAAGAATGCGCTAAAGCTCAAAGAAAGGTAGCTTTTGCTCAATCCTAAGAAGAAATGGATGGATTAGTTAGATAGTTTAATAAAGCAAAATTGAGACTGTCTTTCCCTAAAGTATTTTAAAGCAAATATTAACTCTACTGAGATTCTCTGAAATGAGTATACAGACAACCTCCATTGTCCTGGAGAGAATATCCTTCCTTATGTCTTTAGTTTTGTGATTGTGTGGCCTGTGTCTTAGGATCTCTAGGATGACTGTCTAGTTCTACCATTGGCTCATTATTAGGACCAATAGAATTCAGTTTCTCTTTCTAAACCAGGGGTTCTCATTCTACAATCCATAATTTTTTTAAAAAATATGTGAGAATTATAGTTCAATATAATTGACTTCCTCTATAATCTTATGTGTTTCACTTTATATATTTAAGTCTTATTTTGCTAAGGAATTCCATATGCTTCACCAGACTGCCAAGGAGGTCCCTGATGCAAAAGAAAAGATTAGGAACTCCTACTCTAAACCCTGCCTGATAGTGGTAAATGTCAATCAAAATCATTGTGAGGTTATCAAGAGATCAATAACCAACATGATTCATTTCACAGTCCTCCTTAGGGCAAAATTCCTATCCATTTCAGTAGAAATTACAGGGATATGCTCTCAGGGTAACATTTTGGACCACGTTTGTCTTTTTAAAAAATTTTTAACTAAAAATATCATCTGTGCAACATAGATTTTTGATAACAAGACAGAGAACAGCATGCTACAGAGATCAGAGAGTACCAATTTGTTTCCTTCAAACGGGGTGGCAAGAGGTATCTTAGACTAATGAATCTGTTTTTAATTATTTTGAAGTTAGTCCCAAAGCCTCATTAATGTCCCTCTCTCCAGTCCTTCACAAGGAGACAAAACTGCAAATGCCTTAATTTCCACAATCCTTGGGAGTCTGAAGATGCTGTCCTTGAACAGTGTATTTTCAGATGCATCATCCCTGCTCAAATGAACTGCTGAATTACTTTCACTGTTTGAACCACCTTCCAAGCTTCATAGTTGCTATGAGGGTTTGAAATTCCTATCTCAGTAATGTCACTCAACTCATTCCAATATGGCTCAAAGAAAGTAGGACCTACCTCAAGATGAAGTATTATGGCTCATGACATATCCCTTCAGGATGGTATAATATAAAAAAAAAGCTCTGGTCCTAAAGTCATGGAGCCTGGGTTCAAATCCCAAATCTGCTACTTAACTTTGACACCTAGATAAATTACTTACCTCTTTGAACTTTGGTTTTCTCATCTATTGGACTAAAAGATCTCTAAGATCTCTCCCAGATTGAAATTCTATGATGCTACCTTTTCCCAAGGGGTCTGAGTATAGGGTTATGTAAACTCTAGTCACCAGACCATCTGCTGAGTAGGGTTGCTAGAGATCTCAAATATCTTTCAAGGTTTCAGCTCTCAAAGCAGCTGTTTGACTCTCAAGGAACTGAATGGGCATTGCATCCATAATGACCTCAAAGGTCCATTTCACCTCTAAAGATTCTGTGGTTCTAATCCAAAGAGATTGCACCAAGCCTGGTGCCTTGCATTTAGGAGATGATTGACTTGGTTGAATTCTAATACATAAAAGCATATCGGTGATGGTACTACTTCATTCAACAAAAACAATAGAGAACAACACAAGCATGTCCCTTTATGAAAGGATTCAACTTCCATTAGTCCAAAAACCTTTTCTTGCTCATCTGTCATTTGTAAGGAGCTATACTGGCCACTGGAAGGAAAACAGAGATATCAGTAAGACAAAGTCTCTTCAAGGAGCCCTCAACCTAGGGGTGAGGTGGGGTGGAGGATAAGAAATGTCCACAAATAAGTATTTTTAAAAAGGTATGCCTGAGTAAATGTATCAGAAGTACAAATAAAGTGTTCCAAAGGTGTAAATTAGGGAAAATGCACTCTTGGCAGAAGCATAAAGTCAAGAAAAAACAACAAAGGTAGCTTACTTTGCCTCCCACTATATTACTGTCAGAAAGCACACAAGTTGGCAGCAAAATCATGTAGGTTGTTCCTTTTGCTGGAAAATATTAATTACAGGTTGCTGCTGTATAGATGTGATGAGGAAGGTCCAGTTTCTGCAGCCTAAGTGAAATTGGAAAAAAAATATTCTTTATCTACCTAAACTAGAACTGTGCTAGAACACACGAGATTAGGGAGTGTTCCTCCATTAATTTCTTCCACCTCCATCAACATTGTCATTGTCATCATCATAATCCTACATGACACTCATCTAGGTTTACAAAATGCTCAGGTGCTACAGGACTACAAAGAAAGAATACAGGTCCTTGCCTTCCTATTGCTTACAACCTCAAAGGCAAGACCAGTTTAAATAGGAATAAATTAAATATGACCCTTTTAAGATCACAGGGGCCTAAGTTAAGAGGTGGAAAGGATTGTAGAGGCCATCAGATTGAACCCTCTATCTGTGGGAGGATTAAACTTGGGTTTTCTGATTCCATTCCCAGAATTCCACCCATTGTACCACTTAGCTACCCCTGAAAGTTTGAATCTGGTGCATGTAGCCAAACTTGTAGAAACTGGGGCTCTGAAATCACTCAATGCTGAACAATGATTTCATTAGCCTTCCCCACTTTCTTCAGGGATGATGCGTTCCAAAACCCTTGTCCAAAGCAGTGCTACAGGACTAGATTAAAGAATAATTTCTTATCTAGGCCAGGTCATGTCCTGTTATTTCAAGCTCTGGGCCATATAGGCCCAATATTCCTTTTCATAGGTAGCAAAACTATGATAGCAAAAGTGTAATCGGCTCAGATGCTTACTAGCTGTGTGACTCTGGGCAAGTCACTTAATGCTGTTTGCCTCATTTTCCTCATCTGTAAAATTATCTGGAGAAGGAAATGGCAAGCTACTCCAGTGTCTTCCAAGAAAACCCCCCAAAAGGATGTCAGGAAGAGTCAGACACGACTGAAATGACTAAACAAGAAGAATAACAGTGGGCAAAAGTTGGACTCAATATTTGGGTTCAAAGCATACCTCAGATATTTACTAGCTGTGGTACTTTGGGCAAGTTACTCTACTGGGTGACCTCTAAGGTCCCTTCTACCTCTAAACTTATGACCCTATGATCTTTTTTGGTTTTCTTTTTTTTTTCTTTTTGGAGGGGGGAGGGCAGGGCAATTGGGGTTAAGTGACTTGCCCAAGGTCACACAGCTAGTAAGTGTTAAGCGTCTGAGTCTGGATTTGAACTCAGGTCCTCCTGACTCCAGGCCTGGTGCTCTATTCACTGTGTGGCCTAGATGCCCCTGACCCTATGATCTTAAAAGAGTAATATTTGATTTACTCCTGTTTAAACTGGTCTCACCACTGGGGCTGTAAGCAATAGGAAGACAAGGATATGTACTGTGCCTCAGTTTTCTTACCTATAAAATGAAAGTGTTGCCTCAATGGCTTCTAGTTCTAAGTATATGATCCCATGGAAAAAAATATATGCTTTTCATATGTCATATTTCATGTCAAAAAATATAAGATTTTCATGCAGGTTCCTATGATTCACTTGGGTTCTTAACCCTTTCTTGTGTGACATGGATTCCTTTGGTAGTCTGGTGAAACCTATAGGTTTCCTCAGAATTATGTTTTTAATGTAAAAACTAAAAAACCTAGAACTACAAAGAAAACCAATCATATTGAAATGCAGTTATTAAAAATATTTTAATGATACATTTACAGATCTCAAAGTAAGGACCCACATTGTCAGTGGTCCAAACAAAGTAGACAGAATTCCTTTAAAAATAAAGTTTGCAGGAGAACAAGTTTCCCAGAGTGGCAAAATTAGGGAAAGCTATAATAGTAGCTAATGGCAATTATTTCATTTTGAGCCCCACAACAACCCTTTGATGTAGTTACTATATCTCAAAGACCAGGAATCTAAAGGTCAGAGAGGCACCTGGGGTCACATAGCTAGGGTCAGGGGCAAGACTGGAATCCAGCACCCTGTTCATTATGCTTCACTGTCTCTCTGACATAAAATGAGATTTTGTGGTAAGGCTTAAAGACCCTCGTCAGAGCCTTAGCAGGGACCTGAGATTCTCTGCAGGGCTAGTGATTTGGGGGGACATCTTACAGGGCCACAGCAGTGAATAGAATGAAATAGATAATGGACTTCATTATCAGAGTACACAGGACAGTACTGCTCTGTTTAGGAACGTCCATATATACCATTATTATTGTGGACTTGAGGTGATTTGGGGCCTAGGAAAACCTCCAGAGATATGACAAAGCCATCTTTTCCTACATCCTGGTGGCAGGCCTTAGATCTTAGAGCAAGGTGGAAATAGCTCATTTTTGCTCAGCCCCTCTGATTAATTTGGTGTTTCAAACTCAGTGGCCTGTGAGATATTCATTGCTCTCTGCTATTCCTAACAGATGTCCATTTTATGAGCCATTACTACCCCTTTCCTCGGGAGCCAATTTCCCCTCCTCGACATAAATGCTGCAGGTACCACCAGTCTCGGAAATAAGCAGAGCTCATGCCCTCAGCACCCAAGCAAGTACTCCTAAGACTCTCATTTCATCATTTTTCTTTGCTGTTCAAAACCTCCTTTATGAGACATCTGCTAACTGCATAAGTCAACTGAGGAAAACACACTGTAGTTTGAAAACGTGACAATTGGGGATTGGGAAGGGACCAAACCGGACTTTGAAGATTATGACAAAGTGCCATAAAGCCTCTGGTCGCCAGAGAAGGCCTCCCTAACCCTCTGGTCCCTCAGAAAGTCCTCACATGCAAGCAGAAAGATAATATATGGTAATGAGGCCAGCTCCAAGCTGCTGTAGGTTACAACAACCTAACGAGGAACTTATCACTGTTTTCTGCTGTTGCTGCATATTCCTGGAATCCTGGCTTGCAGGAGAGGCGTGAATAGGAGATTTATTTTGTATTGTTAGACTGTCAAGGCACTGCAGAGCAACAACTTTCAGATGATAACTTCCTGAGCTTACAGAAGTTGTGAATTACATGCTTTTAGTCCTCTGTGAACAGATGGAGTTGACAGATCTCTCCCCATTGTCCTTTCACTTCATCACTCCCATTCCCTGTATGGTCAGTGACTAAACATTAACTGCCCTTCCCAAATCAAACGGGGCTGTTATTAAAAATGACAGAAATCTATTTGTAGCCATGCAACATACCAGAGCAATTGAACATGCAATCAAGGGAGGAGAGAGCTTTTTCATACCTAGGATGCCAGAGTCCCTGGCTGTTCAGGCCCCCTGCCTGGAAACTCAAACAACCTGAGGTTAATTGCAAAGACAGTAAGACTTGGGCATTGGAGGGGAGAGAAGAGCGTGGGGGCATGTCTGGGGCCCTATGAAGGATCCTTAGATGCTTTAAAACATCTTGGCTCTTTCCTGTTATAGCACCCTGCTGGAAGTGGTACCCCCACCAAGAAGTGGAAAGAGCTATTCCCAGGTAGAAGACTGGACTGGAGGAGCCACATATGGGAGAGGAGAAAAAAACAGCAGGAGAGCTGGGTTCTGGTCCACACATTCTCTACAATTAGCTATGTGATTTAGGACAAATCACTTTTTGCTTGGCCATTGAGGGACCAACTAAGAATGATGGCTGGTATTCCCAGAGAAGCAAATTTCAGGCCAGTAGGAAGAAAAATGTCCTAACAATTAGAGGTGTCAGAAAGTGGAATGTGTTGCCTCAAGAGATTATTGGTTGCCCCCTTACTGAAGATCATTAAGTAGATTCTAGATGGTAGCAGAAAAGGAGATTGATACCCAGACACAGGCTGGAATCTCTGAGATCTCCTCCCATCCGAGATGCTGGGTTCTATGGTTCTGCGATTTAACCTCTCTGGATCTCAACTGTCTTGCCTGGAAAATAGATACTTTGACACTTGAATGTCTCTATAGTCTCATCCAAAAGAGTACTTCACACATCCTTGCCTCCTTTTCTTTGGGGCTCTATTCCTTTTCTTCTCATAAATCCTCCACAGGCATCTATCCAATGTGTTAAGTAAGGTTCTAAGTCTCTTGACTTTATATGGGTACAAATAGCACCGCCCCCCTCTATCACACAAATACACCCACACACCTGCCCACCTTTTTCAGTCATGCATTTCTTTGATAATATATTTAATATAGCATTAAAATTTCCTTGAAAATGTCCCTAAAAACTTTAACTATTCTAAACTATTTTTGGAGGGCAGTTGCTCAGGCATGTACACACACACACACACACACACACACACAATGATAGTCTTAACAAAGCAAAAGAACAGGTATGTCCAAAACTTCTATTATTGTAGCTTTGCTCATAAATGCTAAGCTGCTGCCCATTCACATTTATTATTAGGAGTCCATACACAAAAGCTGGCTCCTTTCCCATTTTTTTTCCCCTGAGGCAGCTGAAAACAGTATTGATGCATTTGTTTGGAGGGGGTAAAGAACAAGAGACTTTGCAAACAGCTATGAGGGTGGGGGAAAACAAACAGAATTGGTCCATTTTTGAACCTCCCGACCTTGACAGTGTCCCTCTAATGCTATATAAACATTTGTTTTCGATATTTAATAAGCTGCCAGCTGACAAATTGGAGAACTTTTTGCAAGGGACCCTTATCTTTCCCAGAACCACTGAGATGGCAAAATATATTCTCTCTCTGAACAATTCACTCTGTATTTGCATGTGGAAATTGGAAAGCAAGTTGTTTTTCTTCGTTTGCATGACAATACCCAGGCCCCAAAATACAATTCAGCATTTAATTTGAGATAGTTAAAGAGGAAAGAGAAAGGCCCTGGCCCATTTGGCTGCTATTTGCAGCTGATGTTTCTGTTGTTATAATTAAAATTGATTTATAAGGCTAAGGACAGAGGATACCTCTTTGTGTAGCGCCTGAGTGAACCCAACAGAGTTGGCTGCCTCAGGAGGTCACTGGGAAAAGAAAAAAAGGAGGGGAAAAAACCACCCATGTAACAGCAGTTTTTGAACAAGGCCTTGATAACTCCTTGGCTGTTAACATCTTCAAGTGTGTGGCCCTGGTAGTCTTCAGTGGGGTAATCAATCAGTCCTAGGGGCGCCAGCAGGAACCCCTGTAGAGAACAAGTGGAAACCGCTTCTGGGTCACTGCTTGATATAAGTGGATTTGAGGAACCTCCTAAATCAGAAGGTAAGGCATTTAACTTTTAAATAAGGCAACTAAGCACTGGGAGAAGCCACTATCTCATTCAAGGGTGCTGTCCAGCTGCACTAAGGCAGTTGGGGGAGAGAATGAGCCTTCACGGTGACTCCCTGTGGCATGACTGCTCACCAAGCCTTCTGACTTGTGTTTGTCCTTTTGATTTTGGTTGGTGGACTGCTCTTTGAGAGGCAGAATGGTAGTCTAGTAAAAAGTGAGTTTAAGAGTCCCAAGAATAGGGCATAAATGCCCTAACTGATACTTGCAAGCAGGAGACCCAGAGCAAGTTACTTAAACTCCCTCAGCCTGAGTTTCCTCATCTGTGAAATGAAGATTATAGCACTTACCTGTTGTGAGGACCAAATGAGGTAGTATATGTAAACGTGCTTTGTTAGCCATAAAGTGCTGTATTTAGTCATCAGCTATTATTATTGTCCACCTTTCCTAGAAGCCCTTTTTTCTTCCTCATAATTGATAGTTCTTTTCACCCTGCACCTAGCAATAGGTTAAAAGAAGATGGATGTATACCTAAAGTAAATATCCTCGGAATGGGTCTGCACAGGCCAATTCTATGAATCAGTGAGGTCAAAATTACACAGGTTCTGAATGACCTGATTATTTCTAGCATAATTCGTTTCTTTTGACTGAAACAGCTGGATAATCAACATGTATAAACTTAGGCACTAATTTACCCCCATGAAATTCTTTCCTCTTATTCCCCAACCTACACCCCCTTACAAGGAATAGTAAAAAGACAGAGAGGATATTTAGTTTTTCATTTGGTCAGAATTATATCTCTAGACCTTGAAGGGGCCTTGAAGGTCATCTAATCAAACCCCCTAATTTTATGGGGAAGGAAACTGAGGTCCACCTAGGTCACATAACTTGCCCAAAGTTAAACATTTATCAAGTAGCATAACTTGGATTTGAACTCAGGCCCCCTGACCCTAAGATTAGCATTCTTCTCATTTACTCCCACCTCAGATTTGAAAGGGTCCTCAGCTGTCATTCAGTCCATCTCATAGATGAATCATCTACACCATCCCCGACATCTCTTTGCTTGAAAGACTTCTAGTGGGGCAGAACCCACGACTTTCTACAAACAGTCCATCGACTTTGAGATTGCTGTAATTATTAGGAATTTTTTCCTTACAACAAGCCTATATTTTTCTCTTTAGGACTACCACCCAACTAGAAGAAGTATAAGTATAGTATAAGAAGTAGAATACAATAGAAAGTGCATTATAATTAGAGTCAAGAAATCGAAGTCCAAATCCTGGCTTTCTTTGTTCCTCTAGTTAAGTCATTTAATCTGTTATTTGGCATAATAATACTTGTGCAGTCTCTGACAGGTACTGACTGTGTCACTCTGAAGCAAGTCATTTTACAACTCAGTGTCCCCAGAGGACTCTCAGAGACCATAATCAATCAACCAGCATTTATTAAGTGCCTACTGTGTACCAGGCACCAAGCTGGGTGCTGGAGACACAAATAAAATAAAATAAATAATCCTTACTTCTAAGGAGTTTATATTATGATGAAAAGGGTAAGTTGCAGAGAAAATACTAGTCTTTATTTGTAGAGAAAGTTCTTCACCAGAAGCTTCCTATGTCAGTGATTTCACAGTCAAAATAACAGTAGTAGTAATAACATACTATCTGCTTCCTGGAGTTGTTAGTGGTGTTATGAATATATGTAATATATGTGACATGCATGCATACGTGTGTGTGTGTGTGTGTGTATGAGTTGTTATTATTCTCCAGAAGGAGAGGATAGATTTCAGGGGATCTTTGAACTTGAATGAGGAAACATCACACTTTATTTTCACTAACGTTTGATTTCCTTTGTAATCTTGTATATTTTATTATATACATTTAGAAACATGATTCTGGGAAGGAGTCCATAAACTCCATCAGATTTGGAAAGGAGTCCACAGGGGCAGCTAGGTGGCACAGCGAATAGAGCACCAGCCCTGGAATGAGAAGGAAAGGAGTCCATAACAAACCACAAAGGTTTGTTTTTGCTCTAGAAGAAAGAACACTTTATGTTAGGTGGGCAGTAAGGATGCTCTATCACAAGGGCATTACTTCCACCTGTGTGGACTGTACCCACAACCCTATTGAGGTAGGTAGAAGAGAAGCTTCAATACTCCTGGTCTAAAAGTAGTAAAGAAGTATCAACAAAAATAATAGTTACTCCATTTTAATGATGCGGAAAAGGGTTCAACCAGAGTTTCTTTGGAAGACTAATATTCATGACTCAATAATTGACTCCTTGTATGACCTTGAAACAAGATAAAATGAATAAACAGAAAAAGAACTCAGATTTTCTGATTCCAAAACCAAGGTCTTTTGACTATACCTGTATAATAATAATAACAGCAGTAACAGCAAGAATAACAACAACAATGATGATCATGACAATAATCAATTTTTAGCATGTTAAAGTCTGCACAACATACATATATACATTACACAATTTGTCTCATTCAAACCTCTCAACAGCCCTCTGAGGTAATATACAATTATTATTATCCCCGGTAGACATTTGATGAAATTTCACGTTATAGAGTTTAAATGGCTTGTCTGTCTTCACGGATTTGTTCCCAGTTCTTCATGAGTCCAAGTCTAGTACTTTATCTTCTAGTGACAAATACTTGTGTCATTTGACTCCCTTGTGGCTCCACACATCACCCTTGTGACTTCCCAGACCAAAGCACCCTTCCCTGGCTGTCACTCCCTTATATTGGTTGTTCCCTTCATTGGAATGTAAACTCCTTGAGAGCAGGGACCATCTTGCACTTATTCCTTGTGCTTACTATATTCTTATACACTTAATAAATACTTTTCATTGATTAATCATTCATTCTCTAGAGTTATTTCAATGCCATACAAGATATGAAAGAAAAAATAGGAGAAGATAGAATGAAGGAAGGAAGAACTAGAGTTGGAGTCAGGTCCTTAGAAGTAAATCTCACTAGAAATCTTCAAGCAAAAGCTGGATGATGAATTGTTAAGCATTTTGTAGAGGACATCCTTGGTCAGGGGTGTATTGGTCTAGAGATCCTCAGAGATAACTCTCTGTTTCTCTAATATAATTAAATTGGTAGCCTTTCACTGGTGGTCATGGTGAAATTCCAGATGTAATGAATATAGTAAGAAAAGGTATGGAGGCAAGAAAGCCAGGAATGTATACAGAGGGTGCAAATTGTCCAGTTTGTCTGGCATATCCAGTACAGAGTAGAGAATAGGGTTATTTAAGGTGACAACAGATTGTGAGAAGGAGTCGAGAGCAAGATTGGATAATCTTATTCAACAGTGGTGGTTAATTTTTTCATCATATTTTTCCTATATCATGCAAATTCAGTCATAGGTCACCCTGGCAGAAATTCTAAAACTGAGAGTAGCAAAATTTCTTCCTCAGTATTCTTATTGATGAGTTTTGAAGGGATTTATCATCCATGGGCAGAGCAGGGCACTGAGAAGCACATTTGGGTTGGTGTTCAGGAGACCTAAGTGTCAATCCCTCATTCTAGTCACAGATATTTTCTGTATCTCAGGGTAAGTTAATTATTTTCCTGAAACCTCAGTATATCCTGTTCATTTAAAAAAAATTAGGAGAATATTTACTCCTTGCCACTCTGAATTAATATCACATATTTAAGAAAAACAAAACAAAACAAACCATTTTGAGCTCTTTAGTTAAAAGACACTATATAAATGTAATGTCTTTACTACTATTACATTATCATCACCATCATCATCATCACATCATCTGCCACAGTGCTTTTCACATAGTAGGCATTCAGATATTTGTTGAATGAGTGAATGAATTATCCTCCTTATTATTGCTATTGTTATAAACACAAGGGAGATAATTTTTCATTCTAGTATTGTTGCCATGAGACTCATCATAGTTAAACATCCTGAAAGATAGCCTTTTCTTGATATTTCTGCTTGGCTTTAGTTATATTTTTCCCTTTCCTCTTTCTCATTATTTCTATTTTTCATCCTTCCCCAGGACAGATAATGTGAAAGTACTCTTGTTCATATCTAAGAGTTCACAAGCATAGCTTTCAGTGGACATGAAAGTAAGAAAGTCTTTTGTCCTGTTCTCTCAGGTCTTTCATCTTCAACTGAATTTTAGACTCTGAGCTATACATAACACTCTTAACCAATTGGCTCTCAGATGCTTCATGTTAGCTATAAGACAGACAAATTAATATAAATGATACAAGATGATCCATCACCACCATTGGCTGAAAAATATTGAAATGCTTGCCATGCAAATGGTGAGCAGTAACAACATCTTAGTCTGCACAAGACAGCATATTGTGTCTCATACTTCTCAAGGGGTACCAATATATACTGGTGCTTAGGCCAAGTGCTCATGCTGAATAGGTTCAAATCCTTTCTTAGCTAGAAAGGCAGGATCTCCATTGGGATTCAAGTAGTCATAACCCTGAGGTTAAACTGGTTTAACACCTGGATTTCTTAGGACTACCAATATACATGGGGTGGAAACAGAAGCAAAAAAGTAATGGTTGGTGTTACCAGTTAAGTGAGTAAGTTAAGTCAACACTAAAGCAAGAAACAAGATTCAAAGAGCATCAGAGAGCCCAACCTGTCTTCCAAAAGCATAAGCCTTTTTTATGGCAGCTATATATTTTGCACAGTTATATTTGTGACTGCATTTATCAAGGAATCTTTTTATGATCTTAAAGAGAGCTTTTAAGGCTCCATCTCATAAAGATTTCATAAAGATGAGAAAGCAATTTGATCCACTGGTTATTGATGTTCACTCAGTCACCTCTTTTGGGTAACATTTTTTCCATTCTTTTGATGTCCTCCTCTCCTTCAGCTATATTAAGAGTTAATGATCTGTTAACTCTTTCAAATCTATGTCACTCCTATCACAAGTTTTACTTCTGGGAACTTGGTCTGGTCCAGCTACTCTTCTTAGGTGCAACTTCTTAAATACTATATCTATATCCATTAGATTATAAGTTCCTTGAGGGTAGGGACCATCTTTTGCCTATTTTTGATTCCCAGTGCTTAGCATAGTGGGCATTTAGTAGGCATTTAATAAATGTTTATTTATTGATTAAAATCCCTATAAAACACATAATGGACTGAAGTATGAGAATACAAATGTGGAGGTTCTACTTTCATTGATGATCAAAATAAGCCATTGTAAAAACTGTCAATGTGCTATTCTATTTTTCATTTATATGTTGTTCTGACAGCTTCATCTATCAATATCCTTTGTGGCTCAATTGAGCCTCATACCAAGCTTATCATGGATTTATTTTTACCTCTGCTGATTTTTCACTGTTTTGTTGAGATTATTCTGCTGGTAACATTCAACCATTCTTTCCCCTTAACATTTTTACAAATGAGTTTATATTCTAAACCAGTGTTGTGCTTGGCTACCATATGGCATGGTGACCAGATATTTGCTAAGACAGTTTCTCACCTCTTTTGGCCCCCTCTTTGTGGCAAATGATTTATATTACTTACTTTTCATGGAGAATAATAATAAAGTTTGTATCTTTAAATTTTTCTATTTTTAGAAATGGAAAAAGTAGGTTGTTTGATTAAGTTGAGTTCAGGCTGTTCAGCTGTATACAGTTTGGTTGATATTGACCTTTGTTCAACTAGCCAATGGTCTGACTGTACACAGATAATTGATTCTATGATGTAATCAGTAACTAGTTATTTCCTATCTGTTTAGTTATAGTCAAAATCATTTTGTGTGCATTTTGTTTGGCACTTGCCACATTCAGCACCTTCTATTTCTCTTCTTGGAGGAATTCTTGGAAGTACAAACCTGCCAAGTGGTATTTTTGGTATCTATCTGCTAAACCTGAATCATATTTTGCATCATACTGTTCATTGTCATCCTTTGTCCCCATCTTTGAATCTGAGTTGCCCAATATCAAAGTATTTACCTGATTTTTGAAATTGTGTCAGATTCTTTGTCCAATTTCTCTCCCTCTTTATGCTTTGCAGAAAGGGATTGTTTCATAACAATTAAATTTATTAAAATTTAATGGGCTGCTTAAGGAGGTAGTGGTGTTCATGTTACTGAAGTCTTCAAATGGAACCACTGGGATGGAAGGTATTATGGAAGTGTTTCCTGATTCATACAAGGGATAAACTTCTAAGGTTCCCTAACTCTGTGATTCTTTCACTCTAAATGATAGTTTGGTTCAAAGCCTAACCCATAATAACTTATTATCCCAAGATATAGCTGCCTCTAATACTAATAGAATCCTGGGCCCCAAACAGTAGATACCTGACCTTGTGAATTTTTATGAATTTTGGAATTTTATTAATTTGGCCAAGCATTGCTACTGTTACTTCTCTGTGCTTTGTTATTTTTTGTATTCATACCTGACATTTTTTCTGATCACAGTGTCATTTCAATTCCATTTAATTCTACAAACACTTATTAAAGTGCCTTCTATGTGCCAGACACTAGAGATAAAAAGACAACAAGCTTTGTCTTTTTCTTTGTCTTTGTCTCAAGAATTTACCATGTTCCACAGACTACCAACAACAAAGAATTCATCCCCAAGAAGTCAATTTACTGGTAATGAGCTTCTCAGTACTCAACTAAGCTAGGCTTCTAAAAGCCTAAGTCTCTTACCAGGACCTAACTCAAAGCATATCCTTCATGGTAGAAGTTGTTAGAAGTTGTATTCTACAGAGGTAACCTATGTAAATAGAGTGAGGGGAGGAAAGAGAAAAGGAAGGGAGGGAGGGAGGGAGGGAAAGAAGGAACGAAGGAAGGAATTTAGTCCAGCCATTCTGGAGAGCATATTTAGGAAAAAAGGGAGGGGGAAGTTAAAACAAGTAGATATATTCACCATTTCTTTCCCAAAAGATGTACCCCATTGAGAAGCCTTTTTCAAATACTATTTATTCATAGGTCTCTATGGACTTTTTCCTCCCTGCCTCTTCCCTCCAATACCAGAAATTTACAAAAATATTTCCCAAAGTATACTTCAACACTGAAGACATTTGGTCCTCTGACAACTCCCCATGATCTACTTGAGTAGATTCATACCTTTTCCTTACTGCAGACAGCAAGGAAAATATTTGATACAAGAGAGCAACTTTCTGTTTATAGACATTTCTTTTTCACGGTTTTGTATTTAAGAAGGAAATTTGCCACTTATATGTACAAAACAAATTGGATTACAC
>NW_027187419.1:39996331-40045706 GCF_028583685.1 Petaurus breviceps papuanus | reverse complement strand
GCAAGTGAATCTGTATAATCTTGGACCCAAAAGGCCATTTTGTTTCAGAAATCATCCATCTACCTCTCCTCAGGCTGCTAGTTAAGTTAGTTCACAGGAGACTTACAAGGATAACCAATTCTAGTTTCTAATTACCCTTTCTATTAGAAAATTCTCACCTACCTCTGGATGGAAAATCTAAAGTAAATCTCAGTAAGATGTTAAAGCGTTATATTTACTTGAGCTAAATACCAAAGAAGCTCTTAGGCTTGGAGTGCTGCCTTCCAGTCCTTCACATTGAAGTCTTGTCTACACAAAATTTGAGAAATCAGCTCCCTTCGTCACTGTCATTATCTGAAAGCTGACTATCTTAGTTCTTTTTGTGTGGACTTGTCTTCCCTCTTAACTTGGATGATCTTTGGCTGCCTATTCACAAATCTAACTGAAGTTGGTCCAAAGTTGGCAGAGACAAGACGGGAAATACAAATCAGTTCAAGTAACTTCTAATGAAAGAAAAGTTTGGTTGGAAAACACATTGAAGCTTTTGAACAAACATTATCCTCATCCCTCTTAACAAATAACTGAACACTGGCTATTGTTACTCATGACATCTGTATGCAGTAAAGTATCCATTAGCCAAAAAGTCTGTTGAGAACATTGAATTAATTAGAATTTTTGTTCTTGTTCTTATCCTCTGCTATTGACAAAATGATAGGAGACCGAGCTCATGAAAGGTATTCATTAAAAGCTAGAATAAAATCAAACAAGTTCTGTGGTCAGTAGAAATTAACTACTCTTCCAATCTCCCAAGTCTTTAGCATCATAATCACACCCAGATCTTCAGACTTTTTCATTCCCAATATCCAGTCATATCCTCAATCTTACTAATTCTACATCCACAAAGACTCTTCTATTCATTGCCTTCTCTTCATTCATGTGGTCATCACTCTAATTGTGTGTTATCACCTGTCACCTGTATTTTATAATAGCCTCCTAATTGATCTCCTTGACTCCAATCTTTCCTCTTTTCTTATCCATCTTGCACATAGCTGTCAGATTGCCATTCTTAAAGCATAGGCATGACCATGTCACTCCCCTGCTCAAAAACATCCAACTTTGAGTGGATCCATATTCCCCTCAGATTAAAATACGTATTTTTGTTTGACATTTAAAGCCATTCACAATCTGTCTTCTAACTAACTTGACCAAACGTTGCACATTTCTCCCCTTTGTGCATTCTACTTTCAGAAAAAGTGACCTACTTTCCATCCCAGTACTTAGCATTCTGTTTTCTATAGCTTTTCCTTGATACAAGCAGGGATTGCTCTCCCTCTATGTTTCTGCCCTTTGGAATCCCATCCCTCCCACCCCCGACTTCCAGCCTTCTACATGACTTCTTTCTTGATGACCCCAGTTGTTAATTCCCCCAAATAACTTTGTAGTCATCTTTTATATGCTTTGCATGCATTTATTTTTATAATATTACAAGTCCTCCCCCTCATAGAGTGTAAGTTCCTTGAGGGCAGGTATTATTTCATGTTCATACATTTCCAACATGTAGCACACCTTATAGTAAACAATAAATGCTTACTGAATTGAATACGTCCTAATCTCCTACCTATACAACTTACGTCTATGAATCTTAACAATGATTACTGATCTTCAAAGCAATGATGCTATGTATTGTAGGATCCTGAATTTTAAAATAAAAGATCCAATTGCATAAAATGTCATTATCCAGAAGCGAATTGGACTAGTTACCTCACAAGAGTGAGCAATGAACAGCCTGAGAGTTGCATGTATACCTGGGAAATGCGAAATCACCTAGAGAAAGGCCCCTGGCATGTTGGGTAGTCAGGGTAAGGAGGAATAATGGACAAAACAGACATTAATCCCAGGAGAGTAGAAGGAAGTTTACGGTGTTCACCATTAGAGGGAGTACCCACATTGATGAGCCCACAGATTTGTTATGTGCTAAGCTTACTAAGACAGAACTCATCCATTTTAATAAGATTTCCAACAAGATTTGAAATTAAAAGGGCTATCTGTTTAACTCTCAGACAATAGTATCCTCCAAAATTTTAATGCCAAACTATCACATTCCCCAAATCTCACATAGCATCATGGGAAGGACGTTGGCTTTGGAGTCAGAGAATTTGGGTTCCAAACTGGGCTCTATCATGGTTGCCTTTGGGCAAATCACTTTTCCTTTTCTGAGCTAGAACTTTTGAAATCTATTTAAGGAGAGATGGCATCAAAGGTACCTTCCAGTTCTCAATCCTGTGATCCTATTTTCAAGGTTTGCTGGCTAAAAATAAATGAACCCATTTCTCTGAATTTTCCCAAAGATCAGATTCATAAACTTATATGGATCAGAGGAGTTGGAAGCTAAAGTAGAACTGTGATCTGTCTGTCAACACTCCCAGATGTCCTCCTATGACTGTGGTGCAAGCTCCAAGCAGGCTGCAGACTTCCTATTAAAAGGTGTAGCCGAAAATCACAGATTAGAGCCCAGCTGCTATCCTCCCAACCATCCCAGTCTCTCCTGCAGCAACTGTCACTGGCTTTCTAACCATAAGTGGGCTTTCCATTTGCTCACTCATTGTCCAGGCAGTAAATGGTTCCAGTGTGACAGAGACCCTGCCTGCTCCCTCTTGGCCCTCAGACTTGGCCTGTTTGTGTGCTGTAGGAAGCTTGTGGTGCCACACAGTCACTAATGGAGCTGAAAAGGTGACCAGGGCTTATTATTCCCGAGGTAATCTTGAAGGTCACAATGCCACTCATGCAGCTTTCTATCTGAAAGAGGAAGGCGGGGGAGCCCATTTAAGAGGTTAGCACTTTAGCAGGTAGGGACAGAAAGCGGGATGTAAAAGTTTCTGGTATTCCTCTGCAGCTGCAGCTTAATCAAGAGAGAAATACCTTTCCTGGAAGACCTCTGCATCTGCCATTACACACATGGCCTGATGAGAATGCATTCCTTTCTCAGTCACTGTGCTGCTCTCACCTAGGGTATAATGTTGTAAGTGCTTTTTTTATTATGAAAATCTGTCTCTTCTGGGATGGCAGAGCTCAGACAGGCAGTAGAGAACAAGAGTAATGGCACAGCTGTGCCCAAAGGTCCTAACAAGCAGAGAATAGCCACTTGGGTCCCCAGAACTTCTTCAGTCTGATTCACAAAAGTGCCTCTGTTGCATTAGAGAAAATAACCTGAGTTTCCAATTGAGTGGGGTCATCTTCCTGAAGCCTGCAAGTAAAGCTCTGTGGTTCCAGACCTCTTAATGGCATTTCCAGGGGCCCAGTCTGCTGCTACTTCTCTTTCTTCCTGCTTTTTAGACACAATGACCCCATCTGTAAAATGGGGATAGTAACAGCACCTACTTCTCAGGGTTGTTGTCAAGATCAAATGAAATAATAAATGTAAGGCACCTGGGACAGTGCCCAGCACATAGTAAGTACCATATAAATGCTAGCCATTTATCATCATCATCATCATCATCATCATTATATCACTGGTGATTTCACAAACCTCCATTCAAAAGAGGGAAGCTGTTGGAACAAGGATTCAGAAGTAGGAAGTCCCTACTATCTCTGGAAGCCAAAATTCTAGGAGTAACAAGGAGCTGATCATTTATCTTTCTCAACCTGTCTCCCCATCTGGATGGTGAGTTGTTTTTATTTAATGTCATAGTCATTGTTATTCCCTTCTGCCTAATTCCTGACATATACTTCACTCCTCAATCTCCTCAAGTGATTGTCCTACCTAAGAGCTTACCTCTACACATAATTTGGCCATATCCATGACCTTGAACCCTGACCTCCCCCCTCTGAGTTGAGATTAATCTCAATTCAATTCCATTCCGTTCAACTCAACAAGCATTCATTAAGCCCTTACCATTTGCTGGGCGCTGCCTTAGATGCTCAGGCAGCTAGATTTTGCAATGGATGGAGCACTGGACCTGAAGTCAGGAAAATGATTTCAAATCTGGTCTCAGACACTTACTAGCTGTGTGATCCTGGGCAAGTCTCTTAACCTTGTTTGCCTCAGTTTCCTCTTCTGTAAAATGAGCTAGAGAAGGAAATGGCAAACTACTCCAGTATCTTTGCCAAGAATACCCCAGATGGAGTTGGGAATGACTAAAATTACTGAAGAACAACAGCAACTCTTAGATGCTGGAGATAAAAAGACAAAAATAAATCAGTCCTTAAATCCACGGAACTCACATTCTCCTTGGTGGAAACACATGCATATCAAGTAGATCTAACTTGTGCCCCATCCCCACAAGATTTGTGCTTAGATCAACTGTATTCAATGTTGGGATGTCCTGACAATACCCCTTTTTGGATATGGGGGGAGGGGGGATAGAGAGAAACAGAAATAGAGAGAGAGAGAGAGAGACAGAGATGCAGACAGAGACAGATAGAAACAGAGGGAGAGGGAAGGGAGGTTAGGAAAGTTTTTTTGCAGGTGGGATTTGAGCTCATTTTTGAAGGAGACCAGGAAAGCCTGTCTCTGACACTTACTAGCCTTGTAATGATGGGAAAGTCACCTAACCTTCACCTAACCTTTCTAATCCCTTCTTCATTTGTAAAATGGGGAAGTAATATTTCTAGTACCTCCCTCCCAGGGCTGTTGTAAGGCGCAAAGGAGATAATACAGTGTGTCCCAAAAGTCTTAGTGCAGTTGTAAGCACAAAACTGCACTAAGACTTTTGGGACACGCAGTATACCATCCTGTATCTCCCTTCCCTTTCACTATCAAACTCCTAGAAACTCTCCTTCACTGCAGAGCTCCTAGAAGGAGTTGTCTACATTCACTTACTCCAGTTCCTCAATTCCATTCACTTCTTAACCCCTTACAACAAGGATTCCAACTCGACCACTTAACTGAAACTATTCTAATGTTACCAGCGATCTCTTAACTACTAAGTCCAGTGACCTTTTTCTTAGTCTTCATCTTCTTTAATCTTGACCTCTCTGAAGCTTTTGATGTTGTCAGCCACACCTTCCTCCCCGCTATTAGAACAATACCCTTCCCTGTCTGACAGCTCCTCAGTACCTTCTTGGTTTATCTGTCATCTCCGAGACCTCCATAATCATGGCTGTTTCCCCAGACTTTTTCCTAGTCTCCCTTGCTTTCTCTTCCCCTTTTAGATTTCATCAATTCCTGTGGATTCAATTCTCATCTCTAAATAGATGGCTCCCAAATTCATCTCTCTAAGCCCAAGCTTTCCCTGACTCCAATATTGAATCTCCAACTGCCTGCTGGAGAGCTCTCTTCAGCATCTCAAACTCAGCACATTAAAAATGAGTAGTTGTTGTTCAGTCATTTCCGACTCTTTGTGACCCAATCTGGGGTTTTGTTGGCAGAGAGACTGGAGTGGTTGCCATTTCCTTCTCCAGATCATTTTACAGATGGGGAAACTGAGGCAAACAGAATTAGGTGACTTGCCCAGGGTCACACAGTTGGTAAGTGGCCGAGGCCAGATTTGAACTCAGGAAGGTGAATCTTCCTGACTCCAAGCTTGGTACCCTATCCACTCTATCTACCTAGCTGCCTATTCAAAATGAGACAACAGCATTCTCCCTGAACTAGCCTATTTTGAAGGCATTATCATCTTCCTAGTCACGCAGCTCATCACCTTGAGCTTTTCCCTTGCTTTCACCCTCTCCCTCTATTCAATCCATTTTCAGATCTTGACAACTCTGTCTCTGTGACATCCCTTTCCACTCCCATGGTCACTGAGTTCAGGCCCTCATCTTCTGCTAGGACTATTGCAATAGGCTCCTTCCTGGTCTCCCTATTTCCAATCCTCCCCCTCCAATGCATCCTTCTTAGAATTTCCAAAATAACCTTCCTAAGGTGTAGATTTCATCTTCATAAATCTGGTCATCCTAATGCTAGTATAAGTACTACAAAAGCATGGAACTTGTCATATCCTTCTTATCATTTCTCACCTCTGCGCTACAAGGCAGCCATACTAAAGAAACAGTGATTCTTGATCCAATGTCTGTCCCACTCAGAAGTGTGTTAAACCTTTTTTTCCTGAAGCAGGGCCTAATCCCATGGCTTAGGTAGCCTAATGCCTACAGATAGAAGCAAGGGGAATGATTGGACCAGGTTAGAGAAAATGGATTTGAGGATGAGAAGGATAATAGGGACAGTTTAGACTTGTGATTTCACCATTGTAGAGAACTCCCGGTGTAGAAATGCCTTCCACAATACAGATAGTTCCCTAGGGTACTCAGGGTTAGTGACTTGCCCATGATTGCACAACTATTATGTATCTAGAGACAGTGCTTGACCCAAAACGTCCCTTACTCCAAAGCCAGCCCTTGAACTACCATAATAATACTACATAAATAAGATATAAGAGCATTTCTTCACCTTACTCTGTAATGCAATTTTTGAAATAAGTCAGATATTCAAAACACTTTCACTAAAGCAAAGTATTGGCTCCCATACTCAGTATGTAATTTGCTAGTGGATGAAATGATTGGCAGGTATGGCCAAATCACAGAGGCACCACACTTTTTGAAAAGAAGTGATGACCTCTGATGAAACACTACAACTAATTAAACAGCAGGTTCATCATGTATCCACTCAACAAATATTTGAATGCTCCTTTACATACCACCATGCTAGGTACCATAGGGAATATTTACAGGTTCCTACCTCAGCTCCCCAGCCATTCACAATCCAGACAGGGAGACAAGACACACAAGCACAGCAAAAGTTAATCAGTAGAAGACAGCAATGTGTGGGCAGCACAAGCTGTATTCCAAAAGGTTATCTTCAAGACAGTTATTTGGAACAATTTCCCCAGAGGGTTAGTTTTCCAGGCCAATCCACAAAAGTTTAATTCTTTACTGAAATGCTCTAATTATAATAGCTTACATTTGCCTGGCACTTTACAAAGGGCCGACCCTATGTGGTTAATAACAATGATAATAACAATAATAATAATCTAATATTTTCATAGCACTTCAAAGTTCTACAAAACATTTTACACAAGTTATTTTATCCTCACAGCACTGCTGTGAGGGAAGTGCTATTCTAATCTTTATTTGACAGAAGGGGAAATTGAGGGTCAGAGAAATAAAGTGACTTGCCAGTAGGTATCTGAGCAATGTTTTTTCTAAAGAATAAAAAGCTTTATTTAGATGCCTTTTTTTTACCCTTTGAATAGTTTATCTCATTCCAAATAGATTCCCCTTGCATTGACCATGAATACTTTTCTTTTATTTTTAAAATTTATAATTTATTTATATTTAAAATTATTTTCTTTTTAAATTTTGTATTCCAAATTCTCTCTGTCTCCCTATTACTCCCCCCACACACACTTGAGAAGGCAAACAATATGATATCAATTATACAGGTAAAGTCATGCAAAACATAGTTCCATACTAGCCGTATCACAAAAAATCAACAAAAAAAGTGAGAAAATTATGCTTCAATTTGCACTCAGAGTTCCTCAGTTCCCTTTGGTGGTGGATAGCATTTTTCCTCATCAGTCCTTAGGAATTGTCTTGCATCATTTTATTGATCAGAGTATACAAGTCTTTCACAATTGATCATCATTCCAACTTTGCTGTTATTGTGCGCAATGATCTCCCAGATCTATTCACTTCACTTTGCATTGGTTCATAAAGGTCTTCCCATGTTTTTTTTTTTAATCTGCCTTCATCATTTCTTATAACAAAATAACACCCCATCACAATTATGCACCACAACTCATTCAGCCATTCTTCAATTGATGGGCATCTGAGGAATGGTTTTAAATCAGACCTCAGTTTGAACTCTTAAGTCTAGTGCTGTATCCTCTGTGCCAACATTAACTCTAAGCAGGTAGAAATAGATTAACTGCATAGGTGTTGTAAAGACTGATAACGCTTTATTGAGGGAAGCACTAACACCTGTATTAAACAAGCATTAGACATAGAAGGACTAAGGTACCTACAATAAAATAAATATATAAGTGCCTGCTATGTGCCAGGCTAAATGTTTGTGTGCTAAGATTCTTGCTCAAGCAGATAGAAGTTAGTAGGAGAGCTAAATTTTAAATCCAACTTTTCTCCCTTGTAGTATCTTACTCTTTCAATTATATTGTGTTACCTATCATCTGCAAAAGGGAGAAAAGTCAAAGGAAAACATCCTGTTGCAATATTAGTGGTTAAAAACAAGTTGTTTTTAATTGTCTTGAATTCTGAGTCTTGGGGAAAGACAAGTTTAAACAAAGAAGGATGAAGTGGTCAGCAGCATTATTTGAAACTTCACAAGGAAGCTTTTGGACACGTTTAAAGGCTTCCAAGTTAAGGACTTTATTAAAAAATATTTCAAATGTCATTTTTAAACTATATTTTTCATTTTTTCTTGATATAGGCCCATCACTAGTGTCAGTCTTATCTGACATATCAAACATAAAGGTCATTTTTTACATTTGTATGTTATGAGACAGAGGGGAAGAAGAAAAGGGGAAGAGGAAGGGAAGGAGGGGAAAGAGACAGATAGAGACACAGAGTTACCTGAGATAGCTGAATAAAAATTAAAGTAAGAGGGGGAAGAGGAAAAGAATTAAAGTGTGTGTGTGTGTGTATTGTTGTTGTTCGTCCTTCATTTTTTAAAAAGACCAGTGACATCATGAGGGTGATGTCTTGATTTGTGAGGCAGAGCTGTGCAAAGTCATCAACCTCAATCTCTCTTCTAGTCATCGAAGTCCAGTGGCAAAACAAAAGTCAAGATGACCAGCAACAGCCCAGGATGCAATGAATGCCCTTGGCATCTTCTAAGTCTGATTGAATGTGCATATAAGAGTGAGGAAGAGGGGCGGCTGGGTAGCACAGCGAGTAAGAGCACCGTCTCCAGTGTCGGGATGACCTGGGGGATCGAATCCGGGCTCAGGTACTCAGCACCACACCCAGAAATAACTGGCTGTGTAACCTTGAGCAAGTTACTTAACCCCAATTGCTAAAAAAAAATTTAAAAAAGAATGAAAGACCACCACCAACAAAAAAGGGGGCGGCCAGGTAGCACAGCAAGTAAGAGCACCGGCTCCAGTGTCAGGACGACCTGGAGATCGAGTCCCAGGCTCAGACACTTAGAACCCACCCAGAAACACCTGGCCGTGTAACCTTGAGCAAGTTACTTAACCCCGATTGCTTAAAATTAAATTAAATTTAATTTAAATTTTAAAAAAGAGTGAGGAAGAGATTGAGGTATAATTGAGAAGTAAGTGTTGGAAGGTAAAAGAAGAGACCTAAGATGGGGTGATGGAGAACAAAAGTGTATGTTCACCATTTTCAGAGTGAAGAAAGGATACAGCAGGAAACAGATAGTGGTTTTCTCAGTCTTCCACTAACGTAGCTTGGATGCTTTCCCAGTTGCTATGGAGCAGGACAGGATAGAAATGGAAGAGAGTAGCCCCAGACTAGGAGAGGAAAAAGAAACAGGAAGGAAATTGATCCTTCCTTCTTAAGAGACATTTGTAAACTGGGGAGTTGTCTGTATGTGATTAGGTACCATTTGAGGCCTCCAAACAATAAATAACTTAAACTCAGAAGCAAGAGATAATCAGTCTCATTACCTTCATGAAGCCTGAAGTAAAACTCCAACTGGCCTAGAAATCTTAAGTATCAATTCCAAAAGGGGCAGTGCAGTTCTGGAAATCAGAGGATATCTCAGTGGGTGGCATCAGGGGAATACAGCAACAGGTGTTAAGACCATGAGATAACTGAAATCAAAGTCAGGCACCAGGGAGTTGGTTATAAGGGCAAGATCCCAATCCCTACGGCACTTACTGTGCCTAAAGAGATCGATTTCACTAGGGTCAAAGTAAACCAGCAGTAAGATGGATCTTATGCTGAGACAAAGAGCCATTCAAATATGGCCTCTTCTCGCCCTACTAGGCCAGGATTGATACCAAAGCATAGTATATTACTGAGAGATCAGGCACACTTTCCAGAGTTAGAGGCCTTTCAGAGCACCGAGCCAGGTAGACTACTGCAGTCTATATAGAAGGAAGAAAGAGTTGTATTAGGAAGTAATTGAAGATACAGCTGGAGGCATAATATAATAAAGCCTAAACTCCTTAAAGGCCAGGCTAAGACATTTGGATTTTATCATGTAGGCAATGGGAGCCATTGAACGTTTTGGAGCAGTAAAGTAGCAAGGGATTGCTTCAGTTCACTCAGGCTATTCCCTGAGCTTTATAACTTACTCAGATTCCAGGAAATCAATAAATCAAATATTTTAATTTCTCCCAATTACAAAATGTTGTTTTTCCCTTAAAAGACTTCTGTTAGTGCTATTAAATGTTTGTCCCTCCACCCCCCCCAAAAAAAAACCACATTATTGAAACTCAGCCACAGTGTCAATGACACTCTGTGAAGTTAGGATTCAGTCAAAGCCCCACACTTGAGGACCTAGAGGGCCACATGTGGCCTCAAGGTCACAGGTTCCCCACCCCTGGCTTAGCCCATCATGTATCTGATATGAATTCTGTCATTTTGAGGGAAATATCTTCATCCCCAAAAGACTCATCTGACTGTAAGAGATGTAACCATTAAGGAGACATGAGAAGGATTAAGCTGACATTTTGGCAAAAGTGGGGCCTATGGGACAGAAAGTTAAGTTCAACTTCTCATTATATAGTTGAGGGAACCGAGGTTCAGAAAAGTCAATAACAAGATAGACTTCATAGAGTGCAATAGTTTTGATTCTATTTTTGTGATATTTTTCACATCTGTCCTCTTCCTCTCTATTGCCACTACTATCACCCTGGTGATGACGTCCTAATGATGCTAAACAGACCCTCATCACGGCCTGCCCAAACCATTTCATAGCTCCCCGAGCAAGATCTCCTCTCTCTATGCTCTTCACTCCATCGCATGCTTCACACATCATTTGTACTGATAGAAAAATTTCAACCTACCAGGTAAACTAGATGATTTCTCAGGTAACTTTCATCTCTAAATCTACATGCCCATGATCCTAGGTAAATTTGAAGGTCCTTAGCCATTTGACATTGAGGCTTCTCCATAATATCCTGTTCCCTGCCCCCCGCCCCCAGTCTTTTTGGCCTTATCTCATACTACAAATCAACCCATGGGATTCATGGTTCTTTACACACTCCCTAAGCTTTTCTGGTTCTGTGCCTATGAGCAGCAAGGACAACCAGCCTTTGATCATAGCCTTCCCTGTGCCTAGAATGCCCTCCTCATTCCCCTCTCCCTCTTAAATTCTACCCCATCCTTTAAAGCCCAACTGAACATGCCCAGTGTTCCTGCCACATTTGTTAGTAATTTTCCCCATCCCTTGGCCTTTACGTAGTACTTTTCTTGCACCTCTCTTCTGCATTAACGATGTATTATTTGATATTACAGTTATTTGTATTTGAATGGTATCCATTTGTAGATTGTAAGCTCTATAAGGGCAAGGACCAAGTCTTATCTAAGCTTTCCGTATTTGCCACCATTTATCACTGTGCTCAGTGATATTTATACACACAGAGTGTATAAATGACTTTTCTTAAGTTGAATTAGAGCTGAAAGAGGCTTCAGTATATAGTCCAACACCCTCATTCTCATTTTTAATTAAATGTTTTTTTTTTAATTAGCAAGCATTTATTTTCTCTCCATATGGCCATAGCCCCCTAAGAAAGAAAAGAGGGAAGGAAGGAAGGAAGGAAGGAAGGAAGGAAGGAAGGAAGGAAGGAAGGAAGGAAGGAAGGAAGGAAGGAAGGAAGAAAGGAAGGAAGGAAGGAAGGATGGAAGGAGAGATGTCAACAAATGTAGCCATTCTGGAAAGTAATTTGGAGCTATGCTCAAAAAGTTACTGAGTCATGCACCCCCCCCCCCGACCCAGTACTAGCTCTAATATGCCTATATCTCTAAGAACTCAAAGATGCATATTTATAAAAATATTTATAGCATTTTTTGGTGGCAACCCCTCTTTTTTATTACAGCTAAAGTCCATAGAAGAACTATAATAACACCAATAATAATAACTATAACAACAACAATAATAGTTAACCAAGATTACAATCCAGGTATGCTTCTTTCTAGTCTTTTCCCACAATACACTGCACATTCTCAGACAGAGGAGAGATGGGTTGGGTTATTAGACCCCCAAAGGAGCCTCAGAAGGGGGAGCCACCTGGAGACTGTCCCATTATGTGAGCTGCACAGGTGACTTCCACTGGCCCACTCACAGAGGGAAGCCATCCACCTGGCTGTGGTAGGTGGGTGTAGTGAGCCATCTCATCCACGGTCATTAGATTCACACAGCTGGAAGTCAAAACCCACCTGTCCTCGAGATTCCATTCTCCCTTTACTTTGCCAGGTGCAGGGGCAGGGAGGGGAGAGAGGGAGTCCCTGGTGATGTTACTTTGTAGTGTACCCATGCACTCAGAATCTGTATGCACATACAGTTGAATTGTTTTAAGCCCGTCAAAATACAATTATTTCATTTTCTTTCCCCATTCCAAATTGCGAGTGTTTGGAAATAAATTGTTCCCAGGGCCGCTGATTTGCAAGGGCAAAATTCGAATGCAGAAAACAGGTTCAGTGGAGTGATTGGAATTTCCATTACAATTACAGTGCTTTTCAACCATATGATTCTCTGCTTTCCTCCTATACATCAACCCAGTGGTGATTGTGCTTTGCAACAGAAACCTGCTCTGCCTGGGCTCCATCAGCATACCCATCACCCAGCCCCAGCTGGATGCCTCAGCTGTAGAGGGGATTAGGACTGAGCTCCAGAGTAAGCCACTGATAAAACTGGAGTGTCCATCGAAGCCCTGCTTCTGCAATGCAGACCAAAATAGAGACCTCCTCTTTTAGTGATCCAGAATGTGTGACTGCCCAGGTCACAGAATTTGATGTGGGGAAAAGAAATACAAAAATAGAATGGAATGGGATCCTGCCAATGAGGAGAAGAATCCTCTTCTCCAGCCCAGCTCAGTACAAGGCCCATTTGTCCTTGGCTCTGAAGATCTGTGCTCAAATCCTGTTTCACGTTACCCGTGTGTAATGTCATGTAATGCCAAGGAAAGGCAAGTTCCCAAGGTTCAAAATACCAGCATAGGTGCTCTCCATTTTATTCAATGACAAACCAAGAACAGAGAGGATCAAAACATGACTTCATTCAAAATACAGCATTTACTAAGTGTGATTAAATAATCTCCAAGTACTACCCCACCCCAGGACCTTCCAATCATTCAATCAATTACAAAGTCCCTGGTCTAAATACTTCTCCACCCCTAGGCTATACCTTCATTTAGTCCACCACAAAGCCCCTCTTCTCAAATGGAGATTAGTTTCCAAACATAAGTAAAGTACCTTCATTTGTTCAATCACAGAGCACAGAAAGGTCCCCACCCCTGGATCACAATTCAGTCTACCCCAGAGTTACATCAAGTTTAAACACAGCACTTAATACCCAGATGGAGGTCTTTTCTTCATCTTGACAGGAGGCAAGTTCTCAGCAATCTTAGTTCCTGGGGAGACAAGGCTTAGCAAGGCCACAAGATACATTGCCAGTCTCTTCATGAATTCATCCTCTGCCTGTAGAACAGTCCTAGAACCCCTGAAAACATTAGCAAAACCCTCTCCCAGGATTTCTGTAAACATACAACAAGAAAATCCTTCTTCAGGGCTTCTGAACCAACAGAAAGGTTCCCAGACCCCTGCAATAACAGCACTGTCCTTCACCAGTGGACAGTATTCACTCTGTCTGCAGGACAGTCTCCAGACCCCTGCAACAACAGCACTGTCCTTCACCAGTGGACAGTATTCACTCTCTGTCCGCAGGACAGTCTCAGGATCTCTTAGCCAACAGCCAGGTTCCAGGACTTCTTCAACAGGACTATCTTTCACCAGTGGACAAATCTGGCAAAACAACATCAAAACAGACAGACAAAGTACCAGCAAAACAGCCATGTCTCCTCAGTCCTTGGCAGCTCCGGGGGCAGGTCTCAAAAGTCCAGGGCGATTCAAAGTGGCCCCCAGCAATTCTCTTAGTCTCTCTCTCTGCCTCCACGAGGTGCTGCTTCCAAAAAGTTCTTCTGCCTCTCTCTTGTCTCTCCAAATCTACGTCACCAGCTCCTCCCAGTTCAGGACTCTCTTTTCACATCAACAAGTCCATCCCACAGGTGGGATTAACAAGCTCTGGGTTTTAACACAATCAATTTGAAAACCAAGCCAATACAGGGGAATCTTTATGTTCCATTACTATCACACTGTGTGACCTTGGGTCATCATCACCATAATACTAGCACTTACATAGCCCTACAAGGTTTGCAAAGCACTTTACATGTGTTATCTTATTTTAACCTCACAATTCAGGGGAGGAAATTGAGGTCAAGAGAAGTTAAGTGACTTTTTCCAGGGCCACACAGCTTAGCACATACATATCTGAGGCAGGATTCAAACTCAAGTCTGCCTGATCCTAAATGCAGATCTCTAGCTATACCACCTAGTAGTATCACAACCTCCCTAGGCCTCTGAGGTGTTAGACCGGATCTCCCTCCTGAAGTTTCTCCTAGACCTATGATCCTCTGTCAGCTAACTTCCTTCTGCCTCGGTTACCTCATTGATCAATAGTCTCTGCAATCCCTTCTAGCTCTAGAACTATGATCCAGGCTTCTAACCCAAGAGTCAGCCATGGGATCCAGGGAGATGGGAATCACAATATAGCACCCAACTCTATTTCTCTCCAGCCAAAGACTTGTTTCCCCTGGCATGAATCTGCATGGGGCTGCAGATTTTCAAGGGTCATTCTGGTGAGAAACTTGCCCACCCTAGCAGACTTGATGTTCAGCACCCCATTTCATTTCCTTTTTGTACCTTTCTCACCTTCCTCCTCCCACATCACCTCTTTGACCATAGGTCTTCCCTCAAACCCCAGTACAGTTCTAAAAGCATCCTCCCCAGCTTCCCACCCGTGCCCCCGACTCCTCCTCTAGCTGGAGCAATTCAGGTGGAAACTAAAGACCCTGGAGGGAAATATGAACCTATATCCCTAGCAGCAGCATCTAGTTCATGGAGCCCTGGTCTGGGAATTAGAAGAACTAGTGGTTTGTCCTAGCTTTATCCTGACTCACTCTGTGCTTTAGGACAAGTAACAACCTCAATGGACCTATTACCCTCTTGTAACATGATCTTTTCCCCTTCCATGAAAATTTTATAAAAACCATCAATGGATCCCACTGCTAACTGAATAAAGCCCATGCTCTTTAGCATGGCATTCTTCACAATCTGAGTCCCAACTACCTTTCCAACCTTCTCTTTCACTATTCCCCCTCAATTACTGTACAGTGAAGCCAATTTAGACTGTTTACCACCCACAGAACACATCCTGAGCTCCTCCACAACTTTATTCTAGTATTCCCTACTCTAGAACTCTCCTCCTAGTTCTTGGCAATCACCGCTCTCTATCTCTTTGTACCTCTCCCTCCCTTAGTTCATGTCCTCCCTCTCTTTCCTTAGTTCATTCACAAGTCCTTAGTTCATGTTCTCCCTCCCTCCCTTAAGCCTTCTTTCATTCTTCCAGGCAGAAGCGATCTCTTCTTCTGATTCACCAACTACATGGTTTTTATTAATTTTTTTGCCACTATTGTGAATATTCTAGTTTTCAGTGTAGTTATAGGGTATGCATCCTGTCTTCCATCTCTCTATAGAGTAAGCCTCTTGAGGACAGGAACCTTGTCATTCATCTTAATATCTCCCCTAGAGCTCTGCACATATATTGAATTCAGTTGTTCAATCAATATTTGTTGAGTGAATGAAAGATAAAACAATTGCTTTGCAAACCATACATTGCAAGGCAGTGCTTCAAAAGATCCACAGTTTCAACAATGTGGGCACTCACTCTACATGTGGGTATTCATTCCCTCTATCAGTGAAGGTCACAGCCCTTATAAACAGTTTTATGAGTGTCTGTGGCCAAGACAAGCTCAACACCTGGAATCCTTAACCCCTCTTAGCTACCCACCCTGGTTAGCTGCCATAAGGCCCCCAGTTCATCAGGAGCCTGAAACCAAAGTCTCTCCAACTTCATAGGACCTGGCAGGGCTTTGACTCCATTGCCATAGCCTTTGAGAAAACTTCAATAGTTCTATTCCACAATGAGGTAGGACTTTAATGGATTCTGGAGGTAAATATACTATATATATACATACACACATACATACATATAGACATATATGTGTGTGTGTGTGTGTATAAGGGCCTATGATGTCACCAACATGAGGGACTTCTACCATAGCCCATCTTTGACTTACTAGACCATAGGTTTATAGATTTATATCTGGAAGAGTTCACAAGGCAATTCCTCATTTTACATATGAGGAAACTGAGGATAAGGGCACAGAAGGAATGAATAGCAGAGCCAAGATTCAAACCCAGGTCTTCTGACTCCAGGGCCAGCTTTCTTTCACTGTTCTTAGAGGTCCCTAGAAAAGTCTGAGAGCATCACCAGAAGCACAAAGAAATTGAGTGACTTGACCTGAGTCATTTAGCTAGTTGTAAGGGGCCCAAATTGAACCCAAACATTTCCAGGCCTAAGCCCTCACATGAACTTCTTTATCGGGTTTCCTCTGCTGGAAATAAAAGCATTGTTTAAATACATTGGGATAGTGGGAAAGTTTGTCTTAAGTTAAATCTCAGATAGAAAGTCAGGCAGACTCTGCAACCAAGGTGGAAAAGAAGAATCAAAAGCAGGATCTGGGGCAAGAACAAGTTGAAATTCTCCCCCTTGCCTTTAATCCATATGCCACTACCATGTACCCTTGTATCTCATTAACCTGAGTGTTCTATTTTCCCCCTCACCATGGTAATGTGTGATTAATTCCAAGGCTATTGTGTGCCTGGCCTTTCTCCTCATCATCGAAGGCCAAGGCTGTGCTCAGGATTCCCAATTTCGTTGCATTAGAAAAATAAAAATAAAATGAATCCACATCCCCTTGTGAATGTAAAAGTGCCCTGGTGAAAGGTTAGTCTAAATAGTAAATTGAATGGAGACATCGTGGCAATGTGGCTTATTATGGGCAATATGAATAACAAAATAACGGGAGAAGGTAATCGTTCAGCAAGAAAAATGTGTTGTCATTTTGATTCATGCTTTTCCAGAAGCCTCTAAGAGTCTTTACCCAAGGTGGGAATGAGCCTGACATTAGAGGTCATTGCCAGATCCTCCAGGTACTACTTGTCTACTCTAACTTTCCTGAGATAGGGAGGTATGGAGAGGTAAGGTGGGGATGGTAGGTAAGAAGAATGGAAGAAGGTAGAGGATGTAGTTACAAATTCAGAGTCAGAGTCAAGACGTGGGTTCACGTGATTCTTTCTGTGGGATCTTGGGAAAGACTCCACCTCTCCAGGCCTCACTTTCCTCTTCTTTAAATAAGGATTTGAACTTAATGAATTCTATAGTCCAGCTCTAAATCCTATGATTTTAGGAAAAGTTCGTGGCTGGAGGCATCTTTGCAAATGATTTTCAGAAACCCTCCAGGCTCTATAAATTCCATGTAGCTGGCAAAATGTATTTTGGCCCCCTCTTGAAGGGCTAGCCTTTGAACAATCAAAGTCAGCAGCTACCTAAGACTGTGATTTGATCAGCACCAGGCAAGCTCTCCCAACCACAAAAATATCTCTGCCAAGTCTGTCACTGAACCTGAAATTCAGTCATTAGAGATTCATTCCATTGGGCCTAAAGAGCTTTTCAGGTATTCAAGTCTCCTATTAAAATGCAAATAATCCTGGGGCTATAAACCTTTACCAGTTGATACCTTAAGGTGAATTATGATGACTAGCTAAGAATAAAGTGCTACAAATGGGAGACAGGAGATGAGTATAGAAAAGGCTGTAGGAAGGCTACAAAGGCTTCTACTCCTATTTCACTGTTAGGTAGCTTCATCTGCCTTCCTAAAAATCCTTTCTTCCTTTTATTTCCTTCTTCTAGTAGATTGCATGCACAGGAACAGACAATATATTCACAACCCTGTCCCACCCTTGTCCCCACCTCACAGGAAGAAAGGAAAGGAGGAAGGAAGGAAGGCAGGAAGGAAGGAAGGAAGGAAGGAAGGAAGGAAGGAAGGAAGGAAGGAAGGAAGGAAGGAAGGAAGAGAGGGAGGAAGGGAGGGAGTGACAACAGTAAAGAGGAAGGCCAGAAAAGGAAAGTTAAGGAAAGTGCTACTCCCTCATTCCCATGAGATTAGCCATTAGGTTGAGTCTTTATTCCAATTCCATCCAGTTAAGAATCATAGTAGATTTATTTCTTAGAGAGACTCAGGACTAGAGTGGTAGGAATGGGTGAGGGTTGAGCACTGATTGACAGAGTGGGAGTGGGAAGGTACCCATGCTGAGCCGCCACAGATAACTTCTCTGGGTAGGGCCACATCGTTCTCCCAGGTCAGGGCTGGCAGGGATGTGAATGAGAACAGTGCTGAGAGTGTCAATGGGAGAAGCTTACCCATACCCTGCCTGCAATATGCTTGGCTGGGAGTCTTCTCATCAATCACTCATTTTCCTAAGCCAATTCATCCATTTCTTTTGAAAGAAAGGAGAAAAAAGAAAATGGATTTGCATTATATGTACAATTTCCCACAAATCCCATAAAAAGGCAGCAGCGGAGCTGTATGTTGCAATCTCCTATTGCATGGGAGCCAAAAGGAAAGCATTGTTAGCAAAGGCCCAGTGAGTCACTAGCTCCCTGAATTATACCGAGGCCAGGGAAGATGAATTGGGTTTTTGATTATAACTCCCTCCCCTTTCTGGATTTAATACCTCGACTATTTACCATCTCATCAGGTCAACAAATAGCAACCCAAATTTTCAGTGCAAGCTGAAAATGTGCTCTTACCTCAACAAGACTTCCAAAATCCAGACCTTTCTTCTGAAGCAGCCCACAGGCACTTAAGGATGTGATTTCTGAGCCTTTGTTAACAAAGATCTTTGACAGAAAGAAAAGAGAGAGAGAGAGAGAGAAAAGAAAGAGGGAGGGAGGGAGGAAGGGAGGGAGGGAAGAAGGAAGGAAGGAAGGAAGGAAGGAAGGAAGGAAGGAAGGAAGGAAGGAAGGAAGGAAGGAAGGAAGGAAGGAAGGAAGGAAGGAAACATCCATAGTATAAAATACCTAGTAGCTGGGTAGGTGGGGTGGAGGTGGGGCTGGGAGAGGGGAAGTTTGGTTGTTGTTATTGTTGTTTTTAACCACCTCAAGACTAACAAGTGACAGCCTAGCCTGGCACTGTACCCTCATTTGCATCCTCATTTGCAAATGCCACATTATTTACTGGGTGCATTATTTTACTCATAATATTTAAAAGAACACAAGCTATTTATAAGCAGAGGACAATTGGCATTGTTACTGCTTAGGATGTTTCCATCTATCTTGTGCCCTCCTGGGAGCAGGGACAGGAGACACCATCTGAATTTGACTGCACAGAGCACCACAGAGGAAAGAGGCAGAAGAAATGAGCCCCAGCAGGTTAACATAATTCAGTTTCATATTTTAACTTCTTATACAGAGGTGGTATGCTGGTTAGTTCATTAGCTCGGTTAGTGACTCAATGAATGAGTTAATTAGGTGCAGTTAGGTCAGCCTGCTGGGCTTGGACTGAGGAAGACCTGAATGTAAATCCAGCCCCTAATACTTACTAGCTGTGTGACCCTGGGCAAGTCAATTAACCCTGTTTGCCCCAGTTTGCTCATCTGTAAAACGGAGATAATAATAGCACGTGCCCCCCAAAAGTGCTTAGCACAGTTCCTGGTACAAATAGTAGGTACTATATAACTGTTAGCTACTATTGTTATGCTGGTTCTCCAGCCCTCTATCACTTGAGTTAAGTTCAATTCAACCAACATTTATTAAATGCCTGCCATGTGTAAGGTACTATGGCAGGAACCAGGGATACAAAGGAAGCAATGTAAAATAGCTCTTGCCTTCAAGGAGCAAACATTCTATTGAACTTGTGCCAATTTCACCCAAATTGGAATTAGGACTAACCAACCTTATTCCTCTGGGTCATTTAATGATAGAATTTCACATGCTCTGAGCTGTAAAAGTCCTTTGTTGTTTATTCACTTTTCCTTTCAAATGAGATAATATTTGTAAAGTACTTAGCACAGTGCCTAGAAGATAATAGGTGCTTAATAAAGGCTTGTTCCCTTCTTCTTCCTTCTCCTTTAACTGTGTTAGGTGGGCTCCATAGCAATGACACAGGAAGTGAGGGGAGGTCATTGAACTGGTTGGCTGGTTCAGGGTAGTCCAAACTGATTTTTTTCATTTTTCAATCAAGTGTTATGATATTACAAGAAATGATGTCAGATTGGAAATGCTTAGAGAAGAAAGGGCTTCGTATTGTGACCAGTAAAGCTCTGACTACAGATCTTTGTGGTCAGAGAATCTGAATACTGGAAGAAACCTTAGAAAATCATCTAACCCACCTCCCCAAATCCCTCTATAATACCCCCAATATGAGATTAAGTTTCTGCTTTAATATCTCAAGTGACGATGAACTCATTACCTCCTAAGGCAACCTGGTTCATTTTTTGAGCATTACAGTTGTTAGGAATTAATAACTGATTAATTCATCTTCCATAAAGCTAACGGCATTAAGAAGAAATGAATCACAGAGGTTTATGTCTTCCACAATCACTCATTCGTCTCTTCATTCACCAAACAAGTTTTAAGCACTTACTGTATCCTGAGCACTGTGGCAGTCACTATGGAGCAAAGATTTAATAGGATGAAATCTATTCCCTCTGGAGATTATAGTCAGGGACCCTAACTATTCTAGCCAGGGTGTTTTCTGCTAGACCCGACTCTCTTTGTTAGCTAAGGATTTGTAAGAAGCAGAAAGTTTCATGGTCTGTGAGACTTTAGGCTTCACTGGAGTTTAAATGAACAAGGGAAAATAAATGGTCTGGGCCCCCGTCTGTTTGCCTTGGACTAGCTGCCCACTTGTGCCATACCCTCAAATGGTCTGGTAAACTGAGAGACCATTAATGCTCATTAAAAATACATCTTGGTCATGGGGAAGTAAAAACAGCTTCCTTTTTCCTTCTGGCAGAGGATGTAAAGAGAAAATGCCAGAAGCCTGAATTATAAATCTCTTTCCCCTCACGTGGTGAAGTGAAATGAGATAGAGAATATTCTGCTGAGTGTCTGGGAGATTTGTTACTGTGGTGGTGTGGTTGTGGTTGTGGTTGTTGATGATGATGATGATGATGATGATTTGGGTGGGGTACCTTTATTTTAAGCATTTGGCAAGTGTCAGAGATTTGTTGTAATGAACAGCACCACAATAATGTTGCCTGTCCTATTATTAGCTGTTTTCATATTGTCCTCTCAAACTCCTCACACATAAAGCAGTCCATTTCCATGCTGTCCATCCATCCCGGCACCAACAACAGTCCCTCATGCTGGTACAATTGGGGACAATAAAACTCATTCAGTCGTTGGTTGATTGGCTCCATCAGCCGCCCATTCATCCCTTCAACTATTTGCTCCTTGGAGCTGTCCCACAGTCATAGCTAAAATTAGACAGGCCTGCTCTCCCGCTGAAACCATTCCTGGACCTCTGCATTGGCACCAGGCTCACTGCTCATGTGGGGAATGTAAAACCAGATTTCCTCTGGACCTAGGGATGCACAGATATCCATCACTCTCTTCCTCAGGCTCCAGCTCCCTGGGAGAGTAGCTGTCACTTGCTCATCAGTATGGCCAACCCAAATTCTCTTTTCCCTCCTTTTGCTCTGTCCCTCCATGACAAATCACTGCCCGTCACCAGCCCAGGAGCTTGGTCCCAATTAGAAAACATAGCCAGTACCTCATCAATGGGCTCTTCCAAGTCAGACCAAAATTCAAAGCTTTAAGCATGAATGCCCAAGCCAGCCCAGACATGTTTTTCAGCCTGAGTAGCAGTGGTGTGTAGCACATTGGCAGAGATTGAAGAAACTCATTGAGTATGTTGGCTGCCAACCTACTAGCAATACACAAGCACAGATCTGACCGATTTTTCAGCAACAGGCCATGTTGACAAAAACATCAAACAATTACTCTGATAAGGAAAAGCCCCGTGATTTTGAAAGGAGTTAGATCATGACTCTTAGGCCAGCTTAAGCAATTTGTTCTCTGACTTTATGTACCTTTTTATGTTGCTTATTATTTCTATTTGAAGTTATTTTCTTGTTAACCATAGCTGCATTTTTTTCAGCCTCTCCTTTAACATGAGTATTAGTGGGACCACGGTGAGCCAGCTTTTTTCAGACTAGCCCTGTACCTCAGAATGCTCAGGCCAGTAGCTGTTAATTCCATGGGCCATATTTTAACCTTTAGTATGCCTGAATCCAATTAATAACAAGCTATGTTGCAAAAGTCTTCTATGTTATCTTGCCTTCGAATACAAATCCCCTGAGAGCTGAGATATATTGCCAGAGCTAAATATCATAAAGTAATATTTAAGATGGATAAATATAAAAAGTCTGATATGAGTTCAAAAGATCAGCTTCACAAGTGCAACATGGGGATTAGGATAGCTACACAACAACTGAGCTGAAAAAGAGCTGGGCACTTTAGTGGATAACAAGTTTAGTCCTAGTCAATAATAATGATATCTAGCCCTTATATATTAAATATGTAATATTGTTGTTATTGTTTAGTCGCTCCAGTCATGGCTGACTCTCCGTGACCCCAATTTGAGGTTTTCTTGGCAAAGATGCTGGAGTGGTTTGCCATTTCCTTCTCCATCTCATTTTACAAATGAGGAAACGGAGGAAAATAGAGTTAAATGACTTACCCAGGATCACACAGCTAGTTGTGTCTAAAGCCAGATTTGAATTCAGGAAGAGCCATCTTCCTGACTCCAGACGTAGCATTCTATCCACTGTGTCACCTAATTGCCTCAAATATGTAATATAATATAGCATATATATCATTTAAATTTGTAATATAGAATTATGTGATATATGTGCTATATGATAAATAGCATTTGTATGTTAAATTTATTAATCAAGTATTTACATATTTATATTGTATATGGATTATATATTGGTATTAAAATATCATATACTCATTTATTATTAAATTTATACATTTATAAAATAAGCACTTTAAAGGCTTGTAAAGGACTTAAATATTATCTCATTTTATACTTACAACAACCCTAGGAGGCTAATGCTATTAGGATCTTTATTGTACAATCAAGGAAACTGAGGCAGACAGCAGTTAAGTGACTTGACCATAACTGCACTGCTAATCAGTCCCAATAGCCAGAAGAGGGATTAAGCTTGTTCTGTTTGGCCCCTGAAGGAAGATCTATGAGAGGACAAATTACAGAGTGAAAAGCTTAGGCCTGATAATAAGAAAAAGAGCCATCCAGAAGAACAATGAAGAAACCAGTAAGGTAGCAGTTTCCTTACTCATTGCAGGATGACCACTCCTCTTTTTGTGGTAGAGGGAGTTCTTATTCAAGCCCAGATTAGACTAGATGGTCATCAAGACTCCTCTCAGCTCTGGTGATAGCCATGGCCACAGGAGGATGGAGCTAGAAAAATGGGGAACTCTCTATAGGGATTCATTTCTAATAGAGATTTGTTTCACAATGCTTGCATCAACTTTAGCAGAAGTAACAACAATAATACGTATTTATTAAATTCTAACTATGGCACACACCAGGAGAAATACAAATACATGATTCTGCCTTCCTGGAGATGACAGTCTTATTAGGTTGCAAGGGTTCTTAACATTTTTGTGTGGATCGCTGAGCCCTTTGGCAGTCTGGTGATATCAATGAATCCCTGCTCAGAATGATGTTTTTAAGTGATTTTTTTTGGGGGGGGAGTAATTGGGGTTAAGTGACTTGCCCAGGGTCACACAACTATTAAGTATCTGAGGCTGAATTTGAACTCAGATCATCCTGACTCCAGGGTCAGTGCTGTAGCCACCTCTAGCTATCTCTAACCCCCATATAGCCCTTATATTGTGATAAAACTGTATGAATATGCATTGTTTCTGGTCCCTTTGTGATTACTTAACAATTGTATCTTGACTCAGAAATTTTACTCACAAATTAGAGATAATTTAATTTAATAGATAGGCCCTAACATCTCAATCTCTAATGTGCTATACAAGGAAATTGAAATTACACCTAAGATGAAGTCAGGAAGGATGGCCAGACCAGTATATGCTATATACCAAGTACATACTAACAAGACTCATGCTAAAGTTGACATAATCTTGAAGGCATTGTAAGACAGCTCAGAAAGAAACAGATACCTCAAGACTGGGGGGAAATTATAAATGAAATTATTACTCATAAAAATGATCGTGAGAATATCAACCACTATTGCCTGATGCATATGTCCCTACTTCCTCACCTTAACAAAATCTTTGAGACTGATCTACATACATCGCAAGGGTATCCTTGATGTAATTATGAGAAGGAAACAAGGAGGATTTCCCAAATTATTCTCTGTAACAGATAATTATAGTAACACAATGACTAAAAGGTACAAAAAAGACCTCCAGTGTCTGTTGCTTGTTGATTACAAAATAACATTTGACTCAGTAGGAAAAAACCAAAGACTGAAAAGGCTCTCTCCTCCAATAAAATAGTTTGTCAGATGTGTTAAAATCATTCAAGATTCCTTGATGTGTGCGATCACAAACTCTATAGTTCTCTCTCTCTCTCTCTCTCTCTCTCTCTCTCTCTCTCTCTCTATATATATATATATATATATATATATATATATATATATATATATATATAATCATTAATATTAGATAAGGCATAAAACAAGTAAATAAAGGTATATCACCATTGATGTTGCCTCTAATGTCCAAATGGAAGAGATGCTTAATAGATGCTTTGGTCCCTCCGATGTTCCTTATCAGTGATATTGTGTTGATTGCATCAAATCCCAGAACTGTGTGGGGCTTCTTCAATGAGATCTAAGACTGAATCTCAAAAGAGATCAGCCTAACAATAGATATAACTCCAAAAAAGTAAAAAGATGAAAATTGCCTATTATCCACACTATGCCTCATAGTTGGAGGGCCAGCCCATTGAGCTGGTATATCAGGACATAAGTCTACGACAGTTCCTGCAAATGGATAATGAGTTGGGCCCAAAATTGAATGAGAAGAGAGCCAACCAGATTGCATCTGTAAAATTATACAGTGCTTTCAATGATCCTAAGCTTCTACTTAGTACAAAGTGCTGAATCTTTTTTTTAAGTCAAAAATTCTCCCAGCATTACCATATGGTTGCAAATCTCAGAAAAGTACAATCTCTAGAGAATCAGAGTAGCAGGTGGCCTAAAGGTAAATGGAGAGACACGTGGAAGGCACAAGTAAGCTGTAGCATATTTCCTGTAATGACCTACATACAAGAAGCACCATGGGGATTATTATCAAGGACATATATAATTGGAAAAGGCAATAGGTTAGTCATTTAGGGAAGCAAGAGATAATAGATGGATCACCAGGTGCTAGCTTAATACCCAGGAAATGTAAGAACCCAGAGGGAGGCCTCCAGAACATTTGGATAGTTTTTCTATGGAGGATCGAGCAGGAATAGAAGACATGTATGGGATGGGATCCACACTAATGGAGACAATACCCACATGGATGAGATCACAGATCCATTAAAGCATTGAAGGATAGACTTTGTCCTTGAACTCTATGGTTACCTGCATCCCAGTGGGTAATTCTGGTACAGGTGCAGAGGCTGAATGATGTGGCATTGAGTGTATCGCCAGATGTGGGTACTTGGGTATCTCTGGGAGACTCGGTGCAGCATATCCCCCAAGCTTAATGCCCTGTCAGAAGGCTGCTCGGGGAAGATATATGCTGATGAGAAATCTCAGCCCCCAAATTCATTTTTCAAAGAAGCCAAGCAAATCTGGTGATTTATTCACTGTCATTCTGATCCCAACATATGTTCCACATCAGGTAAGTGAGATAGAAGGGATGGTTCAGCAAACATTAAGTTAAAAGAAACCCTGTCAGGCTTCCCCTTGAATGGCTGGTTTTTATTTAAAGCCACAAAGTAATTAATTACATTGAGTAAAAAGCTAAGGCTATCTCCCGCACAACACTTCTCAAGTGTATTCAGCAGAAGATGCTGTTCTTACACAATCACAGTACACACTCCCACGCAGATCTTGGTTTGCATTGCTTCTTCATCTCTGCCTTCTTAGGCTGGCTCTCTTTCTAGGTCTCTTCTCTCCCAGACCCCCTGCATTTCCTGCCCCTCTTTGCCTCCATTTTTATTTCTCTCTGCCTGTCTCCTAACCTCTCTGGTTCTCTTTCTCTCTACCTCTCTGTCTCTTTTTCTGTCTCTCCATTTTTCCTACTTACTGGATATTTTTTTTTGTTTGCCTTGAGAAATAGTTGATTGGTGTTCAGGAAGGGGATCTCAATCAATCAATAAACATTTATTAAGCATCTACTATGTTACAGGCATTGGGCTGAGCCATTAATCATTGCTCTAGGATATTTGGTGCATATATATCCAAAGACAATAAGCTTGGGTAACAGGTCAAAGTAGCACACTGGCCTCCTTTCCATTGCAATGTGATATAATGAATAGAGCACTGGATATAAAGTCATTGGGGACCTAGGTTCAAATCCTGGCTCAACTATTTTGCTAACTGGGCAAATCATTCAACCTCTCTGAACCTCTCTTCCAGCTTTCTTTTTTATTTTCTCACATATAAAATGTGAATAATAATATTTCTATTACCTCACTAGATTGTTATAAGGTTTTATAAGTTTTAAATAGCTATAGAAATAGATATTACTTTTATTTCCAGCCCTGGATACTGTCACTACACTCCATATACCCCTCCATTGCCCACTGAGATACAGTCTTCCCCATCTCCTTCCCAAAGTTCCCTACTTACATCTCCTTCCCAAAGTTCCCTGCTTACCAAATGAGACAAGACCTTTTCAGTATTCCCACCACCACCACCACCACCATTTGCAGCAACTGCTCCCACTTTGTACTGTATTTCCTTACTAGGCCTTTCCTCTACCAACAGCCTAGTCTCTCCATAATAAAAAAGCATATATTAAATTCAATCTATATACCAGGCACTGTATATATACAGACCTTGGAAATGCAAATGCAAAGAATGAAATAATCTCTACTCAAAAATAGATCTTAGTATTTAGTGTGTCTAGAAAACCAAGTGGAGTTAAAAGTTGAGATGATGGCTTTGTTTAGATAGAAGCTGTGGTCTAGTTGTCTAGAAGGGAACTTATGACTAATGAGTATCCTTTTTTAATGAAACCTTCATGGAGATAAGATTCTTCCCATAACTCTATTGTGCAATATTGGGTGTAAAGTCAAGTCAGACCATGATGAATAAGTCCTGCACCACAGGCAAAGTCCCATAGAGGGTGCTGTGGGGTGACATGGGGCTCATATTAACAACCCTGATTTAGGAGGGCCTTATATTATAGTCTTTGAAGTAATGTCCATACCAATTGCCACAGCCCACCACACTTTCCTTTGAACAATCTTCACAAATAATTTTCTTAATTTATATTTCAATCAAATAAAATTAAGAATTTATTATATTTTATAACAAAAAATCTTGAATATATAATTAAAATAAAATATCTCTAGGCTGCATTTACTATAGGGATCATGAGATCATAGATTTTAAAATAGAAGGCGCCTTCTAGGTCCTCTAGTCAACCCATTCATTTTAAAACTGAGACCCAAGAAGACTGAGAGATTTGGCCAAAGTCACACAGGTGCAGTGCCAGCAGGGTCTGAACTCAAGACTTCTAACTCCAGTGCCAGAATTGTACAACTCTGTCATTCAAAGTTGAAGAGAAAAACAAGATGGTGGCAGAGAGCTCCCTTCATTAAATCTGCAGAATAGATTCTACTAGATATCAAGCCCCAAAGATGAAGGAAATTTCTACCCAACCCCAGCACCACTGCCCCAAACACTACCTGTGGGAACCTTCTTTGCCTGTAAGGAGATTCAGAGGTATAGTGGGCTGACACTGGAGGAGTTTATTTCAGACCCTCCTGTCCACATGAGGCAGCATAGTCTAAATCAGGTGTGGGTAACCTGTGGTCTCAAGGCCACATGCAGCCCTCTACATCCTCAAAGGTAGCCCTTTGACTGAATCCAAACTTTACAGAACAAGATTTGAGGATCTAGAGGACCATATGTGGCCTCAAGGCCACAGGTTCCCCACCCCTGGACTCTAAACCAATGCAGGATGTAGCATCAATCATGATGAAGTGTGCTGCAGCCATAAGTGCCTACCTTCTTCCTTGGGCAGAAGGCTCCATTCTCTTTCTACTCTTCTGCTGGGCCTTTGAGAAAGGGGAAAGGTTGATGACCCATCCCCTGATGTTCCCCTCTGGACCCACTGTCCATGGCACAGCAAGAATACAGTTCATCTTTTGCCAATCCCTACAAAATGGAATGAGTTTACTGTCTTAGTCTCTCTCATTGACTTTGAGATGAAATTTATTTTCTTTGAAAAGAAAAGTAGATTATTTATGTGAGATTGTATTTAAAAGAATGTTGGCCATTGCTTTCCTTCCATCCCTACCATGTCCTCATAGTTTTACATGCTTCCCCCAGGAAGCCTCACCCTATAATTTAAAAATGCTAGTCTAATGGATGGAATCAGACAAATACAGGCAAAAATCACTAATGAACCATTCATCTCCCATATATTGAATGGCTGTGATAGACAAGGTGCTGTGCTAGGTTCGCTATGGAGACAGACAGAAACAGAGTCAACTGTATCCTCAAGAAACTTATATTCTACTAGAGGAATGTGGCATGTCCGTAGATGCAGTTTGAAATGGGAGTGAACACTAACAATGAGGTATCAGGGAAGACGGCTCACATGGGAGGTGACACCCAGCTGAATGAACTTTGGAGCATGAGTGCATTCCAGAGAAGCATACAAACAACTTGGTGACAATTATGCCTATACTGTACTACATGGACTCGGTATGACTATAAAGTAATGAAATTGATTTTCGTGTGTGACTTATGGAAGTCCGTTTCATTACCTTATAGTCATACCCCAAATGCTGCTGACCTTCCTCCTGGAGAGTGATGTCACCTCTGTGGTGGTCCGGGTATGGCTTAGAAGACTTTTTCAGGAATCAACATCTCTTACCAGACTCAGCCTATGGAGGAAGAGCTCTTATTGGAAAGTGAAGCTCCTCTTGGCAGGGTCTGTCAGTGTTTTGCAGGTGAGGAAACTGAGGCACAGAGATGTTAAGTGATTTGGCTGAGGTCAAAGAATTAAGTAGGCCCCGTCCTGAAATCACAGGGTCATGGGATTTAGAGCTGGAAGAGACATTAGAAACCATTGAATCTTCTAACCCAATATCTACAAATGAGGAAATTGAGACCAAGAAAAGGTTAAATGACCTCTCCCAGTCACACAATCATCAAGGGGCAGATCCAGTATTCAAAACCAAGTTTTCTGAGTTCAAATCCAGTGCTTTCCCTAGTACATCAAGCAATTGCTCAGATAGTATGTAACCCATGGTTTGTTTGGGTTTTTATTCCTAAAAACATGTCAGCTGGTACTCTAATGAAAAAATATATTTTTTAAGTCAGCAGTTTTGAAAAATTTAAAGTCATTTATTTTAAATTACCTTAAGAGGCAAGAAAGATGAGAAACAAAATGTTATTTTCTGGCTCAAGATGGTTAACTACTCAATCCTAGGTAAAAAGTGAAACTCAATTAAACTTTGAAGGTAAAATGAACAACATCCCATCACATCTCTGAAACTAGAACTGACTACTGATTTGTGCCTTCTCCATTCCTGAAAGGAATCAGTAGGGAGAGAAGAGATAGGGGAAAGGAAATTTTGTAACAAGGGCAAGGAAAGGAGCATGGATATTTCATTTCGTTTCATTGAAATGTGAATACCTCCTCCTTACATACTTAGTTTTAGCCCCTAGGTTAGAATGAATAGATTATGACTTTTGAAAGGTCATCATGGGCAGGCATCAAGAATTGTAACAACAGTGATGGATAGAATGTTGGGGGTTCAAATCTTCCCTGTGACACTAGCTATGAGACCCTGGGTAAGTCATTTAACCTCTTTGTGAAATCAGTGAACCTTCACATTCTTGTATGTAATAATTACATTGTGTTGAAAATCATGTCGTGTATTCAGATCAATTATATTAGAGGACCTAATTGCTCATCTTATAAGTTAATTAAGGGCAAAGAATTGATTCTTACTCAAGTTTGTACCTCCTAGAGTACCCAGAAGAGTGATGACCAAATAGTAAGTTTTATTAGACTTATATGGAATCATGTGGCTTGAGGTAAGTCATATTACCTTTCTAGGCTTAAGATTCTTCATCTTCAAAATGGAAGGAAGGAATGAAAGCAAAAATGTATTAAACACTTATTATGTGTCTAAGTTCTGGAGATACAAATACAAGCAAAAACAAAATGTCAGCCCTCAAGAAACTTATATTCTAAAAGGGGAAGACAGCACACAACAGGAAGCTAGAAATTACTTGGGAGACCAGAGGAATGAAGACATGGCATGACTGTGAAGTTCAAAGACAGTCAGAAACAAAGCCAAGAGGGGATTGAAGGCAGACTGGTGTTGGCCCCTCGACAAAACAGAAGCTCCAGGAGAAAAGCATCAATGAAAGAAGAGGGACAGGCCTTGCAGGGGGATGTTCCATGATTAAGTAGGATGGATTGTCCCAGGATAAAGAAGCTCCAGGAGCTGAGAAAAGTTCCAAGATGAGCCAGCAGTTGAAGGAACATGGTTTTGAAATCTAAAGATACTCCCCCTATACTCTTAATGTATTCAAAAGTCTACTTTTAATAAATCATAAGGCCTCTGTTTAAATACTTATATTAACAGGGAGCTCACTACTGTGGAAATGTTTTTGGGTGGCTTTAATTGTTAGGAAATTCTTCCTAATATTACTGTTGGGGGAAATGAGCAGGGCCAGCAAGGGAGAGAGATGTGGAGGATTCCTAGTTTAGACCACAACCTTAAAAGTTTCCTTTTCAGGAAATAAGCTCAAAAGTCTAATTCAAAGCTCACTTATCTAGATTAGAAGAGAATACTTTTCTTACAAGCCTACTAGGAAGATTGCACAAGGATCATTATATTCATTTTGCAGGTGGAAAAGCTGAGTTTCCTAGAGGTTAAATGACTTGTTGCTCAAAATCACACAGCTATTCAGTGGCTATTAAGTGCCTCCAGATACATCATTCCTTCCACCATAGTCTATCTCTTTTGAAAAAGGTCTGGAACGAGGAATCAGCCACCCTATTTGGAGTTTTCTTGGCAGAGATACTGGAGTGGTATGTCATTTCCTTCTCCAGTTCATTTTATAGATGAGGAAAATGAGGCATATAGGTTTAAATGACAGATTCCTTCAAAAGGAAACAGCAAGCTGTCCACCAAGGAGTTCTTCTGGTCTCTAAGAAGCTCATCACCTAGACCTAGGCCTCATAGTAAAATTACATTAGATTAATTCTCACCAGAGAAGCAACAGGATGGATATTGTAGCTAGAAAGATGGCCTTGGGTTCAGTAAGACTTGGGTTTGTAGTTGTAGAATGAATGCTGATCTGTATTAGAAGAGGGAGTTTTTCCATCAAGAATTCCCATCAAATCACCAGCCTGATCCTCCAAAAACTTCATCATTAATTTGTTTGCACTATTACTAGTTAATCTTTGTTTTCTCTTCATAAGAACTTGTTCTTTTATTAGACAGTCATCTAAACAAAGGGCCACATGGGTTATCCATGTCTCAGAACACAAACTTCCTGAAGAAACCCATATAATCAGATATTAAGGGCACTAAGAAAGTCTCAGGATTCATTGCATCCAACTTTCTCATTTTACAGATGAGGAAACTGAAGGCTAAAAGACTTGCCCACAGTCACAGAGGTGAGATTTGAATCCACATCCTTGAAGTTCCAAATCTATTGAAATCTCTTTCCTCTATACTGGATACTGGATGGTGCTCTTTCAGTCCCAGATCCCCTTCTCCTTCAAAAAAGGCTATTTCTTCCCATAGCTCTCTCCTCCCAAGTAAAAGCTACCAAAGTTCCAAGACCATCTCTTCTTGGAATTTTTCAGCCCTATTCTGTAAGTTCAGTGCTCAAGGAAACTTTGAAGAAACAGCTGAAACAGCAGGGTGCTGATCTGAACATGTATGCCTGGGTATCTGGGGCCTGGGGAGAAGAGCAGACAGTAACTCATCAGTGCTGTCCAGTTTACCTAGTCATCTCCCACAGGCAGATGCAAACACAGTGGGTGTGCCAGGGCTACTGGTGGAGGGGAATACAAAATGAAAGCTGGGCTTTTTCAGGAGGCAGAAGAGAGTGGTGCTGGCTTAGGGTTCACAGTTGTCTCTCAGAGAGCGGGGATGGGCATCACAGTCAAAGAGTTACCAACATTTATCCCCAGCAGAAAGTTCACTTTAGAGGAAGCTTCCATGCTGATCAGAAAGATATGTACATTGGTGCTTAACTCAGTGGGACTGGAGAGAATTCCATTTCAATGTCTGGATCCGACTTCCAAAGCATCTATCTAGATTTTTTAAAAATCGATCTATTCCTTAAGTAAGCACATGTGGCAAACAGCCCCTTTTCTTTGCTTCCCACAGTGTACATATCCCTTTGTAGAATAACTGGTGTGAGATGCAGCTATTTTTCTGATTAGCAAAATGTTCTAGGGCTTGGAGTTTGGGGGACATTTTGAAAGGCAGGATAGAGTTGTTTGTTTTTTGCCTGCTGGTTAGGAAAAACAGCATCCTGTGTTTTCTGACCGTATGAATTAGCTGAAGGGGTGTCCTAATAGGATTTTGTTAAGGCAAAATCCAAGTGGAAAAGCCAAGGGTCCCAGTGCTGCCATGGCTCAACAGCCTGCTGGCTCAAATCATCAAACAGCCCAGAGCCCAGACCATGTGGCAACTTTAAAAATAGAACCTCGGGGAGTGGAAAGCCAGAGAGCAGCAGGATCCAAGCTGTCAGTCTGGTTTCCATGTAGAACACAGAACAGAAGATGGGTCAGCATCTCTGAGTGAACCCTGCCCTGGAGAAACCAACCCCACATCTCCTGCAGGCTCCCCCAGTCCAAATGAAGGATTGTCTCTCTAGGGTTGAAAAAATCTGATGGAGCCCAATCCTGCCTCCTGCCCCGAGGAAGATGTGCACATAGCATAATTGTGTGCTCATTCTCATCCCCTTGAGGAGAGTGTCTCCAGCTCCTGTTTCTTTCCTGATGCATTTCTGGGAATGGCAAATGTGTAGCTCGCCATGCAGAATGTTACAAAGCAGCCAAGGAGGGGCAAAGTCAAGAGAGTCCAAAATAACTCTTCTGCTCCCATCCTACCTCCTTGGGGAATACACAGGCACCATGGCATTGAGGGGGGAAGGCCCCGGGGTAGCACTGCAAGCAGTGCTGACCTGAGGAGGAGAGAATCAGCCCTCTTCCCTTCCTGTTCCTCTCCCAGTTAGAGGCCCAAGCTAGGCTAGACCATAGGGAATGTTCCCACTTGCAAGTACTTCTGCTCCCTCTCTTTTTAGGCCCAGAAGACCATTCCTCTTTACCTTCCATCAACTCTGTAAATATCATCGAAGTATGTAGTTCTTGGCATGTTGTCTCCCCATCAGAATATGAGTGCCTTGACGGCAGGGGCCATGTTTTTCTCATTCTTTGGTATCCCTAGCACTTACAGTGCCAAGCACATATTCTCCACATAGATCGGTGCTCTGAAATCATAGCTAACATTTATATAGTGCTTTGAGGTTTGCAAAGCACTTCATAAATATTACCTAATCTGTTCCTCACAACAACCCTGGGAGGCATCATCTTCATTTTACAGGTGAGGAAAGAGACTCTGGCAGGTAGAGGTTAAGTGATTTTCCCAAGGTCACATGACTAGTAAGTGTCTGAGGCGAAATTGGAACTCATCTTCCTCACTCATGGTCCAGGGGCCATCTACCATGCCACCTGCCCTCCTCTGAGAGAATTTAGAGCACATCTAGACCAGCCCCCGATTTTACAGAAATACATTATTATGCATGTTCATAATAATAAAAGTTTTTTTTTAAAGTAACTGCTACTTTACTATTTGCACAAAAAGAAGAGCGGATACAGAACCCAATTACTTCACACTCATACTCCATTCCACTAGCTTGCCTTGGTCCACATTGATATATTACAGGTGGTGTCTCCACAGGTATTCAGTTTGGAAAGTATCAGTTCCTTAACCTGTGTTGTGAGTGCTCGGAAGGAACTCTAGTCTGTTACCCTCCACCCAGATTTACCCCCTGGTAAAATGATACACTTATGGACCAGGACCAAGAGATGCCCGAGGGCTGGGGAGCTAAGAGTTAGAGTCAATCCTTTCACTCCTCTGGACAAAAGTTTTCTGAACTCTGGTCTACTTCCAGTTTCTACTTGTGACCTAGAGAAAGACCCTTCTTCTCTTTAAGCCTCAGCTGCTTCTTCTGTAAAATGGGGGAAGGGAATAGTACTAACTGATCATTTTTAAGGTCTTATCTGATTTTAAATACTGATATTTTAAGTTTCTGGGGATTCTGAAATAAGCAAGCCCCTTCACTTTCTGGACTCTGGCAAGATAGAAAGGGACACGGGTTTGGACACCCTTAGAGAGCCGATAAATAATTCAGCAGCCTCCTATCCAGATCCCTAACACTACCAACCACCCCCCTAAGCTCAGTTCAGGTGAAGGTTAAAGAAGATTTTTATCTTCATCTCTTAATTTAGTTCTTCCCAACATTTGTGAACAGTTTCTCTTTCTGGCTGCACTAGTCAGTCTCTGCAGGAGCTGTTGAATAATCAGGGTGTGGGGGCTTGGGTGTGAAGGTGATGAGCACCTTCTGAAATACATCCATTAGCAGCTTGTCAATCACTCTCCTCATTCCCCTCCCACCTCCTAGCTCTCTTTTACCTGTCCTGATCTTCCATGCCTCCCCACTGCCATTTGGACTGTCTCAGGAATGTAGACCTTCCTTGGCATTTTAAGGGTGGCCTGTTTATCAACACTGTTTTAGCAATGAAGTGTTGGAAGGCACTTCCTCTTTCTGCTGAAGCCTCCTCTGAATTAGAATGCCTTCAGTTCATCTTCAGATGCATATCCCCCACACTAACAGAGCTTCCTTCTCTGCCCCCACCACATCTCTGCCAGAACAAAATTAGAAAAAGAGAACAGCATCATTATTCAGTTCAGGGCTATACAATAGAACGAGAACATTGGGAAGCCAGAGGGGATTGGAGAGACCATCTCATTTGACAGATTAGGATGCCAAGGTTCTTGCCCAGGCTCATGAGCTGGAACAATAACCCACGTCTCCTAAGTCCTAGCTTTTAAGATCAAAGTGGACCAGAAACTCATGTTATCCCAGAAAATCAAAGACCATAATTCTTCCTACTTGCTTTATTTAGTAGATGAATTTACATCACTTTTCCCTCCATCTCTCCCCTCCCCACCTCCATCCAAGACCTGGAAATTCAATCCAAACTGCTAATCCTGGTAAACTAGGGGAGAAGAGAATGAAGCCAGAAAAATGAACTTGTCCCCTGCTTGTTATTTGTTTAGAAAATGATTAGGAGCCTCACCTTGGTTCCCTGGAAAGGTAGGGAAATTACATTATTGGAGGATACTGTATTGAAATTATCCTGCTTTCTGTACCCAAAGACGAGAGGAAGGAAGCTAACAAAGAAGGAATGAGATGGTAGACTGTAAAGCAAGATGCATTTGAGGTCATAGGCCATCCCACTCAACCCCCCACCTTCCACCCCCAACTTTATGTATAATAGGTCAAGGACCAGAATGCTGAAAGCTAGAGTTAAGATTGTGAATTTGGAGCTGAAAGAGAAATAATAAGAACACTAATAATCATAAGATCAAGTATTTATATAGCACTTTAAGTTTTTATAAAACATGTTCTGTGTATTGTCTCATTTGATCCCCACAACATCCCTCTGAGTCATCCATCATTTTATGAATGAAGAAATTGCGGTTGGGGCGGCTGGGTGTCTCAGTGAAGAGAGCACCAGCCCTGGAGTCAGGAGGACCTGAGTTCAAATCCGGCCTCAGACACTTGACACAAAAAACTAGCTGTGTGACTTTGGATAAGTCATTTAACCACAATTGTCCTACCTTCCCCCCTACAAAAAAAAATTTGAGGTAAAGAGAGATTCAGTGATCTGCTTAGGGTAACACAGCTAGTAAAGTATCTGAGGCAGGATTTGAATTCAGAACTTCTTGACTGTAAATCCAGCACTCTTCACTGAAAAACCTAGCTACCTAGGTAACCTCAGAAGTCACCTGATCCAATCCCCTCATTACAGATGAGAAAACTGAGGTGATTAGTGGCTTGTCCAGGGTGACACAGTTACTACATGTCAGAAGTAAGTTTTGAACCCATGTCCCCTGACCCCTGAGCCAGTGCTCTTGCCCTGGTGGAGTGCTGAGATGTTAATAATGTTTGTCCAATGCTGTATTTGTGATGCAAGTAGAAAGGTTGAAGATGAGAAGTTGGAGGCAACTCTCCCACTCATCGTAACTTCATGGAAATATCAGGTCATTTCAAAACCTTTGCATAATCGTACAACTAAGTAATTATTTGCTACAAGAATTCTACAGCTTCCTTCCTTTTTATAACCATCAAGGCATTTTTTAAAAAAGATTCTGCTAATTGCCATATGTAGAGAAATATTATCTATTCAGAACTCCCTGGCACAAATGAATCACACAGCCCATCGTGACTCAGTGTGCTCTTCCCACTTGATGACCCTCAGGGCTGTCGTGACTGGGGGGACAGGAATAGAGGGGTGATGACTGACCTACCAGCAGCAGCTTAGGTTTCTTCTGTAGGAGCAGGGGATAAATGCATTTACTCCAGATCTCCCAAGGGCATCCTCAGAGGAAGAAAGAGAAAAAGAAAGGAGAGGGCAGAGATTTTTACATCAGGAAGGATGGAGAGATAGAGAATGTTCAAAGGAGGCAAAAAGGTCTTAAGAGATGAGGCATTTGGATGTAGCAGTAAGAAGAATAGGTATCACTTTAAGGTTTACAAAACCCTTTACACACATCTCATTCAACCCACCGAAAAACACTGTGATGTAGGTGCTATAATTATCCCCTTTTTACACATGAGGAAACTGAGTCTGACAGAGGTTAAGTGACTTGCCCAAGGTCACACAACCAGAATGTCAGAAGCAGAACTTGAACCCAGTTCTTTGAAACCAGTTCTCAATCTATGCTGTCTCTCTTCCTAATAATAACAGCCCAACTTTATATAGCAATTTTGCAAGTTCCCTTATACACATTATCTCATTGGATTCTCATAAGAAAGTCATGAACAAGTTAGCATATTATTGTTCCCATTTCACAGGTGAGGAAACTGAGACTCAGAGAGAGATCTGACAAAGTCACACAGCTATTAAATGGCAATGCCAGAAGTCAGACTCATGTCTTCCAGCTCCAAATCCAAATTAAATTTTTCTTTCTCTAAAATAAAGGGGATAGAATGTAAGTTCCTTTTCTTCTTTAACATTGTATAGTTCTAAAATTCTATGAAGTGGCACCCAAGCTTCCAATCTTTTTTCCATCCAGCCTAGCTCCTAGGTCAGTTCAGTCAATTCACTTCGGGGATGTATTTTTACATTGATTGAAAATCTGGGGAGTAGAAAAGCTGCAAGTTTTTCTTTTTGTTTTTGTTTTCATTTTTCAAATGCTCTATTAACTTATTTACATCTTTCATTTCCACCAGATTTTGAGTTACATATTTTCTCACTGTTTTTCCCCTACCCACCACCCCAAAATAGCAGTCCCACAGGATATCCCCTCCTCCAATCTGCTCTCTCCCATATCTTCTCTCATACCCCCTTTGACTTTTCCGGTAGGGCGTGGTAGATCTCTATGCCCCAGTGCCTGTATATCTTATTTCCCAATCACATATAAAATAGTATTAATAATAGTGTATATATATATATATATATACATATTTGAGTATTTGATTTTAAAACTTTGAATTCCAGATTCATTCCCTTCCTCCCTTGTCACCTGCCCTTAATGGAAAGATAAGCAGTTCAGTATAGGTTGTACATGTGTAGCTTATGCAAAACATCAACATAGTTGATATATTGTAAAAGACTGACTATATTTCCCTCCCTCCTATCCCACCTCCCACTAGTTCTATTCTCTACTTTGATCCCATCTCTTTTCAAAAGTGGGTGCTTCCAACTTCCCTCCCCCCCAGTCTGCCCTCTATTCCATCATCCCCCCTTTCATCCCCTTCCCCCCTACTTTCCTGTAGGGTAAGATACCCTATTTAATGTGTATTTCATTCCCTCCCTGAGCCAAATTCAATGAGAATAAGGTTGACCCATTCCGTTTTGCCTTCCTATTCTTCCCCTCCATTGTAACCATTTTCCCTTGCCTCTTCTATATGAGATAGTTTGCCTCATTTTGTCTCTCCCCATCTCCTCTCATATTCCTCTCTCACCTCTTAATTTCACCTTTTAAGTATCATCCCTTCTTATTAAATTGGTCCTGTGCCCTCTATCTATGTCTACTTGTAAACATATATACACACATTCGCATATGTATTCATATGTCTGTATACCCTCCAATATAGACATATATATAAACATATATATTCCCTTCAACTATTTACATACTGAGAAAAGTTTCATCGTTACAATTATCATTTTTCTATGTAGGAATGTTAATAGTTCAAATTTGAAAAGTTCCTTATGGTTTCTTTTCCCTGTTTATCTTCTCATGCTTCTCTTGATTCTTGTATCTGAATGTCAAATTTTCTATTCAACTCTGGTTTTTTCATCAAGAATGCTTGAAAGTCCTCTATTCCACTGAATGACCATATTTTCCCCTGAAACATGATACTCAGTTTTGCTGGGTAGGTGATTCTTGGTTTTAATCCCAGCTCCTTTGTCCTCCAGAATATCCTATTCCAGGCCCTTCAGTCCCTCAGTGTAGAAGCTGCCAGATCCTGGGTTATCCTGATTGTGTTTCCACAATATTCAAATTGTTTCTTCCTGGCTGCTTGTAATATTCTCTCCTTGATCTGAAATTTCTGAACCTGGCTGTAATATTCCTAGGAGTTTTCTTTTGGGGATCTTTTTCAGGAGGTGATCGGTGGATTCTTTCAACCTCTATTTTGCCCTCTGGTTCTAAAACATCAGGGCAGTTTTCCTTGAGAATTTCTTGGAGGATGATTTCTCGGTTCTTTCTTTGATCATGGCTTTCAGGTAGTCCAATAATTTTTAAATTATCTCTCCTGGATCTATTTTCCAGGTCAGTGGTTTTTCCAATGAGATATTTCACATTGCCTTCTATTCTTTCATTTGTTTGGATCGTTTAATAGCATCTTGATTTCTCATAAAGTCATTAGCTTCCATTTGCTCCAATCTAATTCTGAAGCAATGATTCTCCTCATTGCACTTTTGAGATTCTTTTTCCATCTGGCAAATTCGGCTTTTTAAGGCATTCTTCTCCTCATTGCCTTTTTGAGCCTCTTGCCATTTAAGTTAGTCTGTTTTTTAAGGTGTGATTTTCCTCAGTCAGGCTGTTGACTCTCATTTTGTAATTTTCTTGCATTGTACTCATTTTTCTTCCCAATTTTTCCTCCACTTCTCTTATTTGCTTCTTAAGGTCCTCTATGGCCTGTAACCAGCTTGTATTTTCCTTTGATGTTTTTGGTGCAGGAGTTCTGACTTCACTGTCTTCCTCCTATACCATGCTTTGATCCTTTTTGTCCCCAAAATAGGAATCTAATGTTGGGTTCTTCTGTTTGCTTTGTTTCCTTTGCCTAAACACATTGCCACTCAATTACTTGACTTCTGGGCTTTTTGCCACAGTAGGACTCTGCTACCAGACAGGGGAGCTTCATACCAAACTCTGGGGTTTTCTCAGCTGTGGGAGGTATTAGTTGGGAGCCCTTTCAGAAGCCTCCATGGGCTCTGGCAAGGTGGACACACACCCCAGGATCTCCATCCTAGACTGCAATCCAGATCCAAGCAGGTTAAAGCAAGAGCGATTACCCCTTAGGCTGGTCACTTGGTCCCCCTACACTCTGCAGGCCAGGAGCTGAAGCTGCCATGTGGCAGCCCTTGCTGCACAGCAGCCCTCAGCAGCTTCTCACCCTGGGGGCAAAAGCTGAGGCACTCCCAACCACTGGGTCCCAAAGTCCATACTGCACTGACCTCTCACTTTGTCCTTCGCATCTATGTGTTGATAAATCTAGAAATTACCACAGCTGCTGGTGATCTGGAGTCCCTCCAGCTGGGGGCCTGGTCAGGCCCACTCTGGGGCTAAAGACTTGGCATGGGGCTGGGCTCAGTTCCTGCTGGCCTGGCGGGCTGTCCTCTGTGTCTTTTTGTGGGTTCTGTAGCTCCAAAGTTTGTTTAGAGTCCCCTTTTAAATGAATTAGGGAAGGTGGAAGCCAGGAGCTGTGGGGAGGACCTGCTTCTACTCCACCATCTTGACTCTGCCAAAAGCTACAAGTTTTGTAGGTGAGGCCAGAGCTCTTACCTGGTGCCCAATGAGTCATTTTAAGGGACTCTGCTAACACCACGGGTGCAGAGATTAAGTGAGCAAAGTATGAGCTCACTGAAGGCAGGAACCATGATTTCTATTTCTCCCATATCCAACAAAGGCCTGGCCACACAGTTGGCACTTAATACATCCTTGATGTGTGACCTTATGGAGTTTCTTCCCTTCTCTGGGCTTTGATTTCTTCATCCATAAAATGAAAAAAACCTTTTGGCACTTAAATCCTTTGGTGTTTAATAACACCTTCCTAAATGAATGGAGGAATGAACAAAGTGAAAGAAAGGAGAAGCCACAGGTGCTAGCAAGAAGGAGCAGGATCATTGGGAATTTCTATGCATTTTGGCATAAAATGGAAAGTATGCAAATACCACAGCCTCATATGCAAATCACCCATTCTTTTTCTGTTACAATTTACATCCTTTTTGTATTTGAAATTAGGCATTGGAGAAAGGAGGAGCAATGTACTCCTCGTTCTGTCTTTCCCCATTCTAACCTGTCACAGTCTATAAGAAGAATTGATTTTTCTAAAGCAAAGTGGTAATTCCATCACACCCTTGCTCAAACACATTCAGGGCTCCCCATTGCCTTCATAATAAGACCCAAAACCCTTAACTTGGTATTCAAAGTCCTCAATAATCTAATCCTAATCTGCCCTTTCCATCTGTAGATCCCATTGTGCCTTCATATTCTGAGCCAAACCAAACTACTTACCATTCCTTAACATAATTCCCTGGCTCTATGGTATGCTTTTGCTCAAAGTATTCCCTCAACCTGGAATGCTCTTCTCTAAGTGATTTTCTCGTTCAATTCCAATTTGTCCACTAAGATTCCAGATCAAATTCTGTACCACCTTCTCCATGAAGCATTCCCTGTTCACACAATTTTCTCTCCTATCTGTGAACTAACATAGAACTTTGAACCTCTCATATTGAATTTAATTACATTTTAATATCCATTTTCAATGGTGGTGATTGTATACATTTCTCCTCAACCCTTTACAGACTGTAAACTCCAATAGAACAGTGATGGTGCCTAAATTTTCTTTTTACCAAGTGTCTTACATAATTTAGGTGCTTAATTGGTGTTGATCTGAAATAAATTAGATATATTTTTACTTCTAGTCAGGATCCCTTCCATGACAGGACCTTCTCTACCATAGACTATATTCTTTACCTATTACAATAGTTTGCATTTAAATGACAATTTAAGGTTTAGATTAGATTAAGATCAGGTAAAGCATTTATTAAGCATATACTATGTACTAGGTCCAATGGTAATTCATGGTTATATGTGATGTATACAAAATTTTAGCATTGTATGTACCTGTGTGTTATCTCCCCATCCATATTGTAAACTCCTTTTTGGTCCAGAACTGTCTTCTCTTTTTTTTTTTTTCCACGTGGTAGGTAGTGGGGTGGAGATGAACTGAGACAAAATCAATCAACTAATTAATTAAATTATTGATTTATGCAACAAACTTTACGACTTTTCACACCTTAAAAAAACTTTTACTATATGGCCTTACCTACTTTTAATACAATCACATTTTTATATGATTTGGAATTGAGTTCACAAGTTTTTGACACATATTAAATTCTTCAGCATGAAACTACATATTACATTGGATGTTAAACATAAGATTGTCAAATAGTCCGTTTTTCCAAGTCTAGTCTTGATTATAGCCCATAGGTTTCAATTAGGTTTAAATCAAGCAAGCTCTCAGGAACTGAAGCATGTCTATCTAAATTTCTTGAAGAAATTTCATAGCCTCAAGGCTATGGAATGGTGTAAGACTATGTTGTGGTATTCCATTCCCTATTTGGGAATTATATAAACTGAGTACAATTTTACTTCTCATTATATCATTATAGTTATAAGAGTTTATGATTCTTCAGTTAGGACAAGACTTACAAACCTACTGAAACCAGAAAGCTCAAAGCATTTTGGGTGGATGTTTTACAGTCTGATAAAAATTCCTAGATCTTATAGGCTCTTCTGGACTTAAGACAATAATTTTTCTTATAATCTTGAATGAAAAAGTAACCTTAACAGTTAAAGTCACCTTTTATGAATCTTCAGTGCACCATTGTTCATATTGTCTTGCACAATGACAAATTATTTTTCTACACAGCAATGGTTAGTAGTTCCTTTTTTCACTAGTCTTCTCACTGTTCTTCCAACTTCAAGAAACCTAGTCTGAATTGTAGAAGAATTAATAACAATTTTTTCCAGCAGTTATGTCACTACAAAGAATTTTTCTTATTTTTTGAGGACTACTTAGACTGTTTTCCAGCTGGAGTTTATACTTTTGTACTGTTTTTCATTTTTGACTGCCCTTTCTTTTAGGATTCAATGCAACTGATGCTGTTTTATTTTACTGTGGACTTGAATGATGCTTGAAACACTTGACTTTCTTATACCAACAACCACTGTAATATCTCTAATGGTCATTGATGTGTTCCTTTTAAGACCTGCAACTTTTGCATATTTCTTTGGACGCATCTATATTTAAAAACCACAGAATTAAAGCATAGTAAAAGAGAGCATAAAAAGTATGTTTGCCATAAAATTCAGCACTAAACTGGCAAAGAAACTAGCTGGAGGTGGGAAAACATATGACTGGGTTTCATCTATTCAAAGTCAAATGTTCTTTATCAGTCTAGTATCTGTAGAAGTGCACACTCATGATCATCATTATAGCAAAATGAAAACCATATCAAAATCAATGTTTGTCCCAAGTAATTAATATACTACTGTTTTAGGTACTCCAAAATTGACATTTATGTTGTACTTTGAAGTTCACAAAGATCTTTAAGTATATTATATCATTTCATCATCACCTTAACCTTGTGACATAGGTGCTATATGTATTATTAGTCCCATTTTACAGATAATGAAACTGAAGCACAAAATATTTGTTACTTGTCCAAGGTCATAGGGCTAATAAGTAACGGAGCAAGAATTTAAACCCAAAGCCTCTTACTCCAATTCCAGTGCTCCTTCACTATACTTTACTGTGTACATCCTGTAAGTGACAAAGGTAATATTTGAACCATTTTCCTAATTCAAAATCCAGACTGGTATCTATAATATCATGATGCCCCTCCGATACTTAATGAATACTGAAAATTACTTAGGTGACTGGCATGATTCTAGAAGAGATGTAGGTAATGACTGAAGATCACTGCTTGTCCAGACTCATATTCATATCAGTACTCAGAAAGCCCCCTTGACCTGGTTGCAATGATCAAACAGAGTTAGGATCTCAGCACTCAGGCTCTTCTAATTTTTTTAGTAATGATATGTGTTTTGCTTCTCACCTGGAAGTACCCTTATGTGTCAGACTTAGGGAAGTACCCAGCTATTCCAAATAGATCTCCAGTCTTTTAGATGAGAGAGAGAGACAGAGACAGAGACAGAGACAGAGAGAGACAGAGAGAGAGAGAGAGACAGAGAGAGAGAGAGAGAGAGAGAGAGGGAGGGAGAGAGAGAGAGAGAGAGAGAGAGAGAGAGAGAGAGAGAGAGACAGAGAGAGAGAGAGAGACAGAGAGAGAGAGAGAGAGAGAGAATAGAGAACAAACCAGAGGCTTTGTTTTGTTTTTTTTCCTCTCCTGTGCCCTTGAGTGGTGAGTGACATGACCCTGATCTGCCCTTCTCTATGTTTATGTAGTGACCATCAAGGGAAAGCTTAGGTTCTTCCACCAATATGCTGTCTCAGGAAGAAAACTAATGAGGTGAAATGCATCATGTATCTGTTTTTGAACATCCATGGCTCAGCAGGAACCCTAGGAACCTCAGAGTTGGGCACATCTGCTATGTTAAAACCAACCCGGCATGCCACAATTTGCTTACTTCTTCCCTCTCAATTTACACAGAGAACCGATAGGAAGGTGTATAATATTTCAACTCAAACCTCTCTCCAATGTGATGGATCAGTTTCTTGGTCAGATAGAACTCCTGTCTAACTCCTTCCCTATTTGTTTTCTATGCCTTTACTCATGACAGTGAGTAACTCCTCTGTGCCTTGGTTTCCCATTCTGTGAGATCCAGGCAATTAGCTTCCCTTGTCTCTTAGAATTTCATCTTAGATGAAATTCTAGGGACTAATTACTCTAAACAAAGCACCTTAATTATCATAATTATCTAAAGTGTTTTAGGATCCCCAGCCAGAAGGATGATGATTAAGTTCCTACTTCCCTCCCCAAACCCAACAACCCAAGGCAGAAAGTTAATTCCATAAATTCCAAGTGAGAATAGTAAAAACCCATCCAAAAGTGTACTCTTGAACATGCTCCATTTTGGAGAATTATTATGGAATGGCACTGTGAGCTGTAGCACAAGGCCTAATAGTCTACTTTTAATGGCTCCAAGGGATCTAAACAATATGAGTCCATTTGCAACGAAGTTGTTTAATGAGTTGTATGGTTAGCTGGTTGGTTGTGTTGGTTTTTTGTTTTTGTTTTTGTTTTTACTGAAAGAGAAGACGAGGAAAATACAATCCAACATTTTTTAAAAATCACAAGATTATAATCCTGCCCATTCTCCCCCTCATTTTTTTTTCTTCTCTATGTAGGAGTGTATGTTCTAATTCTGCAACACTGTCATTACTGTAATAGATTTGGCAGGCCCGTATTATAGCACCAGAGCTGTCAGGGATAGATGACGTGCTGTCGGTGATGGACTCCTACTGTTCTCAGCCACCAAGAGGGATTTGAAAAAGAAGAGAGGGAAGGGGAGGGAAGAGAGATACTATAGCTTGAGAATGGTTTTGGATGTCCTAATAGATGATCACTTTACCCACTCACAACATTAGGGATAAAAATAATACTAGCTGCCACCCCTAGAGGATTGGCAAAAGCAATGGATTGTGGGAAAGTGGATGTAAACATCAAAACAAGAAAGGGAATTTACTCGGCTAATAGCATCTTTATAGCCTGGCTGGGCTCAGAATGCTGATAATGGAATCAGTCAAATAAGGTTACTATAGAAATCACAGAACAGTGGATGATGGGGGATCTTCCCCACCTGGCTTACAAATTGAGAAAAATAGATTTAATTGAGGTAAGAAATGGTCAACTACAGCCCTGTCTGGTTGGAACCTGGTACCATTGCTTCCTTACCCTATAACTGGACTTTGACTGCCACCCCCCCAGGGGCCCTAGACAATGAATCCCCCTTAAAGACTGAATTATTTTTTTACTCTTCAGTCTGAGGTCAACTTTGTTGTTGTACATTTCCTTGAAAACTGCCCAACTTCCTTCTCCTGAACTTTGACCTCATTAAAGAGAGACTATGAAGGAAATTATAGTATTACCCTCCTGCTGTAGCCCAAAGGAAAAGGGTTTTCTTTTTTTTTTTATTGCAGAAGTAAATAACAATGACCCAGCAATTATCAGAACATTGTTTATTCCAGAGCTAAATGCAAAAGCCACAAACCTGTTAAGATACAGTATTATGGAAACCTATAATAAGGAAGATGAAAAGCAGTGTGCTGAGCCCTTGGAAGATATTTTAGCCAGCCCAGCAGTACTGTGTGTTTGTTTTAAGAGTCCCTGTTCTGTCCTCAGGAAAACTTTTCCATTATTTGAAGTAATAACAAAAAAAAAAAATCCTTTGCAGTGCCCAGTTAACCTTCAGGATATACTACAAATGGGAACAGGCCTTGGAAAGAAGAGTCCCAGAAAGGAAAGTGGAGAAGAGAGGGGTTCTGTTCTCCATAGGTTTAATGGGCATTTGACTGTGTTTAAATGAACTTTAAATGGATTTTGACAAAGCTATGCTTGGTGGTCTTCATTTTTACAGTTGTGGACATTACAAATCAGATGATAAAATGAACTGACCACAAATTGATTGTAAACTTACCTTGTCTCAATGGTGTCTGTCCTAAAACATTGAGAGCAGGCATCTTAATAAGAAATATTGTATTTGTGCAAAAATATCATCTGTGCAAATATGGGGTGACAGTGGCATGGATAGACAAGAGCTCATATGAAAGAAATCTAGGGATTTTCATCACCTAAATAGATTAAAGGAGGAGACAAATGAGGGACTCTCCGGTGGAAGAGGAATTAGTTCAGTTCTGTTTGGCCTCAGAAGAGAGAACTGGGAGAGTGGAAGCTGTGGACAGGTTGATTTTAGCTTTCATACCTCAGTCATCACTTACCAAGTGCCTGCAGTGTGTAAGGCCCTAGGGATATAAAGACAAAAATTAAAAAGGCCCTATCCTCTCAGATGCAACATGTGTAAGGATAAGTCAATACAGGTCATATACAAAGTGAACATAAAGCAATTCAAGGTAGAGAAGAGCATTAACAGTTTGGGTTGGGGAAAATAGAGCTGTCTGAAATTATAATGAACTGCTGCAGGAGGCTTATTGGGTGCCATTTTCCTGTAGGCCATAGTACAGAGGCTGGATGTACCTCTTATTGGGCATGTCAAGAAGGAAATTCATATGTGTGTGTATACACACACACACACACATATATACCTACACATGACTTAATTCTTATTCATCTGTATGTGTATGTATGTATGTATGTGTCTGTGTCTGTGTGTGTTTAGGACTTGATCTCTGAAGCTCCTTCCACCTCCAAGATTCTGTGATTATTTGAATTATTTAATGAGTAGAATGGAAGTTCCTCAAGAACAGAAACTGTTTTTCTTTTTTTTTTTGTCATTGTATCACCAATGTCTAGCATTGTACCTTAGCACATAGTAAGCACTTAATAAATGATTGTTGAATGACTGAATTAGTAGAAAATAATTAAGATATTGCATACTTTGAGCAAATCTTACTCTTATTTTTCACTCTCTTCCTTGTCATGAGCAGGACCGCCTCCAAATTAGACAACTCAGTTTTATTGCCCCTTTTTTATTAGCAAAAGCTGTGTGATGTATGTGTGATATAAATATGAGTTTAGAGAATTCTAATATTTGGATGGACTAGAAATTGAGAGGAAATTGAATAAAATCAACAATTATTTATTAAGCAGTTACTTTGTGCAAAACGCCATGGGTGAGGCAAAGAAGCACAAGCTATGATTCTTGACTCGTTAAGCCATTTTATCTGGAGCTGGGTTTTAGAAAGGGGGAGTAGTCAGAAATCTGGGAAGGTACATTGAAATCAGAATATAGAAAGCTTTCAATGGTAGGCTAAAGAGTTTAGATGATCATGTTGGCAACAGGGAACTATCAAAGACTTATGAACAAGGAAATGTTCAAAATAGTGTTTTAGGAAGATTAGTCTAACACCTAGTATAAAGGATGGATGGGAAAGGAAGCAGATATTAGACATAAAGAGAGACTGGTTAGGAATCTATTGCTAGAATACAGGTGATGTAATAACAGTGGGAATTGAGGAAGATGGATGACTATATTGGGAAGAAAAAACAAGAAGACTTGGTGACTGAGTGGATGTGGGTAGAAAAGGATTTTGATAGAATAGTTAGAACTTGTGGTCAGTAAAACTCTTAAGAGTTGTGAATAGAGATAGGAGAGGACAAAAATACTGAGTGAGGAAGTTCTGAAAGAAAAGTCGTAGTGGACTTCAATTAATTAAGAACAGGACCAGGGACAGCTCTTAGGTCAGCTAGATTGAATGTCCCAGGAGAAAGATTAATACAACAGATTCTGGGAATAGGAGCCAGGAGAATAAGTAGCAGTATATGTTCAAGGGCTTATGATGGTACTTGATGAGAGAGACACATAGAGACAGACAGAGAGCTTCTATTCAGCAAAAGAAGAGATGATTGAGGAAAGATCCACGACAGAAGAGATATTTGCCAGAATTGTAGACACCACTGCTTCTGACCTACTGACCATAATGACCACTTTCTTCAGAAAAAAAAGCATCAGACATTGAATGAAGAAAGTGAGTTACTTTTCATTTTTGCCCTAGGGTGTGTGGGTGAGTGGGTTAGACAGAAAAGAAGTGAGCATTTTATTCATTCTGATCTGAATACCTTTTAAAACTCAAATGGCATGAATAATCTTCCTCTTAATTAGAGCTTCTGAAATATCACTGGGCATCTGTGCAGCCCCACCTCTCTTTGCCCTCTTCAAAGGGGGAATGACAGGAGCACTTCAAATGCAATGAGGTGAGGGGCAGATATTGGAGAGAAAAAGAAAGAAAAAATAAAAGGGAGCAGAGATCAGGAAGCTTAGAATGTCACCTAAAAACTGAGCAGTTTGATTCATTTGAGCTCCTAGCTTTCATAGCCCATGGGAGGAGAGTTAGAGTAAGGTAAGGAAACATTCCTAACCAAGTCAATTTGATTATGATTGTTCCTCATCCTTAGTTCTGGCACACTGGCCCTAGTGCACTCATGGAAATCTTGCTTGATAATTCTCCACAGGTCATTTCATTCATGCTTCTTTTCTTTAGCTACATTATATTTTCCAGGCCAGGACCAGGTTTTATGTTCCTTCTGGAAAATTCTATACATTTCTTCACATCCCCTACCCCCATCCTCCAAAGTGGATGGGGCTCTGAGTTTAGTAGGTATTCAGTAAATGCTTGTTGAAAAAGTGACAGAATTGAGTAAAGAGTGATGAAGTAAAGTGAATGAATAAATTACTAAAGTCAAGTGAATAAGGGAGGGAAGGGAAGAGAGTTAAGGAAAAGAAAAAGGAAGAAAGCAGGAGGAAGGAAGGAAGGAAGGAAGGAAGGAAGGAAGGAAGGAAGGAAGGAAGGAAGGAAGGAAGGAAGGAACGAACGAACGAACGAACGAAGGAACGAAGGAAGGAAGGAAGGAAAGGAGAGAAGAAGGAAGGAAGGGAGGGAGGAAGGAAGGAAGGAAGGAAGGAAGGAA
>NW_027187419.1:39932333-39996231 GCF_028583685.1 Petaurus breviceps papuanus | reverse complement strand
GGAAGGGAGGAAGGAAGGAAGGAAGGAAGGAAGGAAGGAAGGAAAGTAAATGAAAGAATGGAACAAAGGAATCAAGCACCAAACACTGTATGAAGCTCTTTACAAATGTTATCTCATCTGAACCTCACCACAGCTGTGGGAGGCAGGTATTGTTATTATCCCCATTTTATAGTTAAGGAAACTTCGAAAGATAGAGGTTAAGTGATTTTCCCAGGGTGACAGAGCTAGTAAATGTCTGAAGCCAGATTTGAAATGAAATCTTGACCTGAGCCCCAGTTCTATATCCATTGTGCCAAATAGCTTCCTAGGAAAAAAAGAAGGAAAGCAAATGAGTAGAGGAAAGAAAGTAAATGAATGAATGAGCAGAAGGAAAAAGAGTGAGAGAATGAATGAGTGGGCCACTGGCACAATACTAATCTTTTCTGACTATGGTTATTTCTACCATGAGAACGGGAAAGAACCTCTGAAGCTCCAAGACAGGCAGCGATTGTGCTGCATTTGGAAAAGTAGTTTAGAGTAGATTGGAACTGTGAGTGAAAGGTTTGTATGCAGGAGTATTGCCTTCCCCTGGCTTCCAGAGTTCAAACCTGAGACACCTTATTCTGTGAAGGCTCAATAGTGAAGACTTCAGAAGATAATCTTACTGCCAAAGGGAAGCACTAAGGGCAAAATCAGTCACAGATCTGAAGCTGGCAGGCACCTCAAAGGCCACTAGTCTAATACCTCGTTTTTCAAAGGCAGCAAATGATCCCTGTGGTGAAACTAAAGTGACTTTCCCAAGGTCTCCTAGGTTATAAGTATCAGAATGTGGATTTTAATCTGGTCTTTTGCGTTCAGATACTCTGTGTCAGTCTGTCTCCTACCGCACCAGGTTCCAGCTTCATTTCCATTTGTGGTAGTTGTGGCACAAAGGTTAGCAACATCAAAGGCAAGAAATGTATAGGATATCTGCCCAATCTACCTTGATGTTTGGCCATGGAGATTTGGCATGGCAAAGTCCACAGGCGTTACAGTACTGGGATCTCCTGTTTCCCCACACAAACCCAGCAACCCAAACTCTCCGATTCAGTCCTGCAAAAGTTTGTGAGAGGGAATGGACCTTCCAGGGAATATCATGTGTCTGTACTTTTGACCAACAATTCTACAACTGCCCACAGCTCCCCAGCTAAAATGAGCTCTATAAGGATCACAGTGCTATGAAGGGTTAAAGGGATTGGGGGAAGGGGCTGAGATATTGAACTGCATAGTTATCTGAGATGAACAACTCTGAGACTGGCAATACAATTCAGTTGTGGAAAATTTGGAATTAGATATGAGCAAATGATATTGTGAGCAGGGAGATGGTTTCTAGGGAGGTTCCCTGAAAGATTTTATGGAAGATAAAGCCAAGTAAGAACATCATAGGTAACTATAGTAATAACCATATAAACTGCTCTGTGTGTTAGCCATGTATTTGTTTTTTAAATCTTCCCATTTACTAATCTTGTCACTTCAGTGCATTTACATTAAACTGTCAACAACTAACCACATACCACGAGGGAAGGAAAGGGGGAAGATTTTCAGCTTTCCAATTATTCTCTACCGAGGAATGTGGTCCTAGTGCTGCCCTCTGCTGGTGGCCAGCAGACAGGCAGGGAATGGGTTGAATGAGGAGAGAAGGGAGGATTAATCTGCCACTGCCGACAACAGGGAAGGTGCTGTTCTGGCCTGCATACATAGCAGTTTTATTCCCCTGTGGTGACCTTACAAAGGGATTTGTTCCTTTGTAATCTTCACTTGATCAGAGTGACCTGATACAAACTTATCCCCTTTCTTCTTTCTGTCATCACCCCCTCTTCTTTATCAATGATTATCATGACCTGGCACACAATCTTCAACTCTTCCTGGCACCTCTACCCTCCCCTGGTCAGGTTATATCAGATCAGGTCATTTGCCTCCTGAAAAATATTTAGGATCATAAGGACAAAAATTTAGAATTAGTTTAAATGTCTTCTACCTTATCCTCTTTCTTTTATAGATAAAGGAAACTGAAGCCCAGAGAAATGCTTAGCCAAAGTCTGTAAGTAATAAGAATCAGGATCAAGATTCAAGCCCATATTCTCTCTGTTTTTTAAGAGAGAGTAATAGCAATGGTGCAGGGGAAGTATGCTACCGCCATGCCCCTCCTACTTTTCTTCCCCCTTTGGTCTTGTCCTTGAATACTTGGATGGATTCCAGATAACCTGGAATAAATCCACTTTGAGCCTAAACATTCCCCAAAGATCATGCAAATGGACATTCTTGATTTGTTGGTTTCTTGTGAAATCAACTGCAAGGGTAGCATCCTCCAGACCATTCTGACCTCAGAATGACCTCTTTCCTGAGAATCCATAGCACCTAGTATCTGTACAGCTCATTTATTATAGTATCTAAAATTTATATAGTATTTTACCTACATATTTCATCACAACAACTCTAAGGTAGGTCTTGCACCATATGGATGAGGAAATTAAGATGTGTAAAAGTTAAATGGCACGCCCTTGCTCATAGTCATATAATACATAAGTCGTACCTTTACAGCCCAAGCACCTGCAAGTGTTATATCTTCATAAGAACTTCATCATCTATTTCTTTGTGCCATAGGACCATAGGATTTAGAGCTAAAGGGACCTTAGAGATTACTTAATGCGACTCTTTCATTTTACAGATGAGAAACCTAATCTCTTGTATTGTTATGTCATGTTGTTATTAAATCTGTTATTTAACTTTTCATCTGTGTATAGTATTATCTTCCCAGTTAGATTATAAGATCCTTGGGAATAGGGACTGTATGTCATATATCTGCATATGCACAATAGTTCAGTGCTTTGCCAATAGTACTCAGTAAAAGCATATTATGTAAAAAAAAAACTCAACAAACTGATACCTTTATATAAAAACTCCAGCTGCCAGCATAAGACACAAAGTACAACTGCAGGGTCATCTGCTGAGAACAGGTGATTTGAGGAAAGTACCCAGAATGGTGTTAGAAGATTTCAGGTAAAAAATAGAAGAGAATCTGACTTCTCTGAAATTCCTAGCTTTCACCCAATCCAATCCAACACACGTTCATTAAGCCTACTATATGCAAAATATTATGCTAGATGCTAAGGATACAAAGAAAAAAAGGGGGGAAATCTCTATTATCAAGGAGCTTATATTCTATTGGGCAAAACATGTTCACAAATAAATATGAACATCAAATAATACATGATAAGTGATGAATTCTGCATACCTTAAAGCTCAGTGTAAATGTCCAGTTTTATTACAAGGAGAAACAAACTACATACAAAGGAAAAACAGAATCCCTTCAGCAGGTGATGTCCCTAACAACTGAGAGAATCAGGAAAGGCTCCCTAGAAGCAGCTACATGGCACAGCAGATAAAGTCCTGGGCCAGGAGTCAGGAAGACCTGAGTTTAAATGTGGCCTCAGATACTTCCTAGCTATGTGACCCTAGGCAAGTCACTTTACCTCTGTTTCAGTTTCCTCATTTTTAAATGGGGCCTCCATTTTTAAATAACACCTGTGGGTTATTGTGAGAATCAACTGAGGTAATATTTATAAAGTGCTTGATAAATGCTTCTTTCCCTCTTTCCTTTCTTCCTTCCTTTCTTTTTTTCCTTCCTTTTCTTCTTTCTCTCTTTTTTCCTTCCTTCCTTCCTATAGGAGGTAGCAATGAAATAATGGATGATAAGTTAGAGTGATGCTTTGAAACAACCTCTCTTCTAGGAAACAAGTTCAGACCAGAGAAAATTCCAGTTAATGTTCCATAGGGAAAGGAGGTATAGAAGACCCATTCCTTCTCTGATTTGTTCTGTACTGAGTAAATTACTGAGTCTTGCCATTTGTGGCCTTGGAACCAAAGTCCACGGTCTTCTTTTAACCACTGAAAGAAACTTTTCTAACAAACTTGATGAGGTTAAGAGGAGCTCTTATACTAGTCCAGCTAATGATCTAATTTCAATCTCATACCCATCCCTGTAAAACCCACCAAGAGCACACCATGCCTAGTAAACAAATTTATCCCGTGACTAGTGAACACAATATTTATTTTTTTAGCATGAGCCCAGATTTATAAAAGATGAAGTGTTTTTCATTGTATTTCTGGAGTAGAGAAAACTTTATTTTCCAAGTTAACATTTTTCTCTCCTAACTGATTCAGAGAAGTCCTCACTCCATTTTGTCAGAAGTTTAAAAAAAAAGGCACCCAGTCACTGCTTTTTCTGCAGGGGAAGCAGTTTCAAGGGAGAAATTGTCATCTAGCCCCACAGTTATGCAAATGTGATAGTTATTTCTGACATTGGTAAATAATAGCTCTGTATGCACAGACACTGTTTTCTTACCTTATCATGCAGGGTCTCAAGCCATAATTTAGATGTTCATAAGCGATTAGCATTTTTGGATGATAGCAAGCAATTTGTGCAGTGTTTCCCGTCTATCTTCTATCCTGAAAAAAAAAAAAAGGTGATTAGCACTCTCTAAGGGGGTGGGGGTGTCTAACAAATTGGTACACTGATCAAGGTAAATCAAACTGTCAGATCAGGTGACTGGTTGGCATATGTAAACAAGTCACACCCCAGGTAGCCTGCATATTCCTCAGAGAAGAATTAAATATTGACTCAACTCCTTTATTACATATGTATCTGGCTTCAATTTAAATAATGTAGATATAACAATGCTCCCCAAATAGTATTACTACTAATTATTCAATGGTAAACAGAAATAGAAAGATATTGGTAACACAATCATATATTTGTAATATTGTTTAAAAATAAACCTAACTATAATAAGGCAACGTTTTCACATTAGTGCAATTTATAAAAAGCCAGCAGTTAAATGGGATTTCATGACAGCCTGTTCATAACTATGTGGGCTAGTTTTATGGAAACATCGGTAAGTTTCTGGTTAGCCGTTTGTCAGTCTGAATTGTCAAGGTCAGGAGCTATTGTTTAGTCAATCTCTTGGCAAGGGCTGTGGTTCCTGGGTACCTGACTGTACCAGATTTCCATGAAAACTTTGGTTGATGAGCCAATCAGAGTCATTATGTAAATGAATACCTCCTGATTGGCAGAAATGGATGCTTTAAAGAGCAGCACATGTAAATGAGTCTAGGAATCTTAAGTTTTAAGAGCTGGAAGGAATCTTAGTGATCATCTAATCCAAACCTTTAATTTTGCAGATGAAGAAACAATCTCAGAGAGGTTAAAAAAAAAAAAGAACCCTCACCCAAGATCAAACAGTAGCTACTAAATCTTGTATCTTGACTCCTATTCTAGGACTGTTTATAACACAATGGTGTCTCTTGAATCCTCTTCTAACTTTGATCTGAAGAAAATGCTTGATATTCTGCTCACAGAAACACATGGGATCTTAGGGACAGAGAATAGGTCTGAATGTGAGGTCAGAACAGGAAAAGGACTCACTGTATGCAGCCCAGATATTAAGGCTTATCTATAAGCATCTGACCCAAGTCTTAAACTCTTTCCCCCAGGCACTTGGGACAGCAGAGTACTCTCCTGAGACTAGGGTCTTCTGACACCAGCAGTTTGGAAAAAGAAATGGTCAGGACTTTTGAGTTCCCATGAAAACACCTCCCCTAGCTCTCCCATGTAAATCCTAAGGTACATTTTTCCAGAGGTCTAAGCTAAGGACAGTGGTTTCTGTAATGACAAATTTGTATTATGAAACCTCTGTGCTTCTGAATTGTTAGTGGCCCCCTTTTTTTTCTTTTTTCCTTTTTCTGTTTTTTCCCAATTCCCTTTGTAATCATCTCAAAGCCAAGTGCTCATTTCCACCAGAACTTTAAACATTGTGCCTTTATGTAGTGCAGCTTTTAATTTTCCTCCCTAACAGAAGTGATTGTTTATGTTGTAAATGCCACATTAGTCTCCATGAAATGGAGATGGAATTGATTTTCATTTCAGAGATTTCACAGCTTGCCCCAGAACTTTCTGCTTGATTGCCAATGCTCAGAAATGCATGGGCTCTGAGAGGTTCAGAAATGATGTGTGTAACATGGCATATAAAAATGTGAGACTTGGAGCTGTGTTTGTTGGAAGACGGACCCCTGTGTCTCAGTAGATGTATTTGGCCAGGCATTCAAAGGAACTAATGTCCTGAGTCCAGGTGACACCTTCAAGAAGCTGGCTTCAATCCCAGGTCAGCTCACCCATAGCAGCAACTAGCTTTGCCTTCCAGGAAGCTTCAGAAAAATCATTCATTCATTCATTCACTAAGCCTTTCCTAACCTAGGTCTATGGTGTGTCTCAAACTGGTTGGATGTTTTGGGAAATAAAATAGAATTAAAAGATCATAGTCTCATAAATCTAGGGCTGGAAGGGATCTGAGATGTCATGAAATTCAACTTTCTCATTTTACAGATTGGGAAACTGAGACCCAGAGCAGTTAAACAACTTAGACATAGGTGGTAAATGATAGAGTAAGGATTCAAACATGGGTCCCATGACTTAATTCACTCCTTTTTCCACTGAATCATGCTTTAAGGAACTTATCCTCTAATCAAGAAAACACAAAAGACATACACACAAGAGGCCAACTGGGTACTAAAAGAAAGGCATGGAAACTAGAACAGCTTGAATACAGAATGATCAGGAGATGGCAAACATTAAGGTCCCTTTGGCACATGGAAGGACTCTATGAATGGCATAGAGAAAAAAAAAGTTTTGTCTCATCTCTCTCCCCTTTTACCTTCAGAAAACGTAGTCCCCTGGGCCTGTTGCACGTAACCAGTGAAGCCAAGGAGGCAGATGGAGGCATCATCCTCCAAGGTTTGCTTAGGTAAACTGTTGACTAGAATATAGCAAGGATAAATTTTAATTTGGAATTGAATTCTTAGTAATAGGTAGAATTGAACTTTCTGGAAGTCCATTTCTCTGTAAATGGCTTTTCAGAACTGAGCTTCCCAAGCCCCTTCCATTTAATATTCATTATAGCACTTGTTATTTATCAAATTGCCATTTATCACTTATTACATTTTACAAGTTATTCACAAGGACTTAAGATTTAAATAGGGGGTTAGGACCAACAATTACTCTCTTTAGTTAAGAAGCAGAACAATCCAAGGGAACCCATTCTTTTAAATGATTATTGTTATTTTACATACATTTATGTTTAATGAATATTCATACAAAATTTTTAAAATATGTTTATTTTAACAGTTAAATCATGGGAGATAGGAGGGAACAAGCATTTAAGAGCCTACTGTGTGCTAGAAAGTTTACAAATGTTATCTCATTTGATCCTTACAACAACCCTGTGGGGTAGGTGCTATTATATCTATTTTAGAGTTGAGGAAACTAAGGCAAACCAAGATGAAGTGACTTGCTCAGGGTCACACACCTAGTCTGAGGCTTGATTTGAACTCAGGTTTGCCTGACTGCATATCTAACTCTCTATCTGCTACACCATTTAGCTGCCTCTAGGTGACTGTTGGCCAAATATTTTAGTAAAATCTGTGATTGAAATATGATTATCTCAATAATAAAAATTCATCCTTCATTTCTGCTTCAAGATTTGCAAAACACCTTCTTCAGAACAACTCTGTGAGGTAGTACAGTTATTTTATTACCATTTTCAAGATCAGAAAACTGAGGTTCCAAAAACTTGAACCTGACAATATGCATAATTAGTGCCCAATATGGAATAAGCATCTAGATCTCATGATTCCAAGCCCATCATCTTTCTGCTAATGTACCTCTTTTATAAATGTGGCAAGCAACACCTTCTAAATTGATGACTAAGCATGAAAGAGGTACTATAAACTGTCCAGATAATGAAACTCTTTCTATCACTGAGATAATAATTTCTTGAACCTGCTGTAAAGGAGACTCATACTTCATAGGGTTGGATTGTGGAATCAAATTGAATAGAATCCAATGGAGTTGAATGACTTCCAAGGACTCTTCCAACTCTAATTGTCTATGGATCTATAATATTTCTGAAGTTCCACATTTATTTTTGCTTCTTTGTCAAAATGACGTACTACCTTAGTATTTTTCTGCATAAATTTTGGCAACAGTACCGCTAGGTGGGACAGATCTCACAATGAGTCCTAGTAAGTCCTAGTCCTATCAGCAGAATATCAGATTTGTAACATTATTCTGAAGCACGTTGTCGTGCTTTCATTTGGGAGGAAGGGGTGATACCTGTGATTTGTTTCATCAGGTATGGAAACCCCAATGAGATAACACAGTCCACCGATGAAGATGAGCAATTATTTTGCAACTTAGAGCCTCAGAAGATTGACTGGAGCAATGAGAGGTTAAGTCACTCACCCAGAGAAACATAGCCACAATGTGCCATTGGTGGGACTTGAACCCAGGACTGGTTTCCCCTATCCAAGGCCATCGTTCTACTAACCCACTCTAGGTCTTTTATAGGAGATATTTTTTAAAACATTCTTAAATGCAGGTTTCTAGTAGTATGTTAAACCAGGTTATTATTTGTCCTATAATTTATTAGTAGTACTTATCACAGCAGCATTATTGTTGCTTTTATTATTTAAATAATGAGTACCAACTGTGATGGACTCAATATAAAATAACTTTAGCTATAGTCATGGATGTGATTGCTAATTCTTCTAGAATGAAGGCTCCGGGGTGTACAACAAAAACGTAGGGCTTGTGTTTCAGGCCTTTCCTGAAGGGAAATTTTTTTAAAAAGGAAGACAAGACCACATATGCATGGGTGAGATTGTTTCTGTCCAGTGGTGTAACTCTCTGGATGGAGAGCAGTGGCTTCTTTTCTCCACACAGCCTGGAAAGGAAGGAGTAAAGGAAGTAAGCCAGTATAATATTAATCATTTGCTGTATACACTGGGCTAAGTGCTTCATAAATATTATCTCATTTGATCCTCACAACAGCCCTGGAAGGTCAGTGCTATTATTATCCCCACTTTATCGTTGAGGATATTGAGGCAGAGAGAGGTTAAATGATTCACTCAGGGTCACATGAATAGTAAGTGTCTGGGGTCAGATTTGAACTCAGCTCTTCCTGACTTCAGGCTTATCTACTGCACCACTTGGAGATCTCACTGACAAAGGAATAACAAAGTGCCCATGATTAAGAATAGTTGACTTATGGGGCAGCTAGGTGGTGCCATGAATAGAGGACAGGCCCTGGAGTCAGGAGGACCTGAGTTCAGATCCTGCCTCAGACACTTAACACGTAATAGCTGTGTGACCTTGGGCAAGTCACTTAAACCCAATTGCCCTGTCTTCCCCCCACAAAAAAAAGAAAAAGAATACTTGACTTAAAGCCAATTCCCTCTCATTTCATCTATTATAGAGAATCCAAGACTTCCTTCCACAAACCCTATTTGGATCACAAAGATACTGGAATGGTTTGCCATTTACTTCTCCAGCTCATTATACAGATGAAGAAACTGAGGCAAATAAGGTTAAGTGACTTGCCCAGGGTCACACACCTAGTAAGTGTCTGAAGCTAGATTTGAACTCAAGAAGATGAGTCTTCCTGACTCAGACTTGGCACTCTACCCACTGTACCACCTGGCTGCCCCTTCCACAAAGTGCCTTGTGTCAGTGTGGAAAAAGGTGACGTGCAGCAGCAACGATGATGACAATGACCCCAGGAGCCTCAGGAATGGCTCCCCTCCAGCCCAGTGCCCTCGGCCATCATTCCGGGAAGCAGTCCCCATCAAGATGCAGCCTAGCCACTGCTGCTGTAGATGCTGCAGTCACAGCTAGCCAAGACCCAGAAAAAAAAATCAACAAGCATTTATTAAGGGCCTACTGTGTGCCAGGCACTGGGGATACAAAAAGAGGCAAAAGGAGCTTACAACATAATGGGGAAGACAACATGCAAACAAATATATACAAAGCAAGCTGTCTCCAACAGAAAGTGAGATCTTAGTTGAGACTTCACGGAAATGGCCAGGGAGGTCACTAGTCAGAGCAGAAGAGGGAGAGCATTCCAGGCATGGGAGACAGCCCGGGAAAAATGCCTGGAGCCAAGACATGGGGTCTCTTGTTTATGGAACAGCTAGGAAGCCAACATCACTAGATCAAAGACTACATGTTGGAGAGTAAATGTAGAAACACTGGAGAGGTAGAAAGGGCTTTGAATGCCAAGCACAGCATTTTGTATTTCCTCCTAGAAACAAAAGGAAGTCATTGGAGTTGCCACCAAAGTTCTTGTCACTATTATATGGTTCGATTTTAACAGTGGGAATGACATTCATAAAGAGTCACTGATATCTGCTTTGCTCCTGTACCCTCAGGACCAGGGGACCTTTCTATCTGATGTACTACTGAAAACTCCCATGTTGTATCATCTTCCTCCATTAGAATACAAGTTCCTTGAGAAGAGAGAACGACTTTTCTATTTGTATTCCCTAGCCCTTAGCACAGTTCCTGGAACATAGTTTATTAACCCACTATTTTCTGTTTTCAGTAGCTATAGCACCTGCAGTTGCTGAGATGTGTCTCTGCCATAGGGACTGCTTCCCAGGACAAGAGCTGAAGGCACTGGGCTGGAGGCAGTGCTATTCCCAAAGCACTTGGGTTCATCATTATTTTCATCATGATGTCATCATGTTATCCATAGCCAGTATTTGATAAATGTCTGAACTGAGACCTGTTAAGTACTGTAGCTTGAAAAGGCCAAGGCCCCACACTGCTCCTCCAGTCGTCCCTGATCCATAGCTTGCCACTGGACCCAGATGGCTCTGGAGGTGAAAGTGAGGCTGATGACTTTGCACAGTTCTGCCTCACTTAAATCCAATTCACTTGCAAGTCATGGCATCATCTCCCTGATGTCATGGTCCTCTTCAAGAATGAAGGACAAACAGCAACTTCAACTTCAGTCATTCATTCATTTATTCATTCATGATGATGATGGCACCAATGACTCTGTGGAAGTCCCAGCTTTGGTCTCAGAAAGCCCGAGGACTCCAGAGACAGAAAAAAGAAGGCTGGGGCAGGGACCTGAATGGAGGAGTCTACGTTTGCTCAAACAAGCAGGAACATGCTGGATGGCAAAGCATTTGAGAGAGAGGAGGTGGAGGAAGGAGTAGAAATAAGTAGGATAGAGAAAACTGCTTGAATCAAGAAAACAAGATGCATTTGTAAAAAGGATGGATGGAATTAGGCTGTGACCAAGAAAAATCTCTCCAGCACCTGAGGGAAAAAAAAGTTCAGGAAAGCACATATTCAGTCAGCACACAGAACCAGTTGTGGGCCATTTTCCTTTTATTCTTTCTTTCTTCCTTCCTTTCTTCTTTCCTTCCTTTTCTTTCTTTTTTCTGAACTTTATGATGTGTTTCTTTTTCTTTTCTTTTTTTTTAAAAGAGAGAAGGGGAAAAGCTTTATCAAGTCCAGGCCTCATTTTGCATCAGAGAGTGGTATTGATTTTCCACCCATGACTGCTGAAAATTAGAATTTCTTCATGAAGCTGAGTTCTTTTCTAGTCATGTCCCTTATCTTTTTAAAATATGATTACCTGCACTTCATAGTTTCATGGTTAAAATCATAATGAACTTCACCCACCCAGCCAGTCCAGGAGATTCTATGAGAGCCAGCTGCCTGCCGGCCCATGTGTGTGCTGGCAGAAGAGAAGGCAGAGTCTGTGGGTCCCAGTGATTTTTTTCCCTGCTTACTCAAGGCCCTATCTTTGGGCCACAGGTCTATTGACTTACTACTAATTTTCTTGTCAGGATAATTCTTCCAATCAAGATTTAAAACAAACTGGGTGGTTACTAAAGTGCTGGAGATTAAAGCCTAATGCTTTTTTTATTTGATTAAGATGCCTCTTATCTGGATTCTTGGGGACTAATTTTAGTTCAGTTGCAGACCTTCCTTAAAGGGCCAGGGGTTGTTTGTTTGGAGCAAATACTTTCTCTTCCTACCTACCTTTCCTGCTGGGTATTTGCTCACTGAGAAGAAGAAATAGATTATTCCCACTGCATCAATCTCCAGGCAGCTACTCAGTGCAATTTTCTTCAGTGTCTTGCCATGAAAAGCAGACTAGCCATTTCCTAAGTGATGATTTAAGGTGACCTATATTTTAGCAAACTGCTAGACTCGCCATTGGCTCCTCTCCTGCCAACCTGTTGAACCAAAAACGCTATTAGAAAACAGCCCTTTTGTGCATTTAGTAAAGAGATGGCTGAAAGAAAGGGAAGAGAGTAATCAAGAAACAACATGGGGAAGCAGCTGAATAATTCTCATTGCTTTCCCTCTTTCCTCTTAATATTAAAGACTGTTTTTGCCCATCACCCACCACCACTTCTCTTTCCTTCTCATCATCCTTTCTGGCAATGATATTCAGGCACGTTGAATAAATCTTGCTGGTGTCTTTTGACATTTTCTGTGCATTACACGAGGGTTATCTGATGAAAGCTATCCATCTAGACAGGTTGCTCAGTCTGACACCGAGACCAAGGGACAAAGAGGGTCATGAAAGTAGTGTGCGAGAGTCTGTGTACGGGCTGTTTGGGAGTGCTTAACATCTTTATTTTCCATCAACTTTTCTTTTTAATTTCACTTTCTATTAAAAGTCTTCTCAGAGCTAATGCAATAAATTTAGATCTGCAGCCAGATGCAAAGCAAAACTTTTGGCAGTGAATATTCTATCAAAAGACATTGCAAATGAAATATGCTCTCCCTTGGGGATTATTCTACAGTTTAATTTAATTTGATATTTCAAATTAAATTAATTCAAATGGTTATGCAGTTCCCAGGGAAAACAGACTTCATTTATGATGTTCTGCCACCAAATTGTTTAGCAGCTATCATATATCTTATATTGTTAACTAAGAATGATAAATAGTGACAAGGTAGACTTTTCTCCTCATTTCACAGCCCCTGTCTTCAAGAGAATACAAGCAAACCCCTTCCAACACTGTGCTCACTAGCTGTGCCATATAAATATTTATTAAGAACATTATAGTTAAGAATAATACTTTCTGTGGACCCTTCTATCTAATCATCTCAAACCACGTAATGAAGATGTATGAAGACCCTTGAGGGAAACAGATGTGGTGATTCCCATTTTATAGATGAAGAAACAGGTGGTAATGAGACTTACCCAGTCTCATAGAAGGAAACAGACAGAAATCCAACCCAAGTGCCCATATTCCCTAGCCTAGGTTTTATTAGATTATGTTCCAAATTATAAACTTCCTGCTTCTTCTTTTAGAAGAGACATCGATAGTGGAAATAACACTTGAGTAAGTCAGAAGAGCTGGTTTGGACTTCTAGCACCAGTATTTATGAGTGGTATGTCTATGGACAGCTGGATGTGTCTGGACCTCAGTTTCCTCATCTGTAAAATGTAGATAATAATATTCATAAAAGGTTTATTGTGTAGAAAGCCTCTTGTAAACCTCAAAATTCTATATAAATATGACATTCCATAAAATTAGACTAATAATACTCACACAAAAGGATAGACAGCTAGCTTTGGCATCAGGAGCACCTAGACTCATGTTCTTCCCTATGACACATCCTAGTTTTACATGGTTTGAGATGATTAGATAGAAGAGTCTGCAGAAAGTATTATTCTTAATTACAATGATGTTAAGAAATATTTTGCATTATTTTTTCTATTTTTCAAATCTCTATTTTGTTTTGACTGTATAAACACTCTAGAAGACCATAATAGTAACAGCTCACAAATCTATGGCACTTGGAGCCTTGCAAAGCATTTGCCTTATAATAATCATATGACTGACATATATTTATGTGTGTATTTATGTGTATATATGTATGTTCATATGTACATATATACACACACACGCATATTGTATTAGACCAATGTCTTTGTTGATCTAGGGAACTTCTTATAAGGAAATTTCCTGTACCAGTGCAGATCAGACCTTCTCCATAACTTAAAATCTTAAACTTTTGTCCTCACTTCATAGCCCTTATCTTCAATAGAATACAAATAAACCCTTCCAACACTGTGCTCACAAACTGCCTTTGTTTGGTTGATTGGTTGATTAGTAAGTTGGTTGGTAGATTGGTTGGTTGGTAGATTGGTTGGTTGGTTTTCCTAAAAGATCTAGAGAATTGCTTTAACTCTCCACTTAACTTTACCTATAGAAACATCAAGCTGAGGGTAATAGCCCACTCCCTAGGGTGACTAATGGCTCCTCATATCATCTAAAGGGCTTCCCCAAACCTGAATGCCTCTGTGCTCAGAGTGGAAAAAAGAGATACAATAGAAGAATTATTTTGCTTGCTATGATACTAGGTCACTTTGATTTGGGAGAGCTTCTTTGGTGAGGGGTGTTCATACACAGACATTGAGCTAAACATCCCATTCTCAGGATTCTGCATCCCCACCCTACCATATATTACCACTCCACTCCGGATCCCCCACCACCCCCTTTCATCTATAGAACAAGTTTGTTAGATATAAGTTCTTCTTGGAGTCTATTAACTCCCAACTAACCAGAAGCAGAGATCATGGGGCCATTGAGGAGCTATATATATTTCTGCCATTACCTTCTGATCCATACATCTCATAAAACTCCAAGATTAGCTATAGAACCAACAAAAATTAATATGTTCTCAAGAGATTCTAGTCTAGAATAGAATACTAGATTCCTCCTGCAGTCAACCAATATTTTCTTCACTGAAGAGATGTATGTTTTAAAGATAGAACTGGGCTTATATTCATCCTCTTACCACCAAACTTAAAGGGGATAGGGGGAAGCAACAAGAATTCAGAGTTTTTTTTCCTGCTTTTTTTTTCTTTCCATCGTTGAAGTGAATTCTCCTCCAGAAGCAGAGATAGTAAATTCCATGATTTTATAACCCTTGTCAAGGAATCAAGGCAGTGTGATATAGTGGATACAGAGCTAGACCTGGAATTGGAAGCTGGAAAACCTATGATCAAATCCTCCCTCAGACACTAACTGTGTGACTGTGGACAAATCATTTAACCTCTCTGAATATCAGTTCCCTCATTGGTAATATGTCATAATATTATGTTATAATATGATATAACATAATATAATACAATACATCATTATATTATGACATAACACAACACAATATAATATAATAATGATGATGCTGATGATGAAACCTACTACACAGGCTTATTGTGAGGATTCAGTGAGATAATGTGTATAAAGTGTTTTGCAGACCTTAACTCAGTGTACAAGTGGGAGCTACAACCAACATGGAAAAAGGCTCTGGAATTCACTGGCATGAGAAGCGCAGGATGAGGGAGATGATTTTATTAATGACTTGAAGAAAGGCACAGATAGCATGTTTATGAAATCTTTAAGGGACAGAAAGCTCAGAGGGATCGCTAAAATGTTGGCTCATCAAGCCAGGATCCAACAAAGTCTTGACATGCCCAAATGATAAGAAAATTTTAATATGATGGAATTTAATAAAGATAAGCTTACTTAGTTCAAATACGGCCTCAGACATTTAACATGTACTAGCTGTGTGACTTTGGGCAAGTCACTTAACCCCAATTGCCCTACCCCCAAAGAAAAGGAAAAAAAAAGATAAGTCCAACACACTTTAGTGAAGTTCAAACAAAATAGCTTTATAAATACAGGACAAGCATGGCTAGACAATAGTCTTTGTGAAAAGACCTGGAGGTTTTAGCAGACTGCAAAATCAGCACGAGTGTTACATGGCAGCCCCAAAAGCTAAGTGTCCAGAATGAGCCAGATAGATATAGAATGGAATGTTGTATTTAGTTTGGGGTGCCAGATTTTAAGAGAGACATGGGCAAATTAGAACATGTTTAAAATCAGCATCATTCAGTGGAGATAAGCATTGTCTCTGAAATCAGAGAACCTGAATTCAGATCCCTTCTCTGATGCTTACTTCCTGTGTGGCCTTGGACAACTCCCTTGAATACCTATGCCTCAGTTTCCCTCTCTGTAAAATAGGCTTTATAAAGTCCATTCCAGTTCTAGATCTATGATTCTCCATCCAAAAAGAGGGTGACTTACATGCGAGTGCCCTGAATATTGTGCCATGTAAGGATTAGTTAAAGGAACTAAGAACATAGAGCCTGAATAAGAGAAGACTTCAGAGGTACATGATAGGTATCTTAAAGTATTTAGAGGGTTGCCATGTGGAGGAGAGCTGAGGCTTATTCTTCTGGTTCCCCAATGTAATCTTAGAGAATAACGGGTACAGCTTTAGGTTCAATGTAAAGAAAAACTTCCTAACAATTAGAGCTGTCCAAAAGTAGAGTGAGTTTCCTTGGAAAGTTAGAGGTTTATTTTTTTTAAATACTATAGACCTTCGAGGAGAGACTGTATGACCAATGTTGGGGTATCCTGTAGAGGAGAATGACCTCTCCTTTCCCTGCCACTCTGAGATCCTGAAACTCTGGTAATTTGTGACTTTTCCTATAGATTAGAGTGTTTCCTGTCTTGAAAGAGTTGAATGTGCTGTAATGATGCTCATGTACGGCACCCAGTGGATTTGTTCTCCTTGTGGGGATGGTTTTATTGAGCAATAATTATTATTAACATAGTAATGATGCTTTTAGGCCTAGAGCTGCATTATTAGGCACTTAGTGCCCAATCAGCACCTAGAATTCCTTGAACTCCTATAGACCTGAGTTTGATGACTGTTCATAGGCTATTCTCAATGTGTTTTCTGAAGAAAATCAAGAAATAAACAAGAGTGAACCCTATGGGGGACATGCAAGGCTGAACTGAAGATTTGCTATTTAAGATGGGAACCCCTAACCTAAAGATTACATAATCTTTAGGGATTTTTTTTAAATCAATTTACCCATCTGTCCTCTTTCTCTTTGATCTTTCTCTCTTTGACCCTGTGGCTTTCTTTTTCATACATTCAGATAGATGGACATTGCTATCTGCATCTAAGTTCATTCTTCCTCTTTGTGAGGTCTGTCTGTCTCCCTCTTGTTTCAGTCTTTCTCTGTCTCCCTGATTCTCTGTCTGTATGTCTCTGTCTCTCTGAATCAGTATCTCTCTGCCTCTGTCTATCTGTCTTGGTCTCTGTCTCTTTCTATGTCTCTTTCGCTCTTTCTCTGTCTCCCTGTTTGTCTTTCTCATTCTTTCTCTTTCTTTCTATTCTTCCTCACCATTAATACATATATTTGTTAAAAGATAACTTTTCATCTGGCATTTTACTGGTCAGCATTCCTGACCTCCAAGAGCTTATGTTCCAAAAATTATTCAAACTCTTTCTCTTACCAAGTGACAAGTTATACAGAAAATGGCCCTTACGAGAAATACTGAAAAAAATGAAATTACTTAGGGGAGGGGAAGAAAAACCTTAGTGTTGTTTTTAAAACAGCCTTGAAGCCTGTTAAAGGGGTTATTGTAACCCTCCCAGCTGTTCTCCAATGCTTGTACCAATGGAACAGAAGGAAAAGTGATTTGCTCGCAGCTATAGATATTTAGGTTATGTATAAAGAACTTTCTGGCTGTGCAGAGTTGTTAAGCACTGAGCTGGTTTACTTACGGAGGCTGTCCTTGAAGACCTTTGAGAATAAGACAGTTTACTTTCTGGGATGTTTTAAACATTAGGCCAGGGGAATAGATGAGAGCCTCAAGAGTTTGGGATTCTCTCATTTGTATAATGTCTTACTGTTTTCAAATTGCTGTTAAGTATATATCAACCAGATGCCACATCTGCACAGTCAGATTAAAATGGAGACATGACTAAACCATAGTTCATGTGAAAAAAAACCTTGAGGTTTTGTGACTGCAAGCTCAAATGAGTCAGGAGTATGACATGGCAGACAAAAAAGCAATCCAATTGAAAGTATCCAGATTGGGGAAAATGGCAATCCCACTATACTCAGCCCCAGTTAGATCACACCTGAAATACTATGTTCAGTTTGGGGCACCACATTTTAGGAACAATAAATTTCAATCATGTGGACCACCAAGTCAAATTCATTTGACCTGAATGAACCAGATTGTCTCCCCACACTCCACCTAATTCACACTGGTTGTGGCGACATCTCTAGAGAGGGAAATTAGATGAAATCTTATTGAGATAAAGAACTTAATTGGGTTTATAAAAATCCATAAGTGCTATGAGCATCTTAAAGATGGGTGCTATATAAATCAAGACTATCATTACCATTATTATTATGAATTATTATTATTACATTAATTATGCCATTCCTGTCTACCCAACTGAATGAGTCAGCACTGCTGATATAATCTATGATTTTAGAAGAGTGTATCTGCAGCTGGCTGGATAGAGGGAGCAGTGAGATCTTTAGGACCTCTTTAATTCTTGGTGAAGTAGGAAATCCAAAAAAAGTGTTTCTGTTCCAGCCTGGGTTGGGCCATTGACCACTTCCCTCTCCAGATGCCCTCTGCTCAACTCCTCAGCAAAATCATGCTTTAACCTTATAAATCAATTTGATTAAACACACATAAATACCTACTAGATGCAACATACTATGCCTGAAAGCAGGCTTACTCAGGAGCACTTTAATACCCTCCACACCATCAGTCTTTACCAAAGGTTTAGCTGGTATGTGACAGCCTCCATTTGGCAAGTATTTGCATAAATGAAGCCAACTGACAAGTCTTAACCTTGAAGCATTTGTCACTGCTTCAATTGGACCTCTGCAACCAAAACAAGCTTAATCTCAGATATTAACAGAGAACTAGCCAGAAGATAGCTGTGTGGCCTTTTTGGCAAGTCATTTTGCTTCCCTGGGTCTCAGTTTCCTCATCTGTAAAATGAGAGCATTGAGCTAAATTTCCCCTAAAGCCCATTTTAACTCAAAAACTCTTGGATTTATGAGTTAATGGAAAGGCAGCATAATACAATGGACAGCCAACTAGACCTGGCTCTGACATTTATTGATCATGTGACCCTAAGCAAGTCATTTAACTCTTCAGTTCCCCAGGAAACTCTCTAAAATATAAGTTGCAGAGAAGGTACCGACTTATGTTGGTAGATGGAAATTTTGCTTCTGGGAGTTTCCTATTAAAAACTAAAACATGGCGGGGGTTCAGGGGAGGTGGCTAGGTGGCACTGTGAATAGGGCACCAGCCCTAGAGTCAGAAGGACCTGAGTTCAAATCTGGGCTTCAGACACTTAACACTAGCTTGTGTGACCTTGGGCAGGTCACTTAACCCCAATTGCCCTGCCTTCCCCCCTCCAAAAAGCAAAAAATAAAATAAAACATGGGGCCAAATCCTATGCACAGATGAGCCATATGGAAGGAGGATGTGGCCTTCCCACATATAGTACTGCTTTCTCAGTGGAGTATTGTGGGAAAAACAACAACAGCAATGAATTTGGAGTCAGAAAGTCTCATTCTGACATGCTCCTTGTGTGACCTTGCTAAATTGATTAACCTGGTTGAGTTTCAGGGTGCATACATGTAAACTGAGAAAGTTCATTTAGATGATCTCTCATGTTCCTAGTGGCTCTAAATTCTGGGATCCTGTGACTGGGACATTTGAAGCCTGCCTCTGTGGGTTGGGGTAGTGTGCTAATGAATTTTAATTTCAGTATCTATTATTTCCAGTGATCAGGATCCCATACAAGTAATTGGTGGGGGATCGGGTGGTGTCTTTTTGTTTTCTACCCTTCCTTTAAATGAAAGCATTGAAATGAAGAGGAAAAAAAAACATTGGCAGGGGGCAGGGGTGGGTGGGAACCATTTGGGAAAGAAAGCACTTGAAAAATGGTCCTATCTTCTTTTCAAGATGCTCTTGTAATATAATTATGAGCCATCTGTTAACCTCCTCTCCCCCATGAGTGATCCTTTTAGTTCTCAACAGCTGTACATCCCCAAGAGAAAGCTGGCAAGAATGGCAAGAAGAGCTCTATCCACTGAGGGCATCAAGGAGGGGCATAAGTTACACAGTCAATGCAATTTAGAGAAAGTGTAGAAAATCCAAGCCAAACATAAATACCAATAAGTGTTCTAGGGATTAGCAGATAAGTCCTATCAGGACAGAGCAAGAGAGCTAAATGTATATAGTCGAGAAAGGATACAGCTCAGAGGGAACAGAATCACAGTCTATAAATACCTCCAAGAAAAAAAAAGAATAAATGAAGTGAGGGAATTAATCACCAGCTCAGAAGTTGGGAGGACGAGGCTGCAATGGCCTTTGGCTAGGGGAGGGAAAGCCAATGTGGAACATTAAGGAGAAGTTCAGAGTGATTGGGCAGTGGAAGTGGCTCCTTAGGGGATGTGGCTGTGACTCTATCATTGCCCAGAGATGGGAAAAGAGACGAGATTAAGTGCTATTAGGAATAAAAAGGTAAGCCTGCAGAAGGTGAGATGGAGGTCATGCAAGATGACCCCAGTGGGCTCTCCCACCTATGATTCCATGAACTGTGTAGTAATTACTTGCTCTTACAAATTGCTTGGTAAATATGCTTAGTAAATCAAAGAAGCCCAGCTCACCTGCAGTGCTCAGGAGGCCCCAGTAAAGATCAAAGGCCACATACTTCAGAGAGGTTACCATATATAGTGGAGTCTATCCATGGAATTGTTGACGGGGGAGAGAGGTGGCTTTTTGGATGATATAACACCTCCACAACTGAATGGCCATTTGCTAACATGGAATATAAAAATAGCTGACACTTATATAGCATTTTAAATATAATTTCTCATCTGATCCTCCTAACTGCAATGAGATACACTTTGTATTTTTATCCCCATTTCCTAAGTGAGGAAACAAAGGTTTAGATGCAGTGGAAAGGCTACTAGAGACAAGGGACTTGAGTTTAAATTTTGGCTTTGCCACGTATAATTTGTATGACCTTAAAGGACCGTAGGGTCATAGCTAAGTGTAGGAGCTGGAAGGGACTTTAGAAGTCATTTACTCAAACCTCTTTTTTAAGACTAGATTCCCCCTTTTTGCCAGATAGTAAATACAGAGGTCATTCTTAGACCCAGTTCCATGGCTGTTGATCAGCGAGGGAGCTTTGGCCTGTTCCATTTGCCCCTTCTTAGGCAACCTGGTGGCCTGCTGCTCTCCAGAGACTGACTACATTAATGCTGAAATGAGGACAGATCGCCCTAGTTGATTGCAGTTCAAAACTCCCAAGCTTGAGATCTGCCAGACTCAGCCTTCCTGGTAGCTGGGCTTATTGATTTTACCACCTCACCTGGCTCCAGCTTCCTCGTTTTGCTGTTGCCGTTGTTATTTTTTAGACATTTCAGTCATATCCAACTCTTTATGGTCCCCTTTGGGGTTTTCTTGGCAAAGATACTGGTTGGCTACTTCCTTCTCCAGTTCATATTACAGATGAGGAAACTGAGGCAAACAGTGCAATGCTTTGGGCAGGTCACTTAACTTTTCTGGGCCTGTTTCTTCTTCTTCATCATCATCATCACTAGCATTTATATGATGCTTTAAGGTTTGCAAAGTGTTTTTACAAATATTATCTCATTTGATCCTCACCACAACCCTAGGGGGTGGGTGCTATTATGATCCCCATTTTCCAGATGAGGAGACTGAGGCAGACAGATTAAATGACTTGCCCAGGGTCACACAGCTAGTGTCTAAGACCAGATTTGGACTTCCTGACTCCAAATCCAATGCTCTATCCACTATGCCACATAACTGCTCCCCTCAGCAAAAACTGAATGACCTCTAGGACCCCAGCCAGCTTCTAGACTCCCATGGTCGGATGCTTTGCCTACCACACTATGAGGATGATCCCTTCTTGTCAGTCAGTTAGGGTGTCTAGAATTAGATATCCTATTCCCACTGTCTCTCCCTCCCATTCCACCTTTTCAGAGACACCAGTTTTTTGAGTCAGTCTCCTTCCTTGGCCCACTTGCTGGACCCCCTCCCCTTTAAGAATAGTAATGGCAATATTATAGCCTAAGTACTTCAGTGAAGCTAGGGCCTTCTCCTCCACAGAGGCTGTTTAGAGATTGTCTAAAATGTCTGCTGGGAATAATTCTAGCCGTAGGCAGGCTCAAGAGTTATTGATGAAATAACCTTTTGGGGCCTGAGTCTGGGGTTTTGCAGATGCAATGGCAAGATTATTGTTTAAGTGGGGACTCGATCAGGCGGTGACCTAGAAAACATCTAGTTGTTTATTGCTTTCACAGCTTCCTGAGGCTACCGCTGTCTCTGCCACAGAGGCCAGGGCATCTTATTGGGAAAGGGAGTAAAAGGTAGCAGACAAGGGCATGAACATGCCTGTAGCCCTGGCAGCCTGAGAGCAGGGAGGCGGCATCTGGCCCTGGGGTGGACTGGGCCTCAGCTTGGTTTGAATAGAGGAGCTGCAATGATAGGAAGCCAATGCATTTTTCACCTCCTGGCTTTTTGCTTTCTTTATCTTCTTTTGGCCAAACTGAGCCTCATAACTTGACCATATTCAATGAATACCTAAATCAATCATCCAACAAGGGCATTTGTTCCAAGAGATGGTCTCTGCAGAGGGACACCTGCAAAGCGCTCTCCAGAGGAAAACAAGGGATCAGCTGTGAGAGGAGGCAAAGGGGAAAGGGAGGGGTATTTGGAAAGGAAGAGCAGAAGCTAAAGGCTGCCCCCTTTGTGGTTTTAGGAGCCAGGTCACAAATAATGGCAGATAGCACATGGCAACTAGAGGCAGGAAGCTAACACCCCTTAAGGGGCCATCTAGGCAGCCCAGCAGATGAAAAGACATGTCTGTGGTCACAGAGCCAGTGAGTGTCTGAGGTGGAACTGAAGCCCAGACCTCCTCGATTCAAGTAACATTAATTAAAATAATGCTTAGTTGCATAGTGCTTTAAGGTTTACAAAACAACCTACATCCCTATTTTATGTATGAGGAAACAGGTTGACAGAGTGACTTGCCCACAGTCACACAGCTAGTAAGTTTCTAGGAGACAGAATTTGAACTCAGGTTTTTCTGTCTCCCAGTCCAACACCCTATCACTCTTCCACACTTCCTCCAACAGATCATTAAAGAGACAATCATTCTCATAAATATCTGGGAATTTGGGGGTTGTGGGGGGAGGTAGAGAAGGAGGGAACCTTTGGAAATGCAAATTCCAATGCTTCATAGTAATATAACTAGTTATCAGTTTTCCCAAGCTTGCTTTACTGAGACCAGAGTGTATGAATATATTGTAAAATTCCATTTAGTCTTTTTTCAGATGTTGAAATGTGAACAAAATGTTATTTTTAATGAGCTAGGAAATTGTTCAGGCTTCCTCCCTCCCACCCCCACCCCACCATCTCCTTTTTTTTCCTTTTTTTTTGTTGCTATAGGGTACACTACAAAGCTTTAGTTTGAAGCCTTTAATTTCCATGTGGTTTTCTTCAGGCAAAAGTGGCTATCTTGTGTCACAGGGAATCGTTCATGCAGCCAAAGAGGCTCCTACCAGAGACACCAAGGCTCAGGCTGCTGGAGACTCCAGTGTTAGGGGGAGGAAAGGGGAGGGCAAGAAAGAGGCAGGTCTAGAGAACCAAGGTTTTCTTAGAAGATTAGAATGCAGGAGGCATGTCCAAATAACAAATCCCTCAGAGTGGAATTCTCAATGACATCCTCCCCCAGCTGCCTTGCTCCCTCCCCTCCTCTCTGTCTCTGTCTCTCTCTGTCTCTGTCACCCTCTGTCTCTCCCACTCTGTCTCCATCTCTGTCTCTCTTTGTCTCTGTCTCTGTCTTTCTCTGTCTCTTTCTTACACACACACACACATACATACACACACCTGCTCTTTCCCAGTGGCCTTGCCCCAGTGGTGCCATTTCTCCCCTTCTTGATGTCCAGCTCCCCTTTATGGGCTGCATTAAGCAACTTGAGTGTAAGGACTGTTTGTAAGCCTATATTTTGTATCACTAGCTCTTAGCACAGTGCTTGGCATGCAGTAAGCACTTAATAAATACTTTATCTTTCTATCCATTTCCGAGTCACCATGGGTTTGCTTTTCTAGATATTAAAAGTGCTATATATGAGGGGTGGCTAGATGGCACAGTGAATAGATCACCGGCCCTGGAGTCAGGAGGACCTGAGTTCAAATGCGACCTCAGACACTAAACACAAAAACTAGTCGTGTGATCTTGGGCAAGTCACTTAACCCCAATTGCCCTCCCCTCTCCAAAAAGCAAAAAAAAAAAAAAAAAAGGAGAAGTTCTATATCCACCAGGGGTGAAAAGTTCTCTAAGTAGATGACTATTACTATATTGAGATTTCCAACCCTGACCTTTCTCTTGACCTAATTCCTACATTTTCAGGGACCTTGTTGTCCTTGATGTTTAGTCATTTTCAGTCATGTCCAACTCCTCATGACCTCTTTTGGAATTTTCTTGGGAAAGATACTGGAGTGGTTTGCCATTTCCTTTTCCAGTTCATTTTCCAGATGAAGAAACTGAGGCAAACAGGGTAAAGTGACTTGCCCAGGGTCACTCAGCTAGTAAGTGAGGCTAGATTTGAAACCAGGTTTCCCTGATTCCAGGCCCGGAGCTGTATCCACTATGATACCTAGCTGCCCCTACAAAGACCTTAGAAAGCATCCAAGCCAAACTACTTGAAGAAATAATAAAAAAAAGAATATTAATATGCTCCCCATTAGATTCCGGGACAGTGGATAGAGTGCCAGGTGTGAAGTCAGGAAAACAAATCTTCCTGATTTCAAATCTGGTCTGAGCTCCTGGTGATTCCACGTATAAAGGCCTAACCACCATTCCTCCTTTGCAGTGGGGTGATATGTTTGTGGAGCACTAAAAATGTCGGCCAACTTTTTTGTTGTGTGACTAGTTTTCCTAAACTGGTATTTTTTCCTCTCTTTTTTTATTCTCCGTTATAAGGGATAGAGCTCTAGGAAGGTGAGGAAGGTATTCCTGTGACACAATGATGGATGCAGGGGATCTAAAAGTATATATGTATAGTTTTTATTTATACATAAATATTTATAAATACATTTATTTATAACATATAATAAAAGAAATAATATATATCATTATATATACTATATGTATAATGACATATTATACATATATACACGTGTGTGTGTGTGTGTGTGTGTGTGTAATCTTCCTTATGTGCTCTATGGCACCATCATTCTCCTCATCACCTAGGCTTAATATTTCAGGGTCCTTGTTGACCCTTCACTGACCAAAAAACTGACATTTGTGTAATACAAAACATTCTATCTACACTGTCTCCTTGGATCATCACAACTTGGCGAGGTAGTTATAATTTTCATTCTACAAATGAGAAAACAGAGGCTAAAAAGTGAAATTATTTATCCAGGGTCAAACAGATAATATCTGAGGCAGGATTTAAGCCAGGCCTACCTATCTCCAATTCCAATTATCTCTCCATCTCACCATACTTACACTAACCGTCGATGTCTCATCTCCAAGTTTTGCTGGTCCTTCTTTCATAATTTCTCTCACTTTTCTCTCTTTCTATTACCCGCTGCCACTTAATTTCCTTCTTCCAGTACTGTTACAGTGGCTACCTAATTGATATAGTCTCTTTCCCCTCCATTCCACACTCCTTACTATCCTCAGATTAAACTTCCTAAAATACAGCTTTGTTCCTACTCAAAAGCTCCCCATATATACCTGATGGCTACAGGAAAAAAAAATGGCCCATTTTTCTTGGCATCATAGCACTCTATAATCTGTGTCAAACATACCTTTCCAATGTTATCCTTTACTATCCCCTTCCAGTGTTATGCCCCTACTCCAGCATGTACCCTGTGCTCTAGCCAAACTGGTCTATTTGTCATTCCCTCAATGCTTATTAATTAATTAATAATGATTATATTAATATTCTTTTTTATTATTTATTCAAGTAGTTTGGCTTGGATGCTTTCTAAGGTCTTTGTAGGGGCAGCTAGGTAGCATGGTGGGTACAGCTCCAGGCCTGGAATCAGGGAAACCCAGTTTCAAATGTAGCCTCACTTACTATCTGAGTGACCCTGGGCAAGTAGCTCTCTGAACCTCAGTTTCCCCCACTGTAAAATAGGGATGATACTTTTACTAGCTATCACACAGTATTATTGTGAGAAAGCACTCTACAAAGCTAAATGGGCTGTAGAAACATGAAGTGTTATTAGAAGTTATCTATCCTTCAAGTCCAACTTCAAATGTCAGCTATTCCATAAAATCTTCTTCATTATCCCAGTCAGAAATGATCTCTCCATCCTCTGAATTCCCTGGTCTCTTCTGTTAAATTCCATAGCATCTAAGAGTATGAAAGAAGCACAGCTCTTTCACACAATGGCTAGAAAGACAGTAAATACTTGGGGAATGGGTTCGCATGAGACAGTGGCAGGAACACTGATGCTGAAGTCAGAGGACCTGGGTTCAAAATTCTGCCTCCAATGCTTTCTAACCACATGACCTGAGGCAAGTCTCTGTGGACCTCAATTTTCCTATCTATAAAATGGGGTCATTGAGTTAAATGATCTCTGAGGTTCTTTCCGACTCTAAATCATGGATCCTGTGATGATTCACTCCCTCTCAAATGTCTTTCAATTGAAAAAGGCATCATCCATTTTCCGTGGCCATTCTTTCAGCTGTAAGACTGGACAGAAAACTGTGCTGGTCCACTTTATTCCTTCTGGGTCAGCATAAGGTAGGGTTTATGTCATAGACCCCTTTGGAAGTCTATTAAAGCTTATGGATCCTTTCTTAGAATAATGTTTTTAAATGTGTAAAATAAAAATACATAGGATTACAGAGGAAATGTATGCATCCAGGGAAAGAATTGATATAGAAGTATTACAGAATAATTTTAGGTATATATATATTAAAAAGGCATATGTATATGAGGTATATCTCTATATCTATAAGTAGATATAGAGATATACCTTTTGTGTGTAATGGTAGCCATTTCTGGTAGGGGAGAGAAAAAAAGATAAAAAAAGAAAAAAAAAGAAATATATTATGTACAAATTATATATGTATGTATTATATGTGTAAATAGAATAGCAAGTTGTATATAATAGATTTTCAGCATGTGCAATAGTTTTTTATTTATGCTATGTTATGGAAATCCTTATTTTATCCTATAAATTAAATATATTTTAAAAGGAAATTCATTAATTGAAATAGTTAGCAATGTTTTTTAAGTTCATGAACCCCAGGCTAAGACATCCTAATCAAAGACAACTTAGTTGTGGTTTCCCTGACCTCCTTCCCTTCAAAAGGGCCTTACAAGTGATGTCTTCATCTCAGAGTAGCTGAGCCTGTGACAGAGCCCTGCCAGCTAACATAGGAAATATCTAATCCCCAGATGACACAACCAAAACATTAACTCTCCCCATTGAGACTTTGATCTCAAAGTGTCTTACCATTGGGTATTGTTAAATGTAAATATATTCCTTCTGGAGCCTCCACACAGAAGGGAATTCCCTTACTCAGCAATCAGTATGGCTATGATGAAGTAAAGAAATTAGTCAGTAAAACTGTGACTGCTTAACCTTTCCACAATACTACGCTCGACTTATCCTGTGGGCTCTAGATTTCTTAGCAGTCAAAGTCCCCATTCAACCCCTGGATCTTAAGTAACAGACATACTCCCATGACATTTTATTCTTTGCAATGGTATGCAAAAAGGGGCTACTGTGAAGTCTGGTCCCACTTCTTTCATCTCGCCTACACACACACATATGGTTGCTTCACTGTCATCTTCAAAAGCAATAATGATATGTTTGCATTAAAAATGGTTTCATCAAAGCAAGGTGATTTCTATGGTATTATTAGAAGGAAATTGACCCTGAGCAGATCTATTTCTTCCTTCTTCTTCAAGACCAGAATATATCTTTTTGGGGGGTGCAGGGGACAAATTATTTTTAAATTATTAATTTAATAATAGCTTTAACAAATGCAAACAATAGAATATAGCATAAAATTTCTCCAAATTTCACAAAATCCAACTATTTAGTTACATTCTGATCTTTAAAAGAGAGAAAAAAGAAATGTAACATGAAAAATAAGAATTTATTTCCAGCATCCCCCTCCAAAATCTTTTCTGTCTATACACTTGTTTTATTGCTATCATTAGATTTTTAAAATATAGTCATGCATAATGTATGCCATTCATCTAATTCTGCCTTCTTCACTTTTATGAGCCTTTCTATTTTTTCCTTTTATTCTTCATATTTGTTCTTTTTTATGATTCCATATTGTTCCCCAGAATGGTGACTCCACTGTGGTGAGAACCTTACAGATCCGGGGGACAGCTCAGCCCACCTAAGGCAATGCCTTCCCATTGGATCTTCTGAGATTTTGCAAAGGAATGCATGCTTATTGCAGTGGAAAAACTAATTGGTCTAGATCCAGAAATCAAAAGACCTGAGTGTCTTATTACCTTTCACCCTGGAGCAAGTCACTTAAATTCTCTGGGTCTCTGTTTCCTACACTGTAAAACAAGGGGGTAGGTTGGCTACTACCCAGGCATCCCCTGGAGATCATAAAAGGAAGAGAGATGCCAAGGTAGATAATAACAGTGTTTAGAGGGTTGCCAAACAGGAAGAAATCTTATCCTAGCTATAATAGAGAGGGAACAACCACTTGCCATGACTACATATACCTGCTTCTCAGTAGCTACAGATTTTTATGTAGGCAGTTCAATTCAATCAGCATTTATTTATTGTGTGCCTACTATGTGCCAAACGCAGTTCTGGGTGCTAGGGATACAAAAACAAAAATAAAATAGCCCATGCTTTCAAGGAGCTTACATTCTATTGGGGGAAAACAACATGTACTTACAAATAAGTAAATGTGAAACACGTACAAAATAAATACTGAGGAAACTGGGGGCGGGGGGAGAGATATCGGGAAATTCATTCATCAGTAAGACAGTCCTTACCCTCCAGGAGCTTACAATCTAATGCAGGAGACAACATGTAAACAAATATATACAAAGCAAGTTATATATAAGATAAATAGGAAATAATTAAGAGGGATTAGGGAAGGCTTCCTGTAGAAGGTAGGATTTTAGTTATGACTTTAAAGTAGTTGGCCAGGTCAGTAGTCAGAGAAGAGAAGGGAAAGTGTTTGCAGCATGGGCAACAGCCAGTGAAAATGCATTGAATGGAGCTACGCAATGTCCAAGAGGTCCGTATCACGTCATCAAAGAGTACATAGTGGGGAGGATAGGTGTAAGAAGACTGGAAAGGTAGGAGGGGGCTAGTTTACACAGGCTTTGAATGCCAAACAGAACATTTTGTAGGCAGTGCAATTTGAGCCAACCCTTAAAGGAAGATAGAGATTGAAGGTATTCAGTCACAGGCAGTCATTCCCGGTCCTCAAGGAGCTCACATTCTATGAAAGGTAAGCTAGAGGTACATCTAAGAACCTGGAACTTGGACAGTGCTATTCAGTTCATTGAACTTTCACTCAAAAATAAATTACCCTTAGTTGAAATAAATCCCAAACACCGTAAGGTGAAACCTAACCGAGAACCTGAACCTTGAAGCTGCATCTGCCAGTGTGGGGTTGCAATGTCAAAAGGCTACCATGAGGTAGAAAGCCAAATTAACCAAGCCATGAACCACTCCTCTACCTCTCCATCCTCATTTTACCTCAGTAAGCCTTTTGTGCATACCAATGGAGAGCAGGTTTCTCTGGGAAATCCTCACGAAATGTCATCCATATGTTTTTGAGTCATTTACAGGGAGAACCCATCAAAATATTGTTCTTTGAAGATCCATTTACATTTGTTCTAAAGGCCTATTTTAAAGCTTATGCAAATGAACTAGATTAAGGTTGCGTTTGGCAAGTTAAAACTGGAAAATGTAAAGTTCAGTTTGAAGCTTGATGTAAATAGAAATTTCACTTCTCAAGTGCCCTAGTTTCCCTTTCTTAGTATAAGTGCCCCCTGTGCAAAATGACTTGAGATTCATCTGATTTGCTGAAACTGTGAAAAAAAATGATAGACAGCGTAATGATCCAGGAAGAGCCCTGGACTAGGTTGTTCACGATCTAGGTTCTAGTTTTGACTGAGCTACTGTATATGTATGACCTTGAAGAAGTCAATTAACCAATATGAGCCATGGTTTCCTCATCTTATAAAAAGACTCATCAGATTATATGCTTTTTAAAGTGTTTTTAACTCTAAGAAATTGTGATCTTTAATTTTTTAACAATTCTTACTTCTTGACCTATATCCTGCCCCTTTCTTTAAAAATTTTGCATATGTCAAGGAGTCCTCATTCAGTCTGAAAATGGTTGACTGACCATACCCACAGATGTAATGGATCAGTGTCCATTTAGAGCTCTGTGGTCTCTCTTGGAATGCCCTAGGCATCTGATCTTGGTCTGATAATGTCTGACATTTTTATCAATGAAGATGAAGGCATAAATACCATGCTTACCAAATTTGCGGTAGTAATAGAGCTAACACAATTAGATAAGAGAATCAAGTTTCCAAAGAAGCTTACTAGACTGGGTGGGCAGAAGATAAAATTTAATAGGGATACAAATAAAGTCCCACACTTGGGTTTTACAAAAAGCAACTATATAAGCACAGAATGAAAGCTGCACATCTAGAGAAAAGTACATATGAAAAAGATCTGGGGGCTTTAGCAGATTTCAGCCTCCACATAAATCAGCTGTGTGGTGTCAACCAAAAGAACTGTAGAAACATTTTTTAAAAATTATTATATCTAGTGTCTGGGTGGTTAAGGACTCACTCTATTCTGCCCTGGGATACTGTATATATTTCTAGCAATGATATTTTAGTAGGCACTCAGAGCAAGCCATTCAATTATAGCTTGAAGATCCAGTGTTGAAAAGAGAAAATTTAGTAAGGACATGGCAACAATCCTCAGCTATTCAAAAGGTTGTCACTGTAAAGATATTGTTCTGCTTGGGACATCTAAGATAGAGGGCAGAGTTAGGGCCAATGGGTAGAAATTATATAGCAACCTATCTGAGATCAACATGAAGAAAACCTTCCTAATAACAAGCACTGTCCAAAAAGTTGCCTTGGAAGTGAATAGGTAGTTTCTTATGACTATATGTGTTCAAGTGGAGACTGCGTGACTACTTATTAGAGATGCGAGGGGTAGGATTGGTGATAGGACAAATAGGGGTGACCTCTAGGCAAGTCCAGGGTCAAGACTCTATGATTCCTCTCACTCTAAGATTTGATGATTAAAGTCTGTGGGTTGGATTTTCAGGTAACTTTCTATGAGATCTCACGCTTTCTGTCTTTTGAAATCTAAAACTATGATAAACACCTGGAATGGGTGTAAGAAATCATAACCTATGAGGCTAGGTGGCGCAGTGAATAGAGCACCGATCTCTGAGTCAGGAGGACCTGAGATCAAATCCAACCTCAGACACTTAACACTTACTAGCTGTGGGTCCTTGGGCAGGTCACCTAATCCCGACTACCCTGCCTTCATCCCTCCAAAAAGCAAAAAGTAATAATAATAATAATAACCTTCAGTAAAGTCAAACTGAATATTCCTCAGGTATGTGACAATCTATTTAGCAATATGTCACTCAGTCAATAAACATTTATTAAAGGTCTATGATGTCCCAGGTTTTGTGCTATGTGTTAGCAATACAAGGAAATACAAAAGAGAGTCTCTGCTCTCAAACAGCAGAGGGGGGAGGCAGAAAACATGAAAGTAACTATGTACAAATAGAATATATACAGGATTGATTAAATATTGTCAGGGTGGATTAGTGGCTATACTGTGGAAGCCTGAGTCTGACACTAACTATATGAACGTGGGCAGGTCATGTGATTTCCCTGAGCCTCAGTTTCCTCACCTGTAAAATGAGTATAATAATACCTGTAGTACCTAATTCACAGTACTGTATGAGATAATGTACTATGCCAAGCATTGGGCAAAATTTGAAGTTCTCTATAAATGCCAGTTATTCTTACTACTATCTAGTAAGGGAATTAAGGAAGGAAAACTTATAGATAATATAACCCTGAGTAAACCATCACATATAAAAACATCAATGACATTTATTACACATTAACATACATTTGCAGATATGATGCCTACTAGGGGGTGGAAGTCAAGAATAAAGATAATTAGCAGAGTAGATGAATCTGAATTAGGTAGAAATAGGAATGGCATCCTGAAGGAGGAGGAATTTAGCCTGAGACCTAAAGAACCTAAAAGATACAGAGCAGTAGTTCTCAAATTTGAGGGTCTCAGGGCCCTTTTATGCTCTTAAAAATAATTGAGAACCACCAAGAGCTTTTATTTATAGGTATGTTACAGATATTATCCATATGAGAAATTAAAACATCTTAGTATTATTAGCAAAATAGGTTTTTTTTTCCTCACAGATTCCCTGACAGGGCAATCTTGGGAACCTCAGGGTTCCCTGGACTGTACTTTGAGAACCACTGGTCTAGAGTTTGTGGGGGAGTGTAATAGGAATGTGAATTTTTAAGATCTTTCTACCCCTAGGCTAAAGTGCACCTGGAGCCTGGGGTGGGAGGCTTGTTTTTCAGTAGATACTTTTTGATTGGCCAGTGGGTCTAGAAGGTTGTTACATTCTCTGAGCCAGGAGAAGGCTATATAAGCCCTGATGTGTAGCTTTGTTTTGGGGCTCACTTTGAGAACTGTTCTGTGATTTGATCTGGATTCTGGGAAGCCGCTGTTGAGAGCCCCTCCTCGGCTTTGAAAAACCCAGATGTTGTTTGGTATGGATGTAATGGTTGGACAGTTTGGAAATCTGTCTACTTGATCTGTTTCTGTCTTGATAATTCTGTCTGTATACTCTGAAGTTCGGGGTGCTGACCTTTTTCCCCTGAACTAGGTAAAGGATACATATCTGACTGATTAAAGTAAGCTTGTTAACCCATTTTGAGTTGCTTTCCTTTATCAAAGCAGATCTAAGAACCTGTGTTGGCAGCAACCCTGAGTACGCTTGGGGTGCTTGCCGCTACAGGGAGGCAGGTTAGAAAATTACTTGGAAGTAAAAAGAGCTATTCCATGGGGTAGGGCAAGGAAGAGGAAGAGAAAGAGGGGACAAACTGATAAGGTTCTTATCTATTGAGAAAGAAGAGGTAGCCCAAATGGGATATCCTGTGTGGGGGTGGTCTGCTCTCAAGACGCCATAGGAAATGAAACTGCTTCCTCTGCTTTGTAAAACTTTGTCCCTACATTCTCACACCAAGTTTAACCTGCTCTAAAGTAAATGTTGTATGACCGATACTGGCAGGTTTCCAAGAAGTTTTTTAATAGCTCTACACCTTGAGAGGCTTGAACTATTCAAAGCACATCTTAGTCACTGATGTCTGTTTTTTTTTCCCAACATATGTGCCTCATAGGGGCAAGTAAGATAAAACAATACCCCCCCCTCAAAAAAAAAAACCTCTACCTGAATAGATCATGGGTCTAGATAGGACCTGCATTAGACAAAATTATGAAGTGGGAAAAGTTTTTCTTCAACAGGCAACACCTCTAAAAATCTGGATTTCCTCATCTGTAAAATAAGGAGGTTGGATCAGATCATTACTAAAGTGTCTTCTCTCTCCAGATCACATGATCTTTGAAGCTCTACTCTGCTTTTCTCCATTCTTTCTCTCTTACTAGGGCTCCCAATGTGTTCTCTGCCCTTTATCCTGATCCAGAATTTCATTCACAGTAGCCTGTTAGTGACTAGATACAGTGTTATACCCTCCCCCCCCAAAAAAAGCTATTTGTATTTTTTTAATGCTATCAAGGGATGGCTTAATTAGCCCAAAAGAGTAAATCTCTGATGATGGAATTTCAGGAACTCTAGCACTAGGCTAGAGTAATTATTAGGAGGAGGGGGCAGGAAGAGACACCCTCCTTTTAGATCTCATTGAATGGGTGACTGACTACTTGGTCTGTGCTGCCTGCCAGCCTTGACATGGCCCAGGTCCACTCCTTGTTCTTTGATGCTACCACAACAGCCCAAGCCTGAAAAGGAAAAAAAATCAGCTCCATCTAGACTGGCAACAGGGCACTTTAGTTCCTTTCAATCCTTTTTATAAAACCATATTTTACACTGTTGCTTCAATTGAGACCCATCTGCATTTTCCTCCATTAATCACTTTGTATAACTCCACAGCGTAGCCTTCATTACCTGCTAAAAATGGATGTGGAGAGAAAACATAATTAGGTGCCACTTTTGTTAAATAATATCTTGAAAACAGAGCCATGACTTAAATTTAAAAAAAAAGGAAAAGGGAGGGGGGAGCCACACAATTTGAACTAATGGCCCAAATTACCTCAGGTTAAGCTGGATTTTAAATCAGTTTTTTTTTTCCCCTCTCTCTCTCTCTCCCTCTCCAGTGAATCATGACAAATCTCGAGTTCAGCTGGATGGATGATTAGATTCCCTCATCTCTGCTGAAACAATGAAATATTTCTATAATATTAAACCCGTCAAAATGATCACAGTGCAGTGTCAAAAATCTAAGTGTTCCTTCTCCAATCCCCGTGGCTCCTGCAAAATGGAGCACATTTCATTTGCTCCTCCTTGAAATCCCCAAGGTTTGGGATTTCTTTTAGGAATTGGAATTCACGCTGCCATGTTTTCTGTTTCTGCCACATTTGTGCCATTGTCCCTACCCTCAGACATGAGAATTTAATTTGGGACCTCCATGGCTCATAAAGAAGATATGCCATGTCTCCTGTCTCAGTGTCTATGCACCCTCCAGCCCCAGTGCTAGGAATTCCCACTCAGAAGCCCTAGCTTCCTCTGAAGCATGGCTCATCTGTCACTTCCTGCATAAGACCTTTCCTCATTTCCCCTCCTTCCCCCTCCTCCAGTTGCTAGTGCCCCCCCCCTCCCCACCTGCAGACCAAAATTATCTTGTGTCTATTTTGCACTTACTTATCTCTTCACTGTTTCTCTCCAACAGAATGTTGGGAGCAAGGAACTATTTCATTTTTTATTCTATATCCTCAACACCTAGGATCACAAATTTAGTGTAGGAAGGGACTTGACAGGCCAGCCCCACCAGAGTAAACTGAGGCCTAGAGAAGTGAAATGCCTTGCCCAAGATTATATAGGTAATATCGAGTGTAGTGTTTGAACCTAGGACCTCTGACTCCAGACCTAGTGATCTTTCCACTATTCCATGCTGCCTAACTAACTCAGGGCCTGGAAAACACTCAGTGCTTAATAGATGCTGCTTATAGGATCATAGATTTTGTTGTTCAGTTGTTTCAGTTGTGTTTGACTCTTTGTGATCCCATTTGGAGTTTTCTTCTCCAGATCATTCTACAGATGAGGAAGCTTAGGCAAACAGGGTTAAGTGACTTGCCCAGGGTCACACAGCTAGTAACTGTCTCAGGCTGGATTTGAACTCACCGTGCCACCTGGCTGCCCTAAGATCATAAACACAGGACTTCAATGTACCTTAAAAGGTAGATTTAGAGCTTGAAGAGACCTTAAGGGTTATGTATTCAGAGAATCAAAGACTTAGAACAGAAAGAGGTCTTAGTGCTTGTCAATTCCAACACCCTCATTTTACAGCTAACTGGGGCACAGAGATATCAAGTGACTCACACAGATTCATACAACTAATAAGGATCTGAAGCAGAATTTGAACCAAGGTCTGCATGACTCTAGATCCATTGCCCTATCTACTTCATCAACTGGCCTCTGGTCCAGAGTAACCCCATCTGTCATTTTACAGATGGAGGGGCTGAAACCCAGAGACATCAAGAGAGCCCGGAGTCATACAGAGAATAAGTATCTGAGGCAGAATTTGAACCAAGGTCTTCCCGATTCCAGGTCCAATCCCTAGGAAAAGTCTGCATCTCATCCAAGCTAACCCTTTCCCTTTAGATGTTAATAACAGGTCACACAGACAGAAAATCACAGAACTGACTGGAATATGACCCTATATCCTGTTTCCAAATCCAGTACTCTTTCCATGACATCATGGCTCCTCATCTATCTAGTGAACATGCACTTCTCTTTCTGCATCCCCCTTCTCCATTTAAATATTATAATCTAACCTATGGTTAGAGCATTCTTGTAAAGGTGAGAAAAGTCAGGTCATTGCATCACCCTGCCTCTATGGTGGGTGTCGGTTCCATTGGGGATTTTAATGCTTAGTAATGATGATTTCCACAGACATCATCTTTCCAGGAGTCACTCAGTAGCTGAGCTCAAGCACCATCACCTTTTGGAGACCTATCAGGGTCAGGACTCCAGGATCCCACTCTCCCAAGGTATCCCCTTCCCCCTGTGGAAATAAGAAACAAGCTCCCAAGGAAGGAAAAATCAGGTGGGAGCCAAGAGTTAGATTGCCCCAACTTCACTGCTTACCAAATTAGAAACAATTTAAGGATTTAAGGATTAAGTGCAATTAATTACTGCCCAAACAAACACAGAACTGCAGTGGAGTGCTTAGGGAAAGGCTGGTGAGTTCTGCTTAAACAGTAAAGGGCTTCATTAATGCTCTCAGCAAATCCAGGGAGTGAGACAATTCACTCAATAATCTGCGGCACCAGCCACGTGAAACAGTCACCAAATGCCTAACCAGCTCACGTTTCTGGACCGCATTAGGTTCACACAGCCTGCAGGAGGAGGCAGTAGAAATATTATTGTCTCTGGTTCACAAGGGAAGATACTGGCATGGCAAGAGATGACTTGTATTGGCTGTGCGGTCAGAGAGAATGATCAGACTCAACTCTTCTGACTTGGGTCCATATCGTAAGATAATTGAGACTTATAAGGGACCTTTAAGGTCACTGAAGCCAATCTCCTCGTTTTACAGACGAAAAAACTGAAGTTTAGTGAGAGGTATAGTCTCTTGCCCAATATAAAATAGCAAGTGTCTGATGCAGGATTTGAACCCAGATCTTACTGATTCTTAGTTCAGCAGTCTCTCTGTTAACGCTGTCTTTTCAATACACTTCATTTTCTCCCTTCACACCAATTCACACTGATTTCTAGAACTATGGAGAATGTCTAGTAAAGTAGTCTGTCTTATTTCAGAACAGGCATGGGGAAAGAAACCTAAATTTGGAGACAGAGACCCTAGGCCAATAAGGCAACAAACATTGATTAAGTTTCCTCTCCAGGAACTTCCAAAAGTCATAATGCAGTTTGAAACTTTAAGAAGACTTTTGTGACACCCTCATTGCTAAGCACTAGTGTGAATCCACCTCATTATGAATCCCAGTGGCCATTTATTAGCTGTGTGAGCTTAGGCAAGTCACATGCTTGATTTTTGCCTCAGTTTACTCATCTGTAAAAAAGGAGATGACCTTAACTTCTTCTGGGGTCCTTCTAGTTCTAAATCTTGTAAAATTAAGCCAAGAGGGAAGTCAAAGGACAGAGTTGCAAAGAGGTGAAAGGCCACAGAAGCTTGAAAGAAGCTTGTTTGAAGGGAAGACTGCTTAGGTATTTGTCCCCAGACTTGGCAGTCTGCCTGATTTACTGTCTGGCTAGCACAAGAAGCACCAGTCACATAGGCATAATAATAGTTGGCATCTGTATATTTTTTCTGATCATTATCTCATTTGAGCCACATAACAGTCCTATGAAGTAATTACTACAGGTTTTGTTAAGCTACTAGTTGGCATATAGTGCATAGAGTGCAGGGCTGGGAATCAGGAAGATTCATCTTCCTGAGTTCAAACATGGCATCAGACATTTACCTGCTGGGTGACCCTGGGCAAGTCACAACCCTGTTGGCCTCAGTCTCCTCATCTGTAAAATGAGCTGCAGGAGGAAATGGGAAACCACTCTAGGCTCTCTGCCAAGAAAACCCCAAATGGGGTCACAAAGAATTGGGTACGACTGAAAACAAAAAAAAACACTGAACAGCAAAAAGATATTGTTATTCCCATTTTACAGATGTGTCTCAGAAAGATTAAGTGATTTGCCCATGGTCACACAGCTAGCTAATATTGGTGGCAAGATTTCAACCAAAGTCTTTCAGATTCCAACTCCTACAATCAATCAACAAGCACTTATTAAGTACCTACTATATATCAGGCCCTGTGCTAAGCACTGGGGATACAAGTACAAAGAATGAGACAACCCCTACTTTACAAGGAGCTTACACATATCAATATATAAAGAATAAATATGAAGAAAAGAAATCCAAAGTAATTAAATACAAGGGGCTTTGGGAAGGACTATACTAGCTACTATGGGAAATCAGGAAAGGCTTCAATAGAAAGTGTCATTTGAGCTCCTTCTTAAGGAAGAGGGGCAAGGTGAGAAGAGAGTGCATTCCAGTCACACGGAGAGAGGGGGGTGTCATGCAGTCCATTGCAAAGGAGAGCAGGAGAGGGAAGGCCAATTTGGCTGGATCCTAGAATGAGGGAGGGGGAGTGATGCCTAATAAGGCTGGAAAGATACATTGGGGCCTGATTGTAAAAGGCTTTGAAAGCTAAACAGAGAAGTTGATATTTAGTTCTAGAGACAATAGGAAGCCACTGGAATTTAAGTAGAGGAACAACATGATCAAATCTGTTCTATTCATTATGCTGTCCCGCCTCTCCAGGCCCCAAACCAAAATTTTGCCAATGCTCATAGCAGCTTGCATTTGTACAGAAGGGCACACAATACTTCCTCCAAATGACCCTGCAAGTTAAGTAGTACATTTGATATTATCCCCATTTTGCAGGTGAAGAAATAGTTAACCAACTTGCCTAGTTTTACATCACTAGTACACACCAAACTCAAATCTAGCTATCGTGACTATAATACTGGTTTTAGGGGAAGTGTTCTCTAACCCACCAACACTAGAAATGCCAGTATGTATACTTGAGAGAGGAGAGGGGTACCTTCCCTTCAAGGTACCCCCAAACACTTCAGGGCTACTTGGTCAGTAACTTCTCTTGTGATGGTGATAATGATCACAGATGACTTGTATATATAACATCTGAAACTCTACAGAGTGTTCTCTATGTGAGCATTTTTTTCCTCTGTACATTTCAGGGAAGTGAGACTTAGGTTAAATGACTAAAACATGGTCATGCCAGAGAATCACAGAATTGCAGAGTTGGTAGTGGCCTCAGAGCTCCTCTGGCCCCACTTCTTCCTAACAGAGAATCTCTTCTACAACATATCCCAGTGGTTACCTGGCTGATGCTTGAAGAACCCCCCACCCAATTGGTAGTAGTACCTACTACCTCCCAAGGATCCCATTCCACTTTTCATACAGCTCTTCTTGTTGAGTCTTTCCTTACCTTGAGACTGAATCTCCTTCTCTAGTTCTGCCTCCTAGGGCTAAGTGGAAAAAGTCTGATCTCTCTTCTACATGACATCCTTTCAAATGCTTGAAGACAGCTCTCATGTTTCCTCTAATTCTCCTCTTCTGCAAGATAGATAAATAGAAAGAAGTAACATGAATTAATCAGGAGGAAAATGCCCAAGTTTGGAGGCAAAAGACCTGATTTCAACTCCCAGCTTTTTTATATATTAGCTGTGTGACCTTGGGCAAGTCATAGTCTCTTTGGGCTTTTCTCTAAAATGAAAGGGTTGATCTACTTCACTTCTAAGGTCTCTTAAATCATCTAGCTCAAAATCCATGATCCAGTGACTGTCCTCTAGATCGGTTGTGTCAGTCTCAGAAATGGATCCCTACAAGTCACATATCGAGTTAGAAAACCACAAATTAACATTACCTTTGTGGTATTATATTTTTATTTATTTTGTTAAACATTTCTCAATTATGTTTTTATCTGGTTTGGTGCTGCTTCAGAGTTCTGTGGACTTCAAGCCAGCTGTGAGTTTGATACCTCTGCTTCAGGATTTTTTTTTTAGGTTTGTCAATGTCCTTTCTAAAACATGATGCCCAAAAAACTGAACCCGATACTCTAGATATAGTCTGAGCAGCATAGAATGTGATAGAATGATTTCCTCTTTAAGTCTTGGATACTCAATCTCTCTTAAAGCAGCCCAATGTTACTTTAGATATTTTGACTGCCATATCACATGCTTTCATGAGAAAAACTTTCCTCAAGGAAATGTTGGAGCTGGGAACTGAGTCAGATGACTTAGAATCCAAGTACTTTTCACTAGCATGCTATATGAGTAAATAGGCATCTACAGATAGCCACCTGACACTCCCCTTCCACTTCCTGATGTTGGTCTTTGTGTCCTTTACCTTGGAGCTGTGTGATAACACAAGATCTCCATCCTTGAATGGGGTGTCAGCTGCTTTTCTCCCAAAGCTCTGGGCTCCAGCCCAGTCTGCTGAATTCTACAATTATCTAAAGCAGCCATGTAAAATCAGGAGGACACATTCATTTTCCCCTTGGCAAGCACACCCCTGCTAAGTACACTCTCACCCAGATTCCACTAATGGCCTGATTCTGAGCACTGCCACAAAAAGAAAACCTGAAAACTTTGTATCAAAGAAAATTCTAGCACTTATATTCAGTTTTGCTTTGTTTTGGGGTTGTTGTTTTCCTGAATGAAGGCAATGCTCTTAAACAGGATATGTTGTCCATTGGAAACTGATCATAAGGCTTTGGTCAATGGGGCGGTCATTTTTCTTAAGAAATTGATGCCACTCTATGGTTTAATAGAAGCAGCATTGAAGTGGGATTAGAAGATGCTGTTCCCAGTTCTGCCACCAACTCCCTGTATGACCTTCAAAAAGTCGGGTGAGCTATCTTGGCCTTTGTTTCCTCATCTGAAAGAAGAGTGGGTTGGGAAAAAATGCAGCATGTCTGTTCAAAAGAGGGCAATCAAAATGGTGGGAGAGATAACAATGGAGTGGAGAAACTAGGGCTGTTTAATCTAAAGAATCTAAATCTTGGAGAAGCCATGAGAGCTGTCTGCCAGGGATTAGACTTGTTCTACTTGGCCCAATAGCTCCGATCTGGGAATTAAGGGTAGAGAGGCAGATTCAGTCTTGATGTGAAGGAAAACTGCTTGCTAATTAGAGCTACCCCAAAGTGGAATTGACTTTATTTTATTTTATTTTATTGTGGAATTGACTTTTCCAAGAGGCAGTGGAACCTACCATCCAGCAGAGGCAGGATCACTAATTTGGGGACATGTTTTAGAAGGAATTTTTTTTCAGGTATGGGTTAGATGACTTAGTTTCCTTCTAACTGTAGCTGTGAGTACATAATGTGCAAGATCACTTGCAATTTTTACATTCTATGACTCTTACTCATTATCAGTAGGACATATGTGCTATTCTTTTTTTTTCCCCAAAAAATAGTGATTGCTTTGCTTAGGGCAGAGTGCTAAAGTAGAGATTGCCCTAGAATGAGAACCAGAATACTTGGGTTCTAAGCACTGACCTTCCAGTCAGGAGGACCAGAGTTCTAATCCAGCCTGAGACACTTGACACTTAATAGCTGTGGGACAATGGGCAAGTCACCTTACCCCAGTTGCCTTGCCAGAAAAAAAAAAACATAATTCTTGGCTTCTAGACCCCCATCTCTACCATGAACTCGTGGTCTGACCTTAGAAACCACTTACCCTTTTTTTGGCCTCATTGATACAATTAGGGTAGTGGACTAAGAAGCTGGGGTCCATGTGGTTGTCTTCTTTAATAGTTAGATATCTATATGTTAGTCTAATTACTTTCATTTTTAATCCTAGGTATTTTATTTTATGCATCTAAAAATAATAGATTTCATCAATCTGACAAAGGGATCCATAGCACAATAAAAGGTTAAGAACTGGAATAGATGATGTCTCAGGTCCTTTCCATCTCTGAAATTCTATGGTTCTGTTATACATCTATAGTTTTCTACAGTTCCTTTTGTGGCCAAGGTTAAGTTTGTAGGGTATGGTTAGGGATGAGTTTTCTCCTATGCAAAGCTAACTGATGCATGCAAATTCTCTGTGGTCTTATCTCTAACCCACTGAAGCCACAAGCCCTGCTAGATCTATTGTTCCTAGAAGTAAAAGTTTAGATATTAGAACTTTGGTTGGAATTGTGTAGTAGTAAACTTCATTCACTTAATTCAATAAATACTGTGGAGCATCTGAGCTCTATAAGATCCTACACCAGTGCTAATAAGGACAGAAATATGACTAAGATATGGTCGGGCCATTGAAAAGCAAATAGTCTGTCCTGGGCAATCGCATGCATACAAATAAACGTAATACTAAGTATACCTGCGAAAGGTACAGAGTACCATAGAAGTTCTAAGGAGAACAAGATCTCAGCGGGCTGAGGGGAATAGAGGTGAGGGAAAGGGATTAGAAAAGACTAGGTAGTGGCATTTGATCTGTAACTTAAAAGATGGATAAGACTGCAATAGGCAGAAATTGGATGTCAGAGCATTGTGTAGATAGGGAATGGTGTGAGCCAAAATTCCAACGTCTCCTGCAACCTTCTCAACATGGAATATATCTCTATGAATCTCCCCCTTCGCCCATTGGTGAATTTTTCTGAGGGTCTCCATTTTGTGGAGAGACCCAAGCCAGCCTTCATTTACAATCCTGTTCCTGACTCCAGGACTTTAGAGTTAAGCATCCCTCCTTCCATACCTTTCAGCTCCCTTTTGTGTGTTGTCTTTCCCCATGAAAGTGTAAGCCCCTTGAGGGCAAGGACTGTCTTTTTATTATATTTGTTTCCCCGGTGATTAGTACATTGCCTGACACATAATACATTAGCTTAACAAATGGTTGTTTCTTTCCTTCCTTCCAAAGTAAGGAGATAAAAAATGGTACTTGTTCAGGGAACAACAAGTAGTCCAGTGTGACTGGAGCATAGGGCATGCAAAGGAATTTGACCTAGATTGTAAATGACTTTGTGTTCTAGGCTAAGGAATTTGTACTTTATCTTGTGGAATACTGAAGCTATTGAAGGTTTTTGAGTGAGGGAGTAACATGACTAGAATTGTGACATAGAAAGAGCATTCTAGTAGCTGACATGTGGAGAGACTAAAAGATGTCTATTGGCTAGATCAGGGGTGCGGAACCTGTGGCCTCGAGGCCACAGGTGGCCCTCTAGGTCCTCAAGTGTGGTCCTTTGACTGAATCCAAGCTTCATAGAACTTGGATTCAGCCAAAGGGCTACATTTAAGGACCTTGGATTCAGTCAAAGGGCTGCACTTGAGGACCAAGAGGGCTAAATGTGGCCTCAAGGCCACAGGTTCCCCATCCCTGGGCTAGATAATGACACCCTGAACTAGGGTGCCTGAATCAGTAAGAATGGGGAGGAAGGGACAAATAGGCTGTTGTGGGCTATATATTAACACCTATATGATCGTGAGTGTCTTCCTTATTTTTACCAGTAGATAGCAATTATTAATTTCCATTGTTGCTAGTAGTATATACAGAATTATATGTCTAAAATCTGGAAAGGCAGGGAAGAATAATTTTCAGACTGTTTGCATTCATTTGCAATGGGATTCCAGCTGCTCTCATACTTAGTTCTGCCTAAGGAGCAATTTAGTTTGATTCATAGAGAAAGAAGACAAGGAAATAATATTTGTCCTAAAACCTGAGTTACGGGTTTCGATTTCCCTGCCTCAAGCGTCCCATTTTCCCCAGACCTGACAACCACCCATTGTATCCACCTTCTCCGATAAACCTTAGTCCCTTGATGTATGTTGTCAAGAACACACTCCTGATCTGGCCTGTCCCGGGAGAGCTTTTATTCTTTAGTTCCTCTGCAGAAGTATTGATCAGTCCCCCCAGTTATTGGCTTGTCTTCTATATTCAGCATTGAGGAAAGGTGTTGAGCTATGGGCCTGGGACACTGGAACAGTAGCCATTAATGACTGGAAGACATTCTTCTCACTGGCCCTTTCTCTCTTACTCCATTGATCTCTTCTCAGAGGTCTCCATTGGTCCTCTCACTCCACTGATATTTAACTTACCTAATAAACATTTGTTGAATCAGTCAAGAGGTCAGTAAACTGTCATTACTGCTAAACATAGAGCTGCTTGCATGGAACAGTATGCCAGAGGTGAGTTAAGGAATTCTGGGAGACATAGTCCTGTGTCATCCTTGGCATCACCAAGGATAACCATCAGCAGGACAGGACGGGATGAGATGGGTATATTAAAAAAAAAAAACCTGGAGCAAGGAGAAAGAAATAATAAGCTTAAAATGGGTTTGAAGGTAATGAAGAGAGTAGATAAGGTAGATAAAAAACCATAGCCAAATGTCAGGTAAGCTAGTAGATTCTTATCTCTGTAAAGTGTTTTGCTCTGGTATTTCAATCCCCCAAAGGGTAGCCACACTTCTATCATTGCATAACAAAGGATTTGCAGGAATCCTTATTTCTTACTAAGGAATGACTTGTGGTGTCTTCCTTTGTTGCCTCAGCTATGCCCCATCCCCCACAGTGACCACATGGCAGGTTACTCCTAATCACATCCCAGAACACAGCTGGCCTGGAGGCTGAGGTACATCTTGTATGCCAGCATCATAAGTGGTGTTTGAACCACAAAGTCAACACCTGTCCTTGCTGTCTGGTTGATCAAGGGGCCCCTCTCAGGCTCTTCAATGAAAGAGCAGAGGTGGGAGGGGGTAGAAAATTGGCAAGTGTATGAAGAAGAGCCAGGGAAATGATTTAAGAAAAGTGTGACATTCAGAAAGGCTAAAAATGGTATTTATTCAGAAGAGTGAGCTTTCAGTGATTTAATAAGTCAAGAACAAGTATTTATGGAGTGTCTCCTATTTGATAGCAATATACTAGGTACTGTGAGACATAAAAGGCATAATCCTTGTCTTCTATTCTTAGTGAGGAGAAGAGCCATGATGGAGTTACATAATAGAAACTATTAAGAACCCAAAGGAGTTGCACAGACAATAAGAGTGATAGGCATTGAAAGAAAGGAAAGTACGGATTTGACCATATCATTCCCCTCCTCAAAAATGTTCAGTGGCTCCCTAGTGCCCCTATGGTAAAATACTAGTTCCTCAGCCTGCCATTTGAAACCCTCCACAGTGTAGCTCCAATCTACCTCTTCAGATTGATTCCACATTACTTCCCTTCCTATACTCTTTACCCCATCCAGTTTGCCCTACTATTATGGCCACTCCCCAAATTTGGTAATCCATTTCCCATCTCTCTTCCTTCACAGAGTCATGGAATACGCTGCTCCTGCATTCCCACTTTTTCAAAACCTTAAAGCACTCTACAAATGTTAGTTATAATTATTATTACATCATTATTCACCTTTGGCTTCTTTCAAAGCTTGCTGGTACTGTAGATAGAGCACTGGGCCTGCAATCAGGAAGACCGAGTACAAATCCAGCCTCAGATGCTTACTACCTGTGTGATCCTGGGCAAGTCACTTAACTTCTGTTTTCCTCAAGCTCTTTATCTGTAAAATGGGGATAATACTAGCACTTGCCACCCAAGAGACAAGATAAAATGAGATAATTGTAAAGCTCTTAGTGCTTTACTATGGCATATAGTAAGCTATATATAAATGTTAGCTATTATTACTATTCAAAACTAAGTTCAGATGCTGTCCTCAATAATCAACAATCATTAAATTCCTAATATATACCTGCCACTATGCTAAGTGATAGTATGCTTAATCAAAGGCAAAAACCTTGTTTTTGACTTCAAAAGGCTCATGTTCTAATGAGGCAGATAATATGTAAATAACTCTGCATATTATCTACACCAAGCAGGTGACAGGTAATCTCAGAAGAAAGGCCCTAGTAGAGGCTGGGGAGAGGAGGAGGGAGTAGATGAGGGAAAGACTCCTGCAGAGCTATGTCCAAGGAAGCCAGGGGAAGCTTGGAGGCAGAATCCAGGGAGGAGATCGTTCCAGGGATGGAAGACAGACTCTGCAAAGCCAGGGAGCTAGGTAGAGGGGCAACAAGGAGAACTAGGTGGCTGTTTCCGAAAGCACATAGAGGGAATAAAGTGTAAAAAAGACTGGAGAGGTATGCTGAGGCTGGTTTGGGAAGGGCTTAAATGCCTGAGAACTTTATATTTTATCCTGAAGGTAATATGGAGCCACTGTAGATTATTGAGTAAGAGGTGACAAACCCAGCTCAGTCACTTAGCTGTGTGACCCCTGCTTACCTCAGTTTCCTCCACTGTAAAATGACAAACCATTCCAATATCTCTGCCAAGAAAGTCCCAAATGGGGTTGCGGAGTGTCAAACAAGAACAAAAAATAACTGAAGTTATTATATTATTATATTATATTAATTATATTATTATATAGAGTGGGACCTGTACTATAGGGGAAAATCACTTTGAAAGTTTAGTGGTAGCTGGATTGGAAAGGGAAGAGCCTTGAAGCAGGGAGACTGACTAGAATGCTATTGGGAAAAGCCCAAGAGGTGAGAAGGGCCTAAATACTAGGGTGGTGGTCTGTGCAAGTGGCAAGCAGGGTTTATATACAAGAGTTATTATATGGGAACCTAGTATCAGGCTGCATAATTTAGCCCACAGTTTCTGTCCATATTTCACTGCATGCCATATAGAGGATAAACAAAAATACAAAATGCCTCAGACCTAATGAAGTACAGTAGAAACCCATTATAAAGGGCATCCCAAAAGTCTCAGTGCAGGTTTGAACTTTTAAAGTTAAAATTGCACTAAGACTTTGGGGACACCCTTTCTGTACATCTCTATAGATACAGAAATCAATATGGACATATAGATGACTCCCGGGCCCTGCCAAGCTCCTTCTGAAATACAAATTCCCGTGAAATCTAACAATAATAACAATAGCTGGCATGTACACAGTCCTTTAAGGTTTAAACCGTGTTTTACCTACAAGAATCCATTTGATCTTTTCAAATAACTCTGTGAAGGGACTGAAAGGGTAGTCGATTTCTTTTAGCCTTAATGACTGATTTCCTTTTGCTTCACCCCGATTTCTCTTGGGCTCCCAACTCAAGGTCCTGTACCTTTTTCTGTAGCTTTTACAAAATACAGATTTTAAAAGCCAGATTCTAAAATTATCCTCTTTTATAGATGAAAACCCTGAGGCCCTCAGAGTCAAAGTGTCTTATAGGATTATAGAACTGGAAAGTACCTTAAAGTTCATCCAGGTCAGGGATTCTTCACCTTTTGGGGGTCCTCAACTCCTTTGGGCCCCCTTTTCAGAATAATGTTTGTAAATGCATAAAAATTAAATACATAGAATTACAAAGCAGTTTTCTAGACACACAGTCATCCAAATATTAAAATAACAGATTCACAGACCTCAGTTTAAGAACCCCTGATTTTAGATTCTAGGTCTACATCCTTCATTTTACAGATGAGGAAACTGAGGCCCCAGGGTACAGTGACTTGCCCCAGTATCACAGAGGCAGTAAGTAACAGAACCAGGATGCAAATCCAGGGATGTGTCCACAATATCATCTCAGTGGCAGAGCTCAATCTCTTGAATCCCTAGCCAGTCTCTCCCTAGGCCAAATCTTAGTCCAACTCAGGTTCCCATGTCCCGTTGATGTTGCTATACTGTCACTCTGAGACCCCAGCAGGCACAGGACCCATGAGCCAGTTTGGCAAATCAGCTGTTGACTGATTTATTTTTTCCCTCCCATTATAGCCAAGACACTATAATGTGGTATAAACAAGATGCCACATCTTGTTTACAATGAGCCTTAGGAAAGTTAAAAGTTCAAGATTTTTTTTTAAAAATGCATACCAACCACCCCTTAGAATCACAGACATCAGGCGAATAAAAGGACTAAGGGAAATTCATAAAATATTAAATGACACTGTGTCAAGACATAGATAGGGGTAGAACAGTAATTAAAGTAAACAGCGCATCAAAAGCCTGGCTAAAACTGTTATTTAAATTGAAAGTAAATGTAGGAACTGATCATGTATCCTTGTATAAATGTATTTCCAAGAGCCTTTTAAGAATATTAATCATTATGGAAGTATAATAGCTGAATATCAATGATCATTTTTACAGCAAATGACAGCTCAGAGGGAGGAATGAAGAGACTGGATCTTTTCTGAGATGCAAACTGGTTTGATCTTCTCGGCACAATGTGTCTTTTCAGGAGGTGAAGTGTAAGAAAGGATGCTAAGATGTTTTTTAGTCCTTATTTCTCTTTATGGAATTTTCCTGCTATCAAATGGAAAGGTAATTGGACAGCCTTTGTTCAGATCCTAGCTATCACCCTTAATAACTATGTGATCCTTGAAAATGTCATTTCCCCTCTCTGAGCCTCAGTTTCCTTTTCTGCATTATGTACCTCAGAAAATTTTTATGAGGAAGGATAGAGAATGGACTTTTGATTTCACTGATAAAGCACAGTACCAAAAGAGGGGGAGCCCTCTAGGCAGATCAGCACCTTTTTTTTCTTGCAACTTCTAAGATCATAGATTAAGCAGTGGAAGAGACCCTAGGGGCCAATGAGTCCTGCCCCCTCATTTTATATAGGAAGAATTTGGGGCAGGGAGAAACGGTCTTCGTGCTATGGGAAACTCCTCAATAAAGAAATTCCATCTCCCAATGCAGATCAGTAACTTCTCATTTTAGAGGTCTCTCTCAGGCACTGGAAGGTTGGAGAGCATGCTCAGGTATATTTACATAGTATAGAAAAGAAGCAGATCTTGGCTCTGAGGTCAGTTCTGTAGTCACTGTACCACACTGCCTCCTGACATAAGAAAAGCATGAAGAGCAATGTAAATGTGACCTATTCATATTAGAAAATACATCATTTTCGAACTTTAAAATTGGGAGGGACCATAAAGTAATAAACTTACAGGAGAAGAGAAGTAACTCTACACCATCATTGTCACCTACAATATACGGAGTTTCTACATCCCAGAACTGACATTTCTAGAATCACCTCCCCATCTATCTTGTCCTAAAATAACTGAAAAGTTTGACTCCTTGTATAATGTGGGACTATAAAGTGACTGACTTTTCTTTGAAGGAACAAATCAGAACATACATATTCAAAGGAAAGTTGTCCCCCTCAAAATAGTCACCTTGGAAGGTAACCTTTATTTGGATGCATGAGTTCTGATGTGTTTGTTTCAGAAAAGAAAAACAACCTAAAACATTAAAACAAGTCTCATCTCTACTTAGTCATGCCTAATACTGACTTAAAAGGCTGTCAAATAAGATATTTGTAAAGCTCTTAGCACACAGTAGGCACTAAATAAATCCTTGCTCCCTTCCCCAAATCACCGCTGCTATCACTATATTCAATCCTATTCAACAAACATTCCAAAGTGCCTCTTATGTGCCCAGGACTGTATAGATAGACAAAAGCTATAGATATAGTTTTAACCTTTTCCAAGAGCCCTCACATACATTGTCACACTTGCTACTAACAACAGCTTAAAGCAGATAGCACAAATATTACGACCTCTATAAATAGAAAGACAAAACTAAGAGATCTTTCCCTCAAGCAGCTTACATTCTCCTTGGCTCCCAAATCTGCAGCAGTCTTCTGCTCCCAGATTGTTCCCTGGAGGAAAAGCCAAAGTCCATGCCATAAGAATAAAGTCCTTGGTGCCCAGATGAGACAGACCTAGAGGGGAGTAGGGGGTGTGGGACTGGGTAGGGGACCCAATGAGTTCTACCACTCAGTATATTCACTCAGATTAAGCTTTGAGTCCCAAATGAAACACATACTGGTATTGTGACCTTGAGGGTTTCTTGAGTCTCAGGTTCCCTATCTGTCAGATGAGAATGATAAGACCCCCATTACCTCCCTCACAAAGATGCTGGGAGGAGAAAGGTAGCAACCTTCAGAGGGTCTAAGCTTCTTGCTGTAGGTGCCTTTCCCTCCTCCACTGCTGGGAGCACAAGTTGTCTCTCAGTTATCTGCATGAAAGCAGCTGCCTTTGCCAGCATCCCCCATTCAGCTTCCTTTCTATTCTTTGCCTTTGGTTCCCTCACAGGCTCTGGGAGCAGTCTTTTGTCTTGCTGGTTGCGTGCATATGGGAGCAGTTAGGGAGAGAAGAGCAGTCAAGCGACACACCTGGCTGGTGAAATTAGCACTGTTCACTCCAGGTGCCAAGCAGATGTTCCTTGGTGCAGCCTGGTCCAGTGGGAAGTACACGGAGGAAGAAACTTAAGCCCTAGATTCCCCCTCCCCCAATCCCAGCTCACCGTATGACCTTCACAAATCACTCCACTCCTCAGTCTGCGGCTCTTCACCTGAAAGCGGAGGGTCGTAATATTTGTGCTATCTGCTTTAAGCTGTTGTTAGTAGCAAGTGTGACAATGTATGTGAGGGCTCTTGGAAAAGGTTAAAGACACTGTGCAAAGATGAGACCATTATCGTTACATAATAGTATGTGTCATTGTACAACAAAATGTTACCATACTTCAAATGAACCATAATTTTGTCAATGATTCCACAAGGCAGGGACCAGCTCCTCTACACCATCATCCAAGTGTGTATTTTATCCCCCAGCCAGAGTATAAATTGCATAGGAAGAAGAATCTGGTCTTATCCCAGCCTTGTATTTTCCACAGTGCTCTGCACATAGTAGATCTGAATGAATGAATGACCTTGAGAAGTTCATATCAAATATTATCCCCATTTTACCACCAAGAAAACCTGTTCTGATAAGATAAATGACTTGCCAAAGATCACATAGCTATTGTCAGTGTCTGGACATGAAACAAGTCTTCTTACTCTTAATCTAGAGCTTTTTCTCTCTAAAACAAATTGGTGACCCAAGGGGTCAGGAACACATGCCTCCAATGACTTTAATGCTAGGTACCCCAGCAATCTAAAACAACAAAACACCCAAGTAATTTCCTTCCACCCTGCCTATCAGCCTAATTGTTTACATGGATAATCTTGTTTGCACATTAAGGTTAATCACTTCCTGATGAAACTGGAGTTCCACTTATTGATTGATTGATTAATTTCAAAGAAACCCTTGGAAGGTTTGCTTCAAATGACCAGGAAGAACCATTCTGAATTTTGACTGCTTGTCATTCCTGAGTTGTCCCCCAGAAGCTCCTTTATTGACACTAACCTTTTTGGGGTTCCACTCCCTTCTCTCTTCTCCTCTTCCTCCTTCTCCTTTTTCTTCTCCTTCCTCTTCCTCTTCTCTTTCATCTTCTTCATCTCTGATCTCTCTCCTTGCTGAGCAAAAGTCATAATTACTTGTTAATTAAATTAATCATTTAAAACAGTTCTTGTATTTCCATTTCCTTTATCCATATAACCCTGATGGAAAGATGTGCACTGGCTAATAGTTCAATTAGATTGGGAACTGGCAGAGTGTTCAAAGTCAGAGAGATGATTAATGAATTTATGCCAACCTGTAGTCTATAGTTGACTACCCCTCGTATCGGTCCTGGTTCTATTCAATATTTACACCAAAGAATGGCATGATCATCAAATCATAGAATCTCCGTTAGATGGAATTTCAGAGGTTATCTAGAACTAAACAAGAAGCCTTGCCACTCTATCTGTAACAAGTGGTTATCTAATCTCTCCTTGAAGACCTCTAGGGATCAGTCAGTCAGTCAACAAGCCTTTATTAAACATTTACTATGTACCAAGCACTGTAATATGGGATGGAGATACAAATAACCACAAAAACAAATCCCTTCCTCCAAGGTGTTCACACTCAATGCATGAGACACATGTAAACAACTATGTACACACAAGACACAGTAGAAATTGAAGGTGATCTCTGAGGGAAGGTAATAGTAAAGAGAAGAGGTGCAGGGGAGAGAGTGGGAGCGGAGGTGAAGATCAAGAGCTTCTACATCCTCCCAGGAAAAAAAGGCCTGATTTGAAGGTGAAGTGACACTCAAAGGGACAGCCAACACATGAGACTGTGGACACAGGAGCCAAAAGAGATGCCAAAAACCTAGAAAAGTGAACTAAATCGAGCAGGATGGAAGTTTATAGGAACACTTGGCTTTAAAATATATCAACTATACAGCTACTGGATGGGGCAGCTCTGATTAGGCAGCACTTGGTGTGGGGACAAGAAATACCTGCAGGTTTTAGTGAGTAAGCTGAATGTAAATCGACAGGGTGGTCAGGCAGCCATAAAAATAAGCAGTGGCAGCCAGGCGGCACAGTGGGCAGAGTGCTGGGCCTCGAGTCAGGAAGACTCCTCTTCCAGAGTTCAAATCCACCCTTAGACACTTACTAGCTGTGTGACCCTGGGCAAGTCACTTAACTCTGTCTCAGTTTCTGCATCTATGAAATGAGCTAGAGAAGGAAATGACAAAATACTCTAATATCTTTTCCAAGAAAACCCCAAATGGGGTTACAGTCAGGCATGACTGCATTAATAACATTGTTATCCCATGAACAAAAGAGGTAACAGGTGCACTGTACTCTGCCTTGATAAGACCACAATTGCAGTACTATGAGAAGTGTCTCATTTTAGGGATAGCGAGTGAAGAGAGGACCAGTTCTGGAGTCAGGAGGACCTGAGTTCATTTCTGACTCAGACACTTCCTAGTTGTGTGACCCTGGGCAAGTCGCTTAACCCTGTTTGCCTTAATTTCCTCATCTGTAAAATGAGCTGGAGAAGGAAATACAAACCATACCAGTATCTCTGCCAAACACACACACACACACACACACACACACATACACACACAGAGTAGGACATGACAGAACAACTCAACAACAGCCGTCTCATTTTAAAAAAGGCATCGACACGCTGGAGTACGTCTGTAAAAGGCTGACTTTGAGAGTGAGAGGCATTAAGCATGACTAAGTAGAGATGAGACTTGTTTCAGTGTTTTAGGTTGTTTTTCTTTTCTGAAACAAACACATCAGAACTTAGGCATCCAAATAAGGGTTACCTTCCCAGGTGACTATTTTGAGGGGGACAACTTTCCTTTGAATATGTCTGTTTTGGTTTGTTCCTTCAAAGAAAAGGCAGTCACTTCACTTGAGAGTTCCACGTTATACAAGAAGTCAAACTTTCTGGCCATTTGAGGATGAGACAGATGGATCAGCGATTCTAGAAATGGCGATTCTGGTGTGTGTAGTTCATGGAAGGAGTTGCAGGTGTTGTTTCAGCATGAAGAAGAGAGCAGTACAGGTAGGGTGACATGGCAGCTGATATCCTAGTCCAGATACCAGGATGACTAAGGCCCAGGTGATCTATGATGAGAAGAGAAGAGGTCACAGTGCAGCATCACCCCATACCTTAAAGGTGCCCACAACTCAGAGCCCATAAACATATATATCCTTTCTCTGATCTTAATTCACCTGCTTCCACCACCACCACTTAGCTCCTTCTATAACTTGTATATAGAAGTATATATACTACTTCCACTCCCCATAGCTTCTGAGTCATACCCTCTGCTCCTCCAGCTTAGGCTGCATGCTGGGAATGAATATAGGAAAAGGAACCATTGATGGACCAAAAGACCCACCTCTGTCCCTGCCAATGGACATAGAAAAGGTCATTCCCTTTTTGTATGTATGCATGTTTGTTGAAGTTGCATTTGGGGGTTGGTAGGAAGAATTACAGTATTTCCAAGAATAATTGAATTTGTCCCAGGTATGAGATGCCCTTATCATCTGCCTTTTTGCCTCAGATGCTAACACTCCTCATTTCAGTAGTCAGTTTCCAGTTCTCTTCCAACCTCTCTCAGACCTACTACAGAGTACAATCCACTAGGTTCACCCCCTGTGCCTAACACTGGCATATATGAAATCCAATTACTTAAGGATTAATGAAAGTCTAGCACTTGTGACCAGACAATCACTCCCACCACAAGGTGTCCTGTCTCCAGCCACATGTCTGGTCTCTTCTACAGAGTTATTACCCTTCTAGCTCATGCTGACCCCACAGTCTGCTACTCATCCCTGAACCCAGCATTATTCATCAGCGACACTGCTATGGTGCAAGATAAATTACCAGGCTGATGGCTGGCCTTTCCTCTGTGCTTCCCTAGCAGGTGCTGAAGTTAAGGTCTATGTAGACTTTCAGGGAGCCGGCTCCACAGAAGGTGAGACTCCCCATCATCCAAACTCTAGTGACTCTAAGTTTCAGGGGCTTAATCAGGGGTGGATTAAAGACACAAACTGAAGAAAAGTCCTTGGGACCCATGTGAAGCCTTGAATATAGACCTCATACCAACATAAAATACATTTTTCAGTAGCAACTGTGAAACAAGCCTGGAAGGATCAAGTTGAGCCGATTCAGATTTTCTTTGAAAGCATGCTAACCTGTTTTCTAACTGAGCCACTAAGTACAGTAGAAAGATTTGAAGAACTATCTCATTTCCTTAAGGTAAAACAGCCAGACTTAGGCTGGGGACGGGGGGGGGAGGGGGAGTGGGAAGGACAGAAAGGGGACAGGGAGAAAGAAGATGAGTCACCTGAGGAAATGAGCCCAGCAACTTTATTCTAAATCTTATCCTTTATGAACACCCTATCTAAAACAGCCTGTGTAAAGTTGAATTCTTATTGTCAGCCTCCTAGATCAGAGTGGGAGATAGTGCTTTTTTTTTTTTTTTTTTTGCTTTTTGGAGGAGGAAGGTAGGGCAATTGGGGTTAAGTGACTTGCCCAAGGTCACATGGCTAGTTTTTGTGTTAAGTGTTTGAGGCCAGATTTGAACCCAGGTCCTCCTGACTCCAGGCCCAGTTGCTCTATTCACTGCACCACCTAGCTGAGATAATACTTTTAAACCAAACTCAAAGTCATATAGACAATAGAGTAGTCATTCATTTATTTAGCTTCAGAACACATCATATATTTAGAGACAAGTTTCCCTCTAGTGACATGGTGTTGAAAAAGTAAGCATGCGGGGCAGCTAGGTGGCATAGTGAATAGAGCACCAGACCTGGAGTCAGGAGGACCTGAGTTCAAATCCTGCCTCAGACACTTGACACACCCTACTAGCTGTGTGACCTTGGGCAAGTCACTTAACCCCAATTGCCTTGCCTTCCCCCCCTCCAAAAATTTTTTTTGAAAAAGACAAAGTAAGCATGCATTGTTCTGTTGGGATGCTTTTGTCAAAGCTATGAAAAAGACACCTGAGCCATGTAGCCTATCTTGTGATAGCATGGGAATATAACTAGACATCTTGATAAAAGAAAAGACCACAAAAAAGCACCTGCTTTTGTGAAGGACTCCTAAACTTCTAGACATTACCTGGATGTCTCAAAAAGAGATTTGGAGAAGAAATTGAAGGAGAATTCTAGGAGGAAAGGCAGAAACCTTGGCCAGGCCCATTTGAGGCCTTAGGCCTAACTATTGAATCATAAAATTACAGAATGTTTAAAGCTTAGGGATCATATAGTCCAGCCCCCCACCCCATCAGCTTACAGAGGAGGAGCCTGAGACTCAGCGATTCCCCCCACATCACAAAACTAATTAGTGAAAGAGCTAGAACCAGAACCCAGGCTTCCCATTCTAGAACTTCCTCTGCCTCACCCTTTTACCTTCCTATTGGCTAGAGAGGAAGAAGCCACTTACCACCCTTCCTGAATGACTAGTCTATCATTCTATCCAGGTAGACCAAGATCAGGGCACAGGCTGAGTCTGAGGGAGCATATAATTCTAATTAATTCGCTAGCATGAACAAACACAGGGTTGCCTCGTATAGAGATACTCTCAGGCGGGAAGAAAAGGTAGTTCTCTCTCTCTCTCTCTTTCCCTCTCTCTGTGTCTGTCTGTCTGTCTCTCTCTCTTTCTCTTTCTCTCTGTCTCTCTCCCTGTCTCTGTCTCTCTCTTTGTCTCTCTGTCTCTGTCTCTCTGTTTGTCTCTCTGTCTCTCTCATACACACACAGCCCTACACACAGAAAATGGGAAGCCAACTGAGCTGTGGGTAAGCAGGGACAAAGTGATATAGCATGATAATATTATTGCTTTATTTATGAATAGTGACATGCAAAGAAATCTTAAAAATAAAAGATCCCCAAGCCTCTGTTGGGGTAGTTGCCCCCCCAGATGCCAGCTCATTCCATGCCAAAGTCAAGGAACCAGTCTGCTGATACACAGGGCCCCAAAATGACCCCTTTTCTCTTACTTTGATCACTCCTGATAGCACAGGCTGCCATAGACATCATAGCTTTGATCTCTCTGCACTGATGTTAAGTCCCTTTTGAGTTCAATAGCATCTCCTTGAGATTAATGCTCAGTGGCAGGCTCGGCGCTAAGCTGTCCTTTCCTGTAAAGTCATCCATGCTGTACAGTCTTGCACCAGTCTGCTGCCCCGGTGACTTTGGATCAGAGCAATAAACCTTACCATCCTCTACTCCTCCCTGATTCACTGGGTGCAAGTGGAGTAGAACACTTGCTTTTGGAAAGCTCAATGTTGCATGGATGTATACCGACCCCACCTGCCACCCCCAAACTCAGCTTTATATAAAAACCTGTTTTATCATGGCAGATCTCTTGATATAGCAACCAATAATAATGGCTGTTCTTAGGCCTCCTTTCCAATGCCAGTATCATAAAAGGACTCCAATGGAATTTTAAAAGGTGTGAGATTTTTACTGCATCTGGAAGTTAGCAAAGCCTACCCTTGCAAAGCCTTACCTGCACCCCCTTCCCAAGCCCTGCATGGGTGAGACATGCAATGATCTTTGGACAGTCTTGATCAGTAGTGACAAAGCTTAGTCCCTCCAGGGTACCCATCTGCCAGCTAACTCATTCCACATCTCGTCGGTTAGGAGAATAAGTTATGACAACATGTGTGTGCACACGTGTATATGCATGCATGTGTTCTGATTTTTTAAGTTTTTGTCAAAGAGGTTGGATACATTATAGTAGAGGGAGTGGAACAATGGAAAGAGCCCTAACTCAAGTGTCGGAGAATCTGAATTTAGATCTCATCTCTAACATCTGTGTGATTTGAGGTGTTGTTTCACTTCCCTTAGAGCTCTGTTTCCTCATATGTAAAAGAGAAGGTATGGACTAGATGGTCCCTGAAGGTCCTTCTAGCTCTAATCTATGGTCCTGCGTGGCTTGGGGTAGGGATGGGGATTGGTAAATGAACCTAAAAGAAAACAGAGCAAATAGAATAACTGTTTTCTTATTCCCAATGGCCTTGACGAAGACTGGATTTAATCAGGGACTAACCTGACTATTCAGTTTTACCTTCAGAGAAGCCCAGAGATCTGGTTTGGGCCACCCTGGGCCTGCTCATTGCTGGGTCCCTCCCTCTGCCCCCATGGTGGCCTAGAACCAGACCAGTTTCTGTGGACAAATGAGTCAGGCAAGTCATTACATGAGAGTCAGGAGGATGGAGATAGTGTTGAGAGTTCTATGTTGTTTCCATAGAGACCCCAGGATGGAGTTTGATCTCTGGCCATGAACAAAGGCCATATGCCACCATTAACATTTCTGTTTCTATTGTACTCTGTCATGACTCTCATATATCCCTCTCTGTCTACCTGTCTATTAATCATTATAGGTCTATAAAAGGAAAGAAAGTTTTCCCACATTTTCTATAGATATCTTCTTGGATGGAAAATAATTCAACTTAATTCAATTCAATAAACATTTATTTAGCATCTAGTATGCAAAATGCTGTAACTACACTATTAAGAGATGATGTGATGTACTAGAATGAATAATTGACTTGAAGTCAGGAAAGAACTGGGTTTAACTATTATTTTCTCCTACTCAGTTATGTGATCATGGATAAATCACTTTAAACTCTCTGAAATTCAGTTTCCTCATCTGCAAAATGGGAATGATAGTACCTTCACCACCAACCTTAGAGGATTGTTGTGAGGGGGAAAAAATGAGATAACAGCTGTGAAGAAGTTTAAAAAATTTTAAATGCTTTATAAAGGTCAACTAGTATTGGGTTCTGTATCCAATGAGACAGGGAACAAAAAAGGAAAGAAGAAAGTGGACAGCAGGAAAGAGTACCCAGAATTGAGGAACAGTGATAGAAGGAGAACCAGTGATTAGAGTTCAGGTTTAGGAAATATCTGATCTCCAAGAGTAAAGCCAACTTACTGTCTCAAGGAAGGGTTAACAGATCAAGGATGTTTAGTAAAGAATGTAAGGTAAAAGGGCCATGAGACCCAAAATGGGTATTTTGGATGAACTTCTAGAGCATAGGTTCCCAAACTGGATGATACTGTTCCTTAGGAAACCCTGGAATGATCCAGGGGCATGGTGGTAGCCTTGGATGTGACTGGGGGGGCATTAAATAAAAATAAGGGGGTGGTAGAAACATAAGGAAAGAAAAGAAGAAAATTTTGAAAAATGATTCATACATATTTCATCTGATGTGTAACAGTTAGTCATAGTGATTACATTATTTTCCAAATAAACACACAAAATGCAAGTTATAACCAATCAGTAGTCAAGTCTACTGACAGATCTTAACAAGCAAGTGTTGTCTCTCATTGTCAGGAAGTCCAGCATGCATCAGCAGGAATATGCATGTGTAATGATTTGTTTACAATCTGATACTATACAGTTACATGATGCAATATTGCATCATCAAAATTTCAATGCAGGAAAAAACACAAATTTACAATAAATTATTAAATTTAAGATGCACCATTTTATTAAAAATTTATATTTTTTGACATGATGCAAATTTCAAAAAAAAAAAACTGTTAAAGGGTAAAAGAAAGTAGATTTCCAGGGGGGTGCTCAGTCACTTTTTTAAAGGGGGTAGTAGGCCAAATAAGTTTGGGAAACTGGGTTCTAGAGAGACAGGCAGCTAGGAAGTTGACTTGGGATCCAGTCTTTGTACCCTTTACAGGTCTATCATGGATCATCTCATCATCTTTCTTTTTTCCCAACTACCCTTCTTCTCTAGGGCTCTGCTCCCACCAGGCACTATCTCCCTTCTCAACAGAGTCTTTTTCTTTCCTATCTATTTCTATTCTATTTTTGTATCTAATTCATAGTATCAGATTTAAATCTATAAAGGACCTTAGAAGTCATGTCCAACACCTTCATTTTACAAAAAACTAAGGGGCAAAGAGGCTAAGCAACTGTCTCAGGGCCACACAACTAGTAAATGTCTGAGGAAGATTCAGAACAAGGTCTTCCTGAACAATACTCTAGCCAAGTCTCCCCACAAGTTGGCTGTACTTCCAACATGCCTGTGCAAATTCATTCATTAGGATGAAGGCAACATTAACCTTGATCTCTAGACCTTCAGGTGAAAGGAAATCTGCGAAATGTCAAAGGATCCTTAATCTTGATTTAAGCACACATCCCCATCTAATTCACGGCACTCTATCCCTACTTCCCCAAGAGGCTGGCCTGGTTAGCAAGGAGGCAGCAGACCAGAGGGCTGTGACCTTGCAGCGTGTTAATGGATTTCTCTTAGGATGCTTGTTTCCACACTGTGGCATTACTTGATGTCCAATGTGTCTCTGTCACCGTCCAGAGCACACACAATCCAGACTGAGCAGGCAGCAGCGGCCTTCACTGCAAAAAACCTTAGAGTCAGAGCTGGAGAGCCAAGCCCAAAGATCCAGTTTAGGTTCTTGGTCCTTAATTTGGTTTCAAACCCCTTTTGAATTAACTAAGGAGCCTGTGCAGCATCTTGGCCTGGGTGTGGATGCGGCCACAGATTTAAGTCAGCTTAGATTTAAACTAGGAGTGATTTTCAGTTCTCTTCTGTCTCACCTACAGAATTTTTATTTCCTTAAGATGCACCCTTCTGTTTTGCATATTTCCTTGGTATCTGGTTTTTCCATTGCCATTTTAAAATCCTGTTCAGAGAGATTTTGAAAAGAGATGACTTTCTGGAGCCCTCGAAGCCAGGCCCATTCATTGTTATCCTGGGGATAAGAAACCCGATTTACAACAAACTACAATCAGGAGCTGAGATATACTTTCCCCCACTCTTCTCCCTGTCTCAACATGGCAGCCCTCCCTCTCACACCTAAATACTGCGATGCTGAGCCCCATTTTGGACTCAGACTTTTCTCAGGGGGTTGCTGTCCCCCTTTCCCTGCATTTATTTAGCTACTGGAATTGCACGGATAAAACCGGTCACTCGTTTAGCATGGCCTTGTGCTTTTATTTTCTTGGTCTCCCAGAGGCCCTCTGGGCCTGGGGTCGGGGCAACAAGTAAGCAGCCCTCTTCAATGGAGAAATGTGGGCCTTGCCACCCCAGCTTCCTGTCTTGAACCCCTGTCCTTCCTGGTAATGACAGCTTCCCCATTTTTTCTGGGTCCTCCTGGGTCTTCGTGTTAATGTTCCATTCCTGTTCTGCCTTTGGAGGCTGGGTTCTCTCGCCCCACCCTCTGCCTTTATGCTCTAAAATCTTCAAAGAGTAACATCTTGCTGAGCTGAGCCTAGAAAGATTACTCACAGACCCCATTCGGGAAGCCCCCCCCCCTTACCCCCTGGGGCCTCACCAGGGCCCAAGATTTAGGTTCGGCCCTGTGCCTCCCTAAGCCAGAGGCAGGATAAGAGAAATCAGACTATGGATGCAGCCTGTCTTCTGACAGATGGCAGCCTTGGGGCAGACAGGGAGAGAAAGATGCCCCAGTCAGGGGGGTAGGGAAAAGGAAATCCTATTAACCAGAGCTATTGCAACGCTACCTCGAAACAGGTAGAAGATCAGTGCATCCCTGACCCAGAAAAGCTGATCTCTTGTAATGAGGAAGGAGACTCTTTAACTTCCATCTCCAAATCTCTGGAGGAAAATTTCTTAAGTTCTGTCAAAGCAAGTTAGCATATTAGCAATCACGGTTCACTACCGTCGGTGTTTGTTCCATTTGTGACGTTTATGATGGTTATCCACATTAATTATTTCACTGCTAAAGTCCCTTCTAATTTCTGAATGCTGTTATTTCTAAGAAAGATGGATATTAAGTATGCCACGCATCAGCACAGGGTGGCATTACAGCATGCTATTAAGTTCAGATGCTGAGGCTCGGCGAAAAATAACTTTGCTGCTTCCAATTGCAATGAAATACTTTAGTGTTGTGGCTTGAAATGAGGAATAGAATGGACAGGAGCTGATTGCTCAGTGGGGCAGGAACAGGGGTTGGTCACTGGCTAACCCTGAACTCTCCAAGGAAGACAAGGCTAGCTAGATTGTGGTGTGCAGTCTGATGATTTTAGGAAGAGATTCCATTTACTTCAATAAGCATTTTATTAAGCACCTACTGTGTGCCAGACAGTGTGCCCAGAGATAGGAATACAGAGACAAAAAATGCTGCTCCCCTGCTCCCAGAAACTTACATCCTGATCAAGACAGGAGGATAGGGCACATGCATGCAGATAAGGAAGTCTGAAATGAAGGCAAGGAGAGAAGAGGAAGATGCTAACAAGTGAAACAATGAGGAAAGTACTCTTGTACAAGCTGGTCCTTGATCTGGGTCTTAAAGGAGATGGGTTTCCAAGATGGGGAGATAAAGAAGAACACTCCATGTAGGGCCCATGCAAAGGTATGGAGTCAGGAAAATGTCATGTGCAGGCTAGTCTAGCTGGAATATGGAGACTATATGGGAGAGTGGCATGTAATTACCTGGAGAGATGGGTTGGAGCAAGATTGTGAAGGACTCTGAATAAGAGGCTTAATATTTAATCCTAGAGGTAATAGGGGGCCACTAAACCCCTCCTTCAGCCAGAAAGGGATATAATCAGACTTGGACTTCAGAGATAGCACTTTGGCACCTTGCCTCCCTCAAATGAGGATAGATTTCAGTGGTTCTCTATTACCTTTAGGATAAAACACAAACCCCTCAAATTAGCATTTAAAATCCTTCCCAATCTGGCTCTGACCTCACTTCCCAGGCCTATTTTACATTATTCCCTTTCACACACTCGAAGCCTCAGTAAAAAACCATCTCTTTGATGTTCTGAAAATTCAGCAGTCCATCTCCCACCTCCTCACCTTTGCACAGGGTGTTTTCCGGTGCCTGGAATGCACTTCATTCTCACCACTGCCTCTTAGAACCACTTACTTCCTTCAAGGAACAGTTCATTGGACATCTCTTTTGGAGGAGTTTTTCCCCAACTCTTGACTAATCCTCCTTGTTCCCTCCTCAGATTATCATAGAATAAAGCAAGATACTGTCTGCATCCAAAGGAAAAAACTGATAAATAGAAGCGCATATAGAATGATTTTACATATATGTGTGTCTAATAGTAGCCATTTTAGAGCAGGGAGGGAGAGAAGAAAAAATAAATTTATATGATGATTTTATTATATATTTAAAAGAAATAGCAAGTTGTATATAATAGATTTGCAATTTCATGTGCAAATCTTTTTTCTACTATGTTATAGAAATGGCTGTTTTATTTCATAAATTAAAAATTAAATAAATAAAATTTTAAATTACTATAGGATCACAGAACTAGATCTAGAAGGTAACTCAGAGGCCATCTAATCCAATGCCCTACTTTACAGATGAGGAAACTAAGATTTAGTGAGATGAGATGATGTATCAGCAAGCACCCCAGCGTCTCCAGGGTGGCTGCCAACACAGGTTCTTAGATCTGCTTTGTTAAAGGAAAGCAACTCAAAATTAGTTAACAAGCTTACTTTAATCAGTCAAATATGTATCCTTTACCTAGTTCAGGGGAAAAGGGTCAGCACCTCGAACTTCAGAGTATAAAGACAGAATTATCAAGACAGAGAAACAGATCAAGTAGACAGATTTCCAAAATGTCCAACCATTACATCCATACCAAATCAACATCTGGGTTTTTCAAAGCCAGGGGGCTCTCAACAACAGCTTCCCAGAGTCTCATCTGATCAAATCACAGAACACTTCTCGAAGTGAGCCCCAAAGCAAAGCCTCACATCAGGGATTATATAGCCTTCTCCTGGGTCAGAGAATGTGACCACCCTCTTGATCCACTGCCCAATCACACAGCATCAAGGTGTGGGCATTCCTGAAAACCAAGCCTCCTGCCACAGGCTCCATTTGACCACATTCAGCCTATTAGGAGGCAGAGTACATTTTCAAATCAAGGAAGGTTCTCAGAGTCTCTTAAGCCTATCAAAGGGCCTAAGGGCAGGGAAGATCTTTAAATTTGCATTTCCATTACAGATGACTTACCTAAGGTTGCATAGGCCTTAGTGAAATTGGTACCCAGGCCCATTGACTCCAGTCTTGCTGTCCTTTCCACTGAACAATCATGTATATGTTTGTCTCTTTACATCTGTGTGTGTGTGTATATATATATATATTTATTTATTTATTTATTTATTTATTTTATATAAATATATTTATGTATATAATTTATAAATTATATATAAGCGTGTGTGTGTGTGTGTATCCTTGATAGGATATAGACTCCTTTAGGACAGGGACTATTTTTCCCTTTTTCTTCATATCCTTAGAACCTACCACACTGCTTTGCACATGGATGGCACTTAATAAATGCATGTTGGATTGGATTTTGTAGCCTTAGGGATATTGGTGTCACCTTCTGCTAAATAAACATTTCTTTATATTCAGTGTGCTTGTTACCTACTAAGGATGTCACTATATTGACTCAGGACCTCCCATCAGAAATGCACCCTACCAAGTCACCCAGAGTCTACATTTTAAAGACATTCTGGTTAGAAATTTTTATAATAGGCAACATTTTAAGTCACTTTATATCAGTGTGCCTTTGTTTCCTCCTCTGTAAAAGGAGAGGGTTGAATTAGATGTTATATAAGGTCCTTTCTAGTTCTAAATCCATGATCCTCTGATGGGTACTATCTTGAGTGAGCTGCCTAGATGTCAAAAAATTGTTGGTTATTGTTTATTACTCCAGGTTAGGGACAGATCTTGAAATGTTTGAAATCTGACTTTCTCTTTCTTTCCTATCTCTACTTCTCTCATTCCAGCACCCTCCTAACTCTCTTTTCCTCTTCCCCTGTATCTTCCCCTATAACTCTTCTCCTACCACTCTACATCTTTCTTTTTTCTCCCCCACTCTTCTCCCTCTCTTCCTTTCTCTTTTCCTACCCCTCCTCTGCTCCTTTCACTTCTCTCTGTCTTTCCTCCTCCTTCCCCCTCTTACTTTCCCTTTCAACGCATTTGAGATTTTTCTCTATTAAGGAAAGTAGTCTCTAAATATAAATCTTGTTCCACAATAATCAGAGAGGAGCCATTTTCTGTGGGTCAATAACAATATAGATTCCACTTGTATTCTTCAGAGTAGCAAAAAGCTCTTTTCTGTACATTTTACTGGGGAACACTAGTCACTTTGCCACTGACTTCATCTCTGCTAATATGGAGATTCTCTCCCCCCCCTCTCTTTC
>NW_027187419.1:39899155-39932323 GCF_028583685.1 Petaurus breviceps papuanus | reverse complement strand
TCTCTCTCTCTCTCTCTCTCTCTCTCTCATTTGATCCCAATTCATCCAGTCTTTCTCACCCTGTGCAACAGTTGTCTATATCCTCCCATAAAGTCTTCACATGGGAGATCACCCATTGTGTAGGGAGCCTTCATTTCAATCTCCTGACATTCACTGCATACAAATAGAGAACTCAGTCTGTCCACCAGCAGTCCTTCCCTATTGCTAGATGGCTAGTCTACCTCTTTTTTAGATCATACATCTCTCTGATGATATCCTTTAGGCCACTTCTATTGAACAACAGTACATGGAGAATATGATGCAGCCTACTCACAATCACCACAAACCTCTTTATTGCCCTTTGGTTAACTCCCAACCTTCATTCTTGAGAATACTGGTATTTCATGACTTATGGCTATGCAGAATCACCAGAAGAATATTGGTGTTTGTAAAATTGAACTTTTTAGCAGGAATAACTTAACGTCATGAGATTCACTGCATGGTTTCCCAAATGCAATCTCATTCTCCGTCAGTTCGGTTCTAGGCTTGGCTCACTGTTCATCCACAGTATTTGCTCAAGAGAAATATAATATTGTCCCAGTTCTATGGTTTGTCCATCTAAGTACATATATTGGTCAAAATATATTTTTGATCTACTAGATAGTTAAGCTAAACTCAAGTAATTTTGGACCTCATTCAGAAAATTTCACAATGTTTCAAAGCTTGGTGCAACAAACATAATTCTATCTGCAAGGGGCAACATCTGGAGGATCCTACCATCTATAGAAAAATCTCTTTTTGACTTGGAATCTGTGCTCAATATTCTTCATGATGGTGACAGACTCTGTGGTAAATTTGAATGTCCCTATTTTAAGATTCATTTGAAAAGTAAGAGAGAAAGTCATTGAACAGTTATCTACACATTTTAAGAATTATAATCTTAAGTATGAGATATACCTTGTTAGGGGAAAGCATTTAAGAAAGCATTGTACTCTACCAAATCAAATACTTTTTATAGTCAACAAACAATCAGTAAATTGTAAGGCTATAAACCTGTGCTCTGTAACAGAATAGTATTTTGCAAAACTTACCTGTTCCCTTCCCATCCTTTCATCAAGGATGCTCTTTTATGTAAGTACTCTTATTCTGTAGAGATAACAAAGTAGACATGCATATTGGTCATTACTTATTGATACTTTATCAGCTGCCTTTTTTGGTAACAATATGCTCTGTTTTGTTCAGTGTTTGGTATCTTCCCTTGTTGGATAATTTGATAATTCCTTAACTCTTCTCCCAATACTTACACACACACACATACACACACATGCGTGTGCACACACACACACACACACACACACACACACCTATGTTTCCTCCAGTATAGACCTCATCTGTGTATACTTGCTCTAGTCTAACTTCTCTTCCCATTCTGATTTTCTTTACATGTCCTTTCTACTTCTTATGCAACACATCAGAGACTATGATATTAAGAATCTAAATGTGGTAGTTCCACTGTCATTGATATGAAAAAAAAGAGTTTTCATAAAAATCTTGACAGATCTCCGTATTTTGTCTATTGTTCTTTCAATGTTGTCTTTAAATGAACTCAGTCTGAACTGGCTTAATCGTGTCTCTGACTGAATTTTTTGTAAACCTGTTTTTTCTGACACTATTTCATACCACTTTGAGGTGATATTGTTCATAATCTTCTACCATTGGTAATGTTTTAGAAATAGATTTTTATTCTAAATCTGTTTTGCCCTTGGCTTCCATAGCTCTCTACCTGGCAAAGATATCAAGTATTTGCTAGCTGAAGCAGATTCTAGGCTCTTTTGGTCTCCACATTATGGCAATTGATCAATTAAACTCCCTTAGGAAATGACAATAGATTATGTCAATGTCTGGTCTTTTATCTACCTCTCAATTTTTCAGCACAACAGTTCATTTAAATACACCTACTTAAGTAGGTCAGATTAGAGGGAGCTCAATTGCATACCATATCTTCTCTTTTTCATTATTTCTTATATGATATTAATTTTGATCTCTGAATTTATTCTAACAGATGAGAAATAGTGTGTAGGGGCCATTTCTTAATCAGCTGGCTGTATAGACAGAATATAAACTTGTTAAAGCAATTCCATTTTCTGTAATGTTATTCAGTCCTTTCACAGTGCCCAATGGCTCCTGACTTTCTTCTTAAAGAAAGTAGTTGTATATATAGGCATAAGTCTTTTCATAGTCCACAAGGTTTTGGTTTCTCTTATCTCTTTCACCTGAAACATGTCTTCTAGCATAATCTTCACCATTCTCCATAACCACCTTTTGCGTTGATCTCACTGAGTATTAAAGTATAACATTCATTTATTTAAAGGAGATAATTGAATACTTCATAGAATTTTTCTACCTCTTCCTCTTCTACAGCTGACATTGTCCATAAGCTGAAATTATTTTCATGGAGATCTTTTGTAAATATTTAAATGAGCAAGTTTAAGATAATCAAGTATATCATAAAATGATGCTTCTAATTGCCTTTTGCCACACAATATATTTAACTCCTTTATGACCTTCCAAAGAAAACCTGTGAGTCATTCTTCCCTTTAGTTGCAGCTCACATTTGTCTTCTGGTTTCATTTATAGTGAGAATATCAAGATCAATATCATTCAGTTTTTCCAATATCTGATCACTGATCGCTGGATAAGAATCTCAAATTTAGGCTGTTTGCAGTTTAATTAATATTTCAGAGCAGTCTATAAGTAGACTGTTAGCATCCTCTGTCTGCTTTTAAGTCACTCTACCACCATTGCAGAAACTGAAGAGGACTTCAAACCTAACAGCCATTTTGTATTTTTCTTTGTTTCATGGGTTTCCATGGCCAAATAATTCATCACCAACTGGCCAGTCTATTGGCAATGAGCCTGTCTGTACTTAGCCTGACTGCCATAAGACAGTAGATCTAGTTTTATATTGGAGTCCTCCCAGTATGTCAGGACCTGCCAGAGCTTGCGTTCCCCTGGCACCAACTTCAAAAACTCAGGATCACCTTCATGTATGCCATGAAAAGACATTAAAGGAAGACTTGTGGGGGATTTTTATCTAACCTTGTTCCTGAAATAAGAGGTTAGTGTGCTTGTAATAGGATTAGTTCATTACTAACAGAGCAGGAGATGCCTGCTCCTAAAATGTGTTGGTCACAATAGATACCATCAGAAAGAGAGAGACCCAGTTCCCTATTCTGTGAGATGCATTGTGGAAAAGAAGCCACCTTGCTTCCCTATCTCTTCTACATTCCCATTCATCTCTTTCATGTCAGTCAGAATTGTCTGGAATAACCATTTCCTCTATTAGTTCTCATACTTAATGAAAAATCTAAATTATCAACAAGGTAAGTTACCTTATTAGATGCTCTCTTCTCTCTGTCTCTATTTCTCTCTGTCTCTGTATGTGTATGTGTATGTGTATCAACTTCCATCATGACAGGTAAAGTTTCCCATCAAAATTAATCAACACTTATTACCATTGTGACCTTAGAAAAGCAATTTCTTCCTCTGAGCCTCCATTCTCTCATCTGTACAATGGGAGCTGGGCTTGATGAGACCAACTTCCAGTTGTAAATCAGTGGTTCTTGATCATCCTTAGAAAGAGAGAACTGAACTTGGACCCAGGAAGGTCTGGTTTCAAATTCTACCTCAAATACTTCCTAGCTGTGTGACCCTGGGCAAGTCACTTAATGTCTCTGAGCCTTCATTTCTTCCTCTGTCAAATGAGGATGAGGATAGCACCTATCTTACGGTATTATTATGAAGATTCAATGAGAAAATGCCTACAAAGCATTATTCAAACCCTGAAAGCACTACATAAAAGTGAATTATTCCATAGCAGGAGGTAAACTTCTTGAGGACAGAGACTATCTTGCTTTTGTCTTTGTATCCCCAGTGCTTATAACAATGCCTGGCATATAGCAGGTACTCCATAAATGCTTGCTGATTAAATTGCCACAGGAGTTCTGGCTTCTAATCTTGCTTTGGTCAGTTTTGTCTGGATGGTATCAAAGCAGTTATAGTGTAGAGTCTTGAATTTGCAGTCAAAAGACCTGGGTTGAAATACTGGCTCTGCCTCTTACTAACTGTATGATTTTAGGCCAGTCATTTGACTTCTTAAAAACTCAATTTCCTCACCTGTAAAATAAGAGAGCCAGATCTCTCAGGTACCTTCTACCTTGAGATTTTCTAGGCAATCTAGTTTACTCAAATTTCAAAAATCCTTCCCAGTTAGTTATTAATTCCAGTCAGCATCAGATAGTGAAAAGATCTCTATCTCTGGAGTCTGATTATCTTGACTCAAATCCTATCTTTTGACATTTATGACCTGCATAACCTTGGTGGAATCGTTTAAGTTCTTGGGCACCAGATCTTCATCTGTAAAATGAAAGTTTTGTTCTTCTACGTGGCCAACTAAGGCCAATTCCAGCTCTGAGTGAGTTGATTCTACATGTGCCACAGACAGTCAGACTATCCCAGGGAGCAGTCAGGTATTTACTGTTAAAGCACCCTGAGAAGTGTAAATGCTATGGCATTCTGGTTGTTGTTTGGGTGGGAGGATAAAGGAAGGAACAGGACCACACCCCCAAAGCCACATGCCTTCCCATATGTTCCAAAGAACCAGCTCTGAAAACTCTGCTCTTAGCCTGAAAGCATTGTGTTTGGCCTGCTCTGCTGGACAGAGGTCATAGGACCCAGTCCCTCGGGTTCCCAGCACTATACCAGTACTATTTCTTTCAGTACCTGGGACAAAGGAAAGCAGCTCCCTAGTGAATATGAGCAGCGTCCAGACGTTGAACATCCTGTCTTCTCCATGTCTCTAGGAAACACAGGCAGCCAAAATGAGATGGGGAAGGGGCCAGGAGTTTGAGGGGGGGGTGTTGAACCACAGATCTGTTTGGGCATTTGCCTGTCACAGCATCATTCAGACAGCAGAGGGGGCTCTAAGGAGCTGTTGGTCCCTCTGAATATTGAGCTGGCTCACTGAAAAATAGTCAGCCCAGTACTCCCCTAGCTCTTGAGAACTGCTTTCATGGGGACACCCCCAAGCAAATATACGTGCAGGCACACACACATACCTCCCTATTTAGGATTCACAATTCCTCCCACATTACAACAGCTGTTGTAGTTATATTATTATTGCAGAAAATTGATATTCAAAGAAACTCTCCAGCTCCCCAGAGAGAAGGAAGTTGCTCTTGGTGTGGTTGTACTCAGGCTCCCCCAATCAGTCCTTTCCTGCCATCCTTCATGATAAAAAAGGAACAGAAAGAGGAATATTGTTTGTCTGACTGATAGCAGAGAGACGGGTAGATGACGGAGCTCAGTGAATCAAGCAGGGTTTCTTAATCTGGCTAAGTGATGTTCCTGGCCAGTATATGTCAGAGGCGAGACTTGACCCCCGGATCTTCCTGCTTTTGAGGTCACTACGCCACACTGCCTCTCCTACTGGCCATATATAAAACCTCAATTAACTGTAAAACCTATAGCTTTCCCTAGCATAATTGTTCTTTGGAAACATTGTTTTGACCTTGTCCCTCAGGTACCTAAGGGGCAAGTGGTAAAGTCATTGGCATCCTCTATCATCACACACCCAGGAATGAGCATTGAGAATTAAAAATCACTCCCCTAGGAAAAGGTAATCTTCTCAAGAACAAGAGCTATTCATTTTTTGTCTTGCTTCCTCAGTACCTAATATTGTGTCTGGACCTTAGCAGACATTTAATAAATGTTCATCAAATGTAATTGAAATCCTTGATACCCTCATATATGACATGCATTTGGCTTGTGATATCCCCTCCCCCTACCCATCCCAGCTCATCCTGAAAAAAAAAAAACGTTCCAACTTGAGACTGTTATCATGTGTTAATTAAACTTTAATTAATTATTAAAATACTATTTATTGAGGTTCAGCAACTCAGAAATAAGATACATTTCTATAGCAGTTGTTGAACTTTGGTAATTCCATTCTTAATAATCAATTGCAATCTGTTTGACTTGGAATAACTTTTCTTATTAAATCTAAATCAAGCTTTTATTTGAGTCACTTAATTATAAGCGAGACTAATTTGCTTTCCCTGAGGGCACTGGGGACTCTGGGTCCACAGTGGGACTAGTGAATCCCACATCTGAGGACAGAGAGGGGGCACTTCTTAATAAATATGAAAGGTGATGGGGATTCATGGAGAGCACCGTTTAAAGAAATATTCCCCCAAGCTCCCATCTGCATACATGTTAACTGAGGCTTAAAGGACTGATTTTATATCATTAGGAAAGTCTAAGTGCCATGGAGAGTTACTGCAGTAATGTTGAGCCAGCTTGGGGGCAGGAGGGGACCAGAAGGCAATACCTCTCCTAAGCTTATTATATAGAGAAAAGGAGGGTGGTCTAGCAAAAAAAAGAAGAGTGCCAATGGGTGAAGGCATCTGGTTGGTTTTTCACTTCTCTGATGCGGCAGAGGGGAGGGCAAGGAGGTGACCTTGAGTCTCATGCTAAGCTCCAGATCACTTGATCCAGACAACAACTCCAGGGACTGGATCAGACTGGGGATGCAACTGGGGTTGCATCCTTGTCAAACCACAGCTTCGGTGTTCTAAGGTGAGCTTAAAGAGGGCAAAACCCTCCCATTTAGCAGAGCGGACAAAATCTTCCTTGAGATTGATTTTTTTGGTATGAATACAGGCCATGAAAGTGAAGCCTCACAGTCCTTCTGATCTTTGGAGATTTAGGCAAGAGGTGGCAGTTTAGTTTCATTTTTTTTTCACTGGAAGTCTTCAAGCAGGGGAACATTGATTGGGTATTTTCTAATAGATATCCCTTTCAGATGTGAGTCTCTTTTAACTCTCAAATTCAGTGATTATGCATGAATGAATGATTGAATGAAAAAACATTTATTAAGCATTTTGTGCAAAGCATTATATTAAATGTCAGAGATACAGAAAACAGTTTCTTCCTTAAAGGAGCTAACATTCAGGGTGGCTAGGTGGTGCAGTGAGTAAGAGCACCGGCCCTGGAGCTGGGAGGACCCAGGATAGGTTCTGGCCTCAGACACTTAACATCCACACAAAATAATTAGCCATGTAACCTTGGGCAAGTTACTTAACCCCAACTGCTTTTTAAAAAAAGAGCTCACATTCTAATAGGGCAGACAACATATTTAAAAGGATTCATGTTCCATGGTCTTTTGAGTGTAGAGACAGAGCATTATTTCTACTATCCTTTACACTAATAAAAATGTGCCTATTTCTGTGATTGAACCATGGAAATCCCAAGGACTTTCATGGAGAGAACTTTTTCTGAATCTTTAGTAGCTATGCCTGCAACACCTGCAGAAGTAGTTGCCAGGCCACACCTCATTGGGGGTTGCTTCCCAGGATGATGGTTTGGGGTGCTAAGATGGAAACAAAACTGGTGGTCCAAGGGGTGCTGCCTCTCCTAGGATTCTCTAACTTATCTGCCCATCAACGGTAGTTTGTCAGCAGTTTGTGTTGGCAAGAAAGGTAGTCCCCTTCTCTACAATGATAGCATCTTTCAATGTTATCTGTAGGGACCAGCTTGGAAACAGGACAGGTACTCTGGAGGGTCACTAATATTCCCAATACTCTTGGGATCAGGGTCCTTGGCTATTCCATCAGAGTTTGAGAGGAGGTGGTGGTAGTGATGGTTTCACTTACCTGGCACATGTCACCTCCTGTATTCCCTCCCGGCTCCTCAGTGGTTAAACTAGACCTATATCAGGTCATAGAGGAAGAAATAGTAGTTCTTTGACTCACCTGGTACAAGCTGCTTCTTGTCTCTTTCCTATAATATTTGTATTCCCCAACCTGTGACATGGCTGTATTTCTGAACCTAACCAACACTCAACCCTTTTTCCTTAGTCCCTAGCTTCCCTCTGCCCTTTGATATCCTCTTAGCATGCCTTTTCCATCTTCATCCACAGAATCATTGAACCTCAGAGGTATAAAGGACCTTAGAAGTCATCTTGTCTAATTCCCAGGCAGTAATCCACTCTACAAAAACCCCATCAAATGGTCATCCAGACTTCCATTGAACATCATGGGGGGAGGGGGGGGTGCAAAAATCTCTAATTGTTAGAAAGCTCTTCCTTGTAATGAAATGAGTTCCCTCTCTAACTTTCTTCTACCCATTGTTCTTACTTTTGCTGCCTCAGCCAAGCAGAATAAATATTAATTCTCTTAGGCAGGAATAGCAGTCATTTTATTCTTCCTTGACTGATTCTATCACATTCCCCACAGTTACTGTCCAAAACTCCTCAAGGCCATCATCATCATTATCATCATCATAATTTTAAATAATAGTGGAAGAAATCATAATCATATGAGACTAGGATGAAGTACAGATGATACCATTCATCCTATATGCACTAGAGATGATTTAAGTAAGCCTACCAAAAATAAGTTTACATGATAATACTTTCATTCAACTACAAAAGGCATTTATTTTACCCACCTGTGAAATAATCTGCTTAACATTAAAAATAAAAGTATAATAATAGGACAGCAATTTGTCCCAGGAATCCTTTTATATAAATTCCATTGAACAAAACAAGAAGAATGAGATATCAACACCGATAACAGAATAGTCATTGCTCTTCAAGGTTTTTGCAGATCATTGTGTGTGTGTGTGTGTGTAAATATATTTCTAACCTAATTCCAATCAATCAATAAACATTTATTAAACACTTACTATATGCCTGGCTAAACACTGGGAATACAGAAGAGACAAAAGAGAGTTACTACCCTCAAGGAGCTTATAATCTAACTGTAGAAAGAGCATAGAAACAAATATAAACAAACCAAGCTATATATAGGATAAATAGGAAATAATTAACAGAGGGAAGGTATTAGAACTAAGAGGGTTTGGGAAAGGCTTCCAATAAAAGATTGGATTTTAGTTGGTATTAAAAGGAAGTCATGGAGGTTGGTAGACTGAGCAGAGTGGGGAGAGCACTCCAAATATGGGGGACAGCCAGAGAAAATGCCTGGAGCCAAGAGATGGAATGTCTTGTTCATAAAATAGCCAGGAAACCAGTGTACTGGATCAAAGAATATGTTTTGGGGAATAAGGTGTAAGGAGACTGGCAAGGCAGGAGAGGGCTGGGTTATGAAGGATTTTAAATGTCAAACAAAGTATTTTGTGCTTTTCCTTCCTCGTTTCCCATTATTTCTTCTCATACACCCTACAATGTAGTTAAACTGAACTGATAGCCATGCACTGAGTTCAATATTCTACCTCTTGCCTCAGTCTATTTGCACACCCCTAGAATGCATTCCCTCCCCACCTCACCCTCTAAAAATCTTTATCTTCCTTTGAGGCCCTCAACTCAGAAGACGCCACTTCCACAATACCTTCCATGGTCACCTGATTTGTTATCATTTTCTTTCCTCAAACTATTCCAGGGTACTTCTGATTTCTCCCATGCCCTCCTTTAGTCCATACCTTATAATATACTGATCTCTGTGTCTGTTCTACCACATCCACCTGAATTACAATCATATATAAGCTTCTTGAGGGCATGAACCCTTCCACTTTTTTCTTTGTATTTCCATGTCTCATACATAGTTTAAACTTAATGTCTGCCAACAGACTGGAATTTAATTAGTGACCTTTCAGTTATCTGAAGACAACAATTATATCCCCTTCAACCATTCTCTTCTCTAGACTAAGCGGTTTCTTTAACCAATCCTCCCATGTCATGGTTTGTGGTCTGTGGTAACCCTCTATCCTAGGTGCCAGTGGCATTTGGAAATGCTTTCAAGGTTGCTGTAAATCTGTATACCTTCTACAATGACCACTCTCTTTTTGTAACCTTAATAACAAAGCCCATTCCCAATTCAGCCACAGGGTTGCTGAGCTAACTCAGTTCTCTTGGATTCCATTTTCTTATCTATACAATTGGGAGATGCATTCTCTCTATTCCTCTCTTGCCCAAGGTTATTAAGGGGAATCACAGACCTTCAAGAGACTTAATAGGGTCATTTAGTCCAACCTTCCACCTCGACTATGTCTACAGTATGTTCTCTAAGGCAAATGTGCTCTCTGGTCTGTTTTTAAAGATTTCTTATCTGACCTGAAGTGAAAGCCCAACAATGTCTAATAGAAGTCCCTGGTTAGGAAGTTAGAAAACAGATCTTCCTATCATTAAATATCTTCTTTGCTAGTGTCTCTCCCATTTTCTCCCTGGCTATTTACAATGCTTTATTACTGCTACAGTAGACAAAATGACTATATGAAGTCAGAAGAGCCATCAAAAGTCTGAAATAAGTAACATTGGAATAATGTTGTCATAATAGCCAAGGACATTTGGCAAGAAAATGATTCCTACTTAGAATTTCTCTTTATTTTTCTTTTGGAAAATTGAGAGCACTTCCGTAATTGAGCTGTAAATGCCTTATTTTCTTCTTTAAGGGGAAGTCTGAAGGGGAGGACTGGAAATAAAGAGACCTTCCTCTCAGATCATCAGCTCAAATGCAGCCTAGAACCCTTACTCAATGTTCCACTACCAGAGGGGATCCATGATCTCACCTACATTAGGTACTCTTTCTAATAGTACATTTGTTGTCCATGCTTTCCCTTAAATCCTACACAGAGATTTCACAAAACATGCTAGGGGCTTTCCTTAGGTCTCTTGACATTATATGGACACCCTCATTTTCACTACATGACCAGCCCATTTCCTTTTCTGGTCATATATCTCTTTGATGAATCCTTGTAGGCCACTTATGAGAAATTTTTCACTGACAATATATTGCATCCAATTTATACCCACTGTAGATCTCTTCCTTGCCTTTTGGGTGACTGGCAATTTTGATTCCTTGGAAAATGTGTTGTTCCACAGTTTATAGCCATATTGTGTCACTGAGAGAATATTGGTGATAAAAAGTTTGGGTTTTGTTTTAGGGAGATGCTTGGGGTCATTGAAAGCACATTGCAGTTTCCCAAATGCAATTCAGTCTGCTTTCTTCCTCCTATTCAATTCTGGCCCCATCTTATTATCTGTCTATAGTGTCCACCCAATATATATTTACTGAAGGACCAGTTGTATATGCTGTCCATCCAATTGCAAATCATAGTCTAGACAACAGGCATTCTTCATCTACTTGGTTTTTCCTATCTGGTTAGTTAGGCTGAATTCTTTGGAGTACTGTAATTATAGATATCATTATAGAGACTCTACAGTGTGCAGGATCACAATGTCATTTATGGTGAGGCAGTTTTGTGGTGCAGTGGATAGAGCACTGGGCCTGGAATCAGGAAGACCTGAGTGCAAATCTAGCCTCAGATACTTGCTGGCTGTGTGACCCTGGGCAAGTCACTTAACCTCTGTTTGCCTCAGGTTCCTTATTAGCAAAATGGGGATAGCAGTAACTCCTTCTTCCCAGGGTTATTGTGTAGATCAATAAGATAACATTTATAAAGCTCTTAGCATAGTGCCTGGCACATAGTAGGCTCTATATAAATGTTAGTTATCATTATATGTGTTTATTGTTTAGTTATTTCCATTGTGTCCAACTCTTTGGGACCCCATTTAGGGTTTTCTTGGCAAAGATGTTTGAAAGGTTTGCTGTTTCCTTCTCCAGCCCATTTTATAGATAAGGCAAACAAGATTCAGTGATTTTCCCAGAGTCACATAGCTAGTAAATGCCTGAGCCCAGATTTGAACTCACGAAGATTGAGTCGCCTTGACTTTAGTCCTGGCACTTTATTTACTGTGCCACCTAGCTGCCCATTATTATCTATAAAGATTAATTTTTTTCCATCTTCACTCTATTCTATAAATTGTCCATAACATCTTTGGTGATCAGGATACAAGACTAAAAACCAGCCTGAGTTAATAATTTCAGGATGCAAGTTCCCAGTCTTATTCTCTGAGGTCAAAAGCATTATGATCTTACAACCTAAAGAAATACCTGGAAACTCTCATCTTAGTATCTGGTAACTCCAACAAGGGACTTTGATTTCCAGTCCTTTCTCTCCAATGCTTCCATCACAGCTCCGTGGAGTTATCCCACTCAGGTTTGTCATTTCTCAAAGTGAACTCATACTTTTCCCTGCCAAACCACTCACTTCTATGCCTACCATCACCGCCCCATCTCTATCAGATATAACTATTGTCTTAGTCAAATAGACATGAAAACTTTGATTTTTAAAAAATTTCTTCAGCATTCCCTGTCTGTCACCAGGCCCTGTTAATTCTTCCTTCAAAGTATCTAATATCCATCTCTTACTCTCCATTCATGTGACTGATACCTTATTCCAAACTCTCATTTTATGCCTAGATTACTAACTCCAGCTTCCCCCATTCTAATCATTCTTTTGACAGATTCATCTTCCTCAAAAGAGATCACTTTAATCATGTCACCTCCGTGATCAAGACCCTTGCAATAGTTTCCAACTAACTGTTGAACCAAGTCTTCCCATCCTGACATTCAAAACCCTCCATGACTTTGCTTTATTTTACTTATCCCATCTTATTCCCCATTACTCCCCTATATCAACATAGACACTCAACTCTACCCTGCACATACAATGGTTACTCCTACATTAGTACTTCTGCTCATATGTGTTTGTAGTGCCAACATAATATTCACAGCGCTGATGGAAACTGTAAATATACTGGCATAGTGCTCAATCACAAAATATAGCAGACTCTCCATATAGAAGACAGGAGCAAAACAGTTATTCCAACACCAGAAAACCGAATCCATCATAGTAGCAAAGAAGTGAATAAGCCATAACACCACAGAGAGCCACACCATCCTTCTAGCCTTCCCACAAACCACCACTCACAAGCCTAGCTGTCTACCTGGGTGTGTCCTCTCCTTCCTCTGTCTCTAACTGCTCTGTCTCCTAGCTTCCTGTGCTCTCTGTTCCACCCTTCAGCAAACTCCTCCCACCACAGGCTCCATGTGGTTACATTCAGCTTATTAGGGGGCAGAGAAGATCATCGAAGCAGGGAGGGTCTTTGAATTCCCTTAGACTTATTAAGGGACATGGAAGAACTTCAAATTACCATTACCATTACAGTGTTTTACTTCCTGAAATTCTTTTTTGAATCCTCTCAGGTTCACATTTCCAACTACCTACTGAATATTTTCACCAGGATATCTTTTCATAGATTACACAACACATCTAAAAACATGCTTACCATTTTATCCTTCACAATTTGATATTCCATTTGACTTCCCTATTTCTGCTGGTGGCAGCACTATTTCCCATGAAATGATAGTAATTCCTTCATATCCATTCAGCTACCAAGTTCCATTAATTCTATCCCAACAAGATCTTTCATATCTCTCACCTTATTTCCATTCCAAATGCCACCATCTTAGTATAGTCCCTCACTGAGACCCACGTGGACAACTCCCACACTGATGTCCCTGGCTCCAATCTCACCCCTGTCCTTTTTCTCCTTTATATCACTCCAAGATTAATCTTCCTTATGCACAGATGTGATCATATCACCTCCCCAATCCCTCACCCCCGCTCAAAGCCTTGACATTATTCCCCATTGTTTATAGAATAAAATACCTCATTACTTAGCTTGGTATTCAAGGTTCTCTATAACCTAGCAGCTCTCTAATTTTCCAGATGTCACACTATTTCTCATGATGTTATACACAGACTATACTGCTCACACAGCACTTTCTTCCCTTCTTCATTTGTTTGGGTTATAGTATTTTTCTAGAATAACCCCTCCCCATCTCTATCCTTTGAAATTCTACCCATCCTTTAAAGCCTATTTCAGATGCCACCTCCTCCATGAAGTCTTCCCTAATTCATCTAGTTGGAAATGACCCTTCTTTCCTCAGTTCTCACATTGCACAATTATTCCCTATCACATCCTAGTCTCCCAATGGTTATTGTTTAGTTGTAGCATATATGTGTATGGGCCACATCTCTCTTTCTAGACCACAAATTTCATGAGGGAAAGGATTGTTTTCTCATTCGTATCTCTCCCCAACACCTAGCATGATGCTTTACATTAAGGCATTTAATATATGGTTGTTGAAAAAAAATTAAATGAATGAATGAAAAGTAGCTTTTTCATTGATAACAAAATAGCTCCTTCCTTCAGTACACTTCCCCAGTCTCAACTACTGTCATCATTTCTGGAGGCCTTGGGGTGCCATTTGTTTGGTTATGGATTCCATTCCAGATCAGATGTATTGACATTCAGCACCATATCCTATTTCACTCATTCTCACTTTGACCAAGCTATCAGATATTCAAGTTGGACTTAAGCAATATTCATTTCAGTGTTGAATATCATAAAGTACCTGAGTGTGGTTAGCATGAGAGGGACCTGGGGTGGTGAGAAAATGTAAGCCTTTTAGAAAAAAGAAGCAGAATATTAATGACTCAATTGAAGTTGGAGGGACTAAAAGAGGTAGAAAAGAATGGAATGTGCCTGAAATCTGCAATTCCATACTAGAAGAGCTCTAGGTTGTAAGTGTTAAGAACCAGCTGCACATTCAAATAAGTCAAGCTGTATTTATTGAACAAGCTTTGTGACTATAAGGTATCAATATAGGGAAATAACATTGGCATGGAAAGGAAACCACTCCAGATTCTATTCCTGAATATGTAACTAACCCAAAAGGTAACCTTAGCAAGGCATTTATTAAATTTCTTGGAGCCAGAGTTTTCAGATCCTTAAAATAAGGAATTTGGAATAGATAATCTCTATCATCCTTTCCAATTTTAGCCAGCCTTGTATTTGAATAGGTCATCATGTGCCATGGAGGTATAATGTCAGAGAAGAATTAAAAGGAAAGAAAGGCCTTCATCCTAAGGACAGTCTGAGGAGGGAAAATCTTCATTAGGGAGGACAGTATTGGAAAGTCATCAAAGGAGAACTCTGGGGAGCCTTCTATTGGACATTGCCCTGACCTATTCTGTCATAACTTTTGAAACAATCCATTTTCCAGAAAGCAACCAAAACCAATCACAGACTTTCAAGGTTGATATACATGTCCAAACCAAGAATAAATTCCTGAAGTAGAGGACTACCTGATGAACCTCAGGTTCATCAAAGCTCAGATGTCAAAAGTGACTTCAGACTTCCCCCCGGGGTAAAGGTGGAAGAATATTTTGAGTCAGAGCACCGGGGTTGGAATCACAGTTCTGCTTTGTCGTTCTCCTTGTAGGATTTGGGGTTAGGCACATCTCCACTTTGGGTTTCACTTTCCTCATCTGTAAAAAGAAAAGCCTGAACTAGGTGACCTCTAAGATCCCTTTCTTACCTCTGAATTGGTGATTTTTGCAAACTTGTGTGTATGAGAAAGTTAAGTGCTGACTATGTCTGTGGGAACACAGTCAGAAAAACAGCTCAGACTTATAGGGTATTTGAAAGTATACAAAGTCTACTCCTTATGAAGTAGTGTGGACTATTCATATTTTACAGATGAGGAAACTGCTGCTAGAGAATAGAATGAGTGTCGGGGCCAATATTCTTTGTCATAGTAATAATATCTCATCTTTATACAGTACAGCAGCATCTGCTGTCATTCGTAGAAGAATCTTGTGAAGTAGGTAGCACAAGCATCATTATCTCCATCTTACAAATGAAGAGGCTCACCTCAAAATGAGTAGTGTGTCCGAGTAAGGGGCAGGATTTGAACCCCTTCTCTCTACCTCTTCTTCTCTTTCCCCTTCACCTCCTTTTTGTGTTTGCCTTCCCCCATTAGAATGTAAGCTCCCTGAGGGTGGGGGCAGTCTTTCTTTTGCTTGTATTCATATCCCCAAGGCTTTACACAGGGCCCAGCACCTATTAAGCACTTAATAAATAATTGTTTCCTTCCTTCCTGTTTTCCTCCCTGTCTCCTTTTCTTTCCTTTCTCCTTCAGCAGAGTAAAGATTTGCTGCACCCAGAAAAAGAGGGTTCTATGATGCTTGTTCCATCCTGTCTGTTTGAGCAGAAAAGCTGAGTTTTCCATCATCACCTCGAGGTAGTTCTTGCATGAATGTGAAAGCTCAGATCCCATAAATCTGTGCCCAGATAGGCATTAGTAGAAGATGTGAAATAATGCATCTTGTGCACAAATAGCTTCTTTCTGTAATTTTTATTAGTTGATGCTCGATATATAGTGATTTGATTTATTCTGCAAAAGTTATATGTGCCTGCATGTACAAATGTGTGTTACACATGTGTAAGCACATGACTACATGTGGCATAGAGATGATTATAAATCTAGACCTGGAAGGGACCTGATAGGTCATCTACTCCTAGTCCCTCATTTTACAGATGGGGAAACTGAGGCCCAGGAAAGTTAAAGGAGTTAAACCAAGGTCACACAGGTAGCATCAGAGGTGAAAAACAGGTTGTCTGACTCCAGAATCCATGTTCTTTCCACTGTTCCATGATTCCCCTCTCTGCCTGTCTACTTATATATGTATGTTTGTGTCTTTGTAAGTGTGTGTGTGTTCATTTCCATGTATACTATGTGTATGTATATGTGTGTGTGTCTTAAACAAATGTAGATCTTTTCATAAAGATTGATGTGGAAACTCACTTTGGATGAGGCGTTCGGTCTGAAGTATGCCTCTGTTCTTCCCTCCCTTTGGGGGAAGAGAGTCAACCAAAGTGTCACTCACACAAGTACTTGTAGCTGACCTTGGCACTGGCCTCCCAATGAGAGAAGCACTGATCTGTCTTCTCAAAGGGAGCATGGGACAAGTGTGATAGTGAGTCAGAGGGAGAAAGGGCCTCCATGTGGCCAGCAAGAGCTGACAGCTCTTTGTCTTCTCTGGCCTCCCAGAGCCCGTGGGCTCAGTATTGTTGGAAAAGTCGAGGGCGGCTGACCTAGAGGTCCTGCCTCCCGGATGTTCATCCCTGTTATCCATCAGAGCACTCTGGAACTCAATGTTGTAATCACCAGTCTTCCTACAGATGAAAAGCACAATCCCTGCCTTCAGGCCTGCATCTAGTCTGCTCTGCCCACTGGACCACACTCTCTCCCCACACAGTTTGCTCTTCACTCTAACTTGTCTCAGTGTCGTCATGGGGATAAAGAGGCTCCCTTAGGAGCAAAAGATGACAATTGTCCTCCAGCTCCTCAGACGGGAACAAAGACACGGCTGGTGCGACCCTGTTAGCAGGAACAGAGGGAGAGCTGGGCTTTGTTCTCCTCAAAAAAGGCTTTCCTCCAGTGTTGGCAAGCCTGGCATGAGACGATTCCAATCCAGTCTCGCTTTCATTAGGAAATGATGTGCCCCTATGGTCAGGGCCCTAGCTCCCTATCCCTGCTGCCTGGGGGCAATATTTTAAGTGATCAAAGAGAAACATTGTAAAATGGAAAGGTTGCTGGGGCAGAGGGGAGCCCTGTGGGGTCCTAGGTTTGTGGGGGCAGGGGAGCTGAAGACCTTTCTGCAGTGAAAGTGTTTTCTAAATGGAAGCAGGTGTGTTTTGTTTTGAAAGGGGGAGGGTCAGCTGAAGCTTTGGGGGCACCATTGTCTGCAGGGATTGGTCAGAACAGACCTCCAAGTCTTCCATTTCCTGCACACTCCCTGACAGAAGCTTCTGGATAGAACAACAGAGATTCACATTAATACTACATCAATTTTGTAAATTCTAGGGATTGGAGGACTCTGATTAATATCATTAATTGCTCCCATAACACAGTTTTAGGAAAAGATTCCGCTTCCCCCCCATCCCAATAATGATAATCATGAGAGGCAACCTAACACATTATATGGAGGGCCAAAGAGCCAGATTCAGAAACAGCCGAGTTCAAACCCTGCCTCTGACAGATACCGGTTGGGTGACCATGGACAAAAAATCCAAAGTCTCTTAGTCCTGTGCAACTCTCTGTGCCAGGAGTTCTGAGCCTGGGGATCCATAAACCTGTTTTGCTTAATTTTGTTTTTTTTAAGACATTTCTATTTCTGTATTTTAACAGAATTGGTTTTCTTTATAATTGCATTTTCTTTTATGCACTTAAAAACATTATTCTAAGAGTCCAGGCTTCCAGACTTGCAAAGAAGTTCAGGAAACAAAACAAAATAAACAACAACAAAAAAAAAAACAACCAAAAAGGTTAAGAGCTATAAGACCATAAATTAGGGAAGGGAAGGGAATAAGTATTTACTAAGCATTCATCTCATTTGTTCCTCACAACAACCGTGATGTGTCAGTGCTATTATTAGCCCCATCTTACAGATGGGAAAAGTAAAGCAGGCAGAGATGAAATGACTTGCCCAGGGTCACACAGCTAGGAAGTGTCTGAGGACAGATTTAAATTCAGGCCTTCCTGATTCCAAGCCCAGGGCTTTATCCACCGTGCCACTTAGTAGGCTAGGTTTACTTACATAATAGTGACATACCAAAGGAGAATTTTGGTTTCAGAAATTCTAATTCTAGAAGATTTGGTTTCAGAATATTTTTTTTAATATTTGAAAGACATGAACTTTTAGTGTTTATGCTTTTTAAAGCATTTTAAAGTCTGTTATCTCATATGATGTTGACAACAACTCTTTCAAGGTGGGCAGGGAAGGTAATATTATCCCTATTTTATAGATGAGGAAAATGAGGACCAGGAAGATTAATTATTTGTCTAAGTTTATGTAGCAAGTCAGCAGCAGAGCCAAAACCAGAATCTAAAACTAAAACTAAGAGTTGTGTGAATCCTAGTCCATTGCTTAAAAAAAAAAAAAGTCCAAATTAATAGGCAAATCTCATGTCCCAGAATTCTCTTGGCATCCTCTAGGATACCTACTCTTTTCCATTTTCCTGATTACAATCATGAAGCAGGAAAGGACTCACCCAATATAATCTATTCTAATGGCTGGATTGAAATGACAGCTTAAATCAGAGCAACAAACTGGTAAGAGACATTATGGTATTGGGGCATCTGAGTTCAAATCTTGGTTGTGCTATGTGTCACCTGTTTGACCCTAGGAGAATTATATAACCTCTCTGGGCTTTTGTTTCCTCATCTGTAAAACAAGGAGGTTGGACCAGGTGACCTCAAAGTCATTTCTAGAACTAAATCTATGATCCTGTAAGAGATGGAAAGACAAGACCTACTCCCTGGTGCTGATCCTGGTTGATCTTGAATGAATTAATTGCCTTTCTAGATTTCAATTTCTCCAACCACACATGGAAATGTACAGTGGTATGCTAGGGTATTCCACTTCCCACCTTTGCCAGTTTCCAAAGTGGTGCTTCTGGTATCTCTGGAAGATTGTTTTAGATTTGTTTTAATATAAATATTTTTTGGTGATTTTTTCTTGCATCATTGCTATTGACCAATGACTTCTCTCCCTACTGCCATATAACTTTCTCTTGAAGCAAAGAAGCAGCTAAGGAAGACAAAACAAGACATTGGCCATGTTTGATAACATATGCCTTACTCCATACCTGCAGTCCACCACCTCTCTCCCAAGAGATGGGAGGCATGTTACACCATCACTCATTTGACAGCCATCTGCAATTGGTCACTGTGTTAATCACAGTTCTGTCATCTTCCTTTATGTTATTGTGGATATTATGTAAATTGTCTCCCTAACAACTTACTTGGGTCTGCATTAGTTCATATGCATCTTTCATGGCAACTTTACAAAGACTGGGCTCTGAGATGACAGGCTGATGTTAAAGCTTTTCTGCCACCATGAAGAAAAGCCATCACTTCCAAGAAAGGGCATTCATAGCCAAAGTGCTTCCTCCTCCTATTGATACCTGTGCTTTTTAGCAACATGAAAATAATGGCTGCTGCTTCTCCAGTGGTGACTTTGTAAAACTAAAGGGTTGGAGTTTTCCCACATGCCATGTTGATGTTTATGTTTTATGCAGACAGATGGATAGGAGAACCAATCATTTGTGACATTAGCTCATCTAGAAATTCATCATGAAAGAGAGTTTGAATGCACATATACACATCACACACACACAAATCTTGCAATCTATTTATTGTCAAAAGGACCATGATACAGAAAAATGAACCTTGATGTTGCGGAATGATTGGAATACACTGAGATAACTTTGCTAGAGCCACCTCACTCAAACAGCCCTTTCATGACAGTGCATTGTGGGCTTCTGCAAAGAGATATTGACACAGATACCCAGGCTTTTGGGGGCTACTTCAGGATGAGTGGGCTTCTAGGTTAGCTTTTTGGAATGAATCTGGAGTTCTTAATTCTGGGCTTTGTCTTCAGGGCAGATAGGGTGGAAGGGAGAGGTTGGAACAGGAGCCAGGTTTAAAGAGACTGAACTCATTAGCTTCCTAAGGAAGATTGGAAAGGATAGCTGTATAGATGCCTATGCCTGGGACTGAGATTGCAGGACTGACTAGAAGCCCAGTCCCCTGAGTTTGATAAAAGTATCTTCTCCTCATGGGAAATTTGAGTGATAGCAATAGTTCCAATCCTCAATTTCATAGAATAACAAAATTTGACCTCTGGGTCAAATATACCTTAGGGACCATCCAATACATCTCCTCATTTTTTACAGATGAGGAAATGGAAGTCTAGAGAGGCTCAGAGCCTTGCCCAAGATCACATGGGTAGTAAGATGCAGAGTCAAGATTTGAACCCAGACCCTTTGACTCTAAATCCATTATTCTTTCTATTCTACCACACTGTCTCTCATAAAATTAAGACATAGTGAACCCAGGATTTGAAGGCTCCTAATTCCAAATCTAGCATTGACTCTTCTATATCGCCTCATCTAAGAACAAGCTTAAGAGGAATCCAGGACTCACATGTCCATAGCTCCACAGTGCTTAATCATGGAGGGTAGGAAGGGGGTGGGGAATGGGTTGAACATTAGCACTCTAACAATCAATGTCTATGCTAGCCCATTCTTGTTCTCTTCCATAAGGGGGAGTGGAGTATGGAAGAAGAATTGAACTAGTGATTCATTTAATTGACCCAAAAAAAGAATATGAAGGCTTCCACATTCAGGCTCAGTTACTCCCGCATAGTCAGATGTTGGGGCATGTAGGATGGTACAGTGGATAGAGTGCTGCTGAGCCTAGAGTCAGAAAGACTCAACTCCCTGAGTTCAAATCTGGCCTTTGGCACTGACTAGTTGTGTGACCTTGGGCAAGTCACTTAACCCTGTTTGTCTCAGTTTCATCATCTATAAAATGAGCAAGAAAAGGAAATGGTAAACCACTTCAATATCTTTGCCAATAAAACTCCAAACAGAGTCACAAATTGTCAGACACAGCTGAAAAAATTACTAAACAACATAAGTATTTGGGGCAATCTTAGCAGAAAGGTTCAGGACTGGTTATGGCTACATGAGTACATAAAGCAATGCCTTATCTTTTTTGTCTACTTGCCCACACATACCAGCTCTTACAGTGCCTAGCATGCAACTAGTGAAGACTCAGTAAACATTCATTGATGTGCTTTTCCAGAAATGAATGGTTTCAATGAGTTGGCAGTGGTGGTAGTGAATGCGGTAACTGATGGGAATTGGACTAAGGCATCTGACTCAAGCTTCTTGACAATGAAAATCCTCCAATAATGGAATGAATTACCTTGAGAAATATTAAGTTACCCTTCACTCCAAGTTTCCAGGCAAAGATTGTATAACAATTTTTTTTAAAGCAATTGGGGTTAAGTAACTTGCTCAAGGTTACACGGCCAGTTATTTCTGGGTGTGATGCTAAGTATCTGAGCCTGGATTCGATCCCAGGTCATCCCGACACTGGGCCCAGTGCTATTACTCACTGAGCCACCTGGCCGCCCCTAAGCAGTTGGGGTTAAGTAACTTGCTCAATGTTACACGGCCAGGTGTTTCTGGGTGGGTGCTAAGTGTGTGAGTCTGGATTTGATCCCAGGTCATCCCGACTCTGGGGCTGGTGCTCTTACTCGCTACACCACCTGGCCACCCCTGTATAACAATTTTTTGGAAGTTTTGTAGAAGGGCTTCTTGAACCAAATACCTTTTGAGATCCCTTCCAATCTGAAATTCTGTGGTTCTGTTTTGTTTTGTTCTCGTTGACTTCAGAGTCTTAGACCCCTACAGGAACCTTTAAAAGTTATTTAATCCTTCCCCCTGCTTTCAGGCCAGGCACCAACAGAACCATTCTAGATAAATTAAACTCAGTCCTTAGGAGAATTCCAAAGGCTGTAACTCTCTGTTATGAGGAGTCACAAATTTCTTATATTTAATCTGCATGCCTCAACTGCATGTAGTAGATACTTTAATAAACATTTATTGAAACTTATCAGTTAAGCCCCTTTCTACTTGAAACTAGACTTCTTAATAGGTGGACTGCTTTCAACTTAAAGGTGAATTAGGATTCTAAACTTCTTCTTGCCAAGGACCATTGGGTCCATTTACATGAATGTGTTGTGTTGCCTACAAAAACAAAGAAACTACTTGCCAGTCACACTACCCTAAGACCATTATGTCTACTAGTCCTATTTCTCAGATAAGGAAATTGAGGCCTAAGGAGAGGGAAATGCTTTGGTTTATGGCCTATAAATGAGACAGTGACTTGGGCACAAACCCTAGAACTTGCCCATGGGACTAGAAACACCAGACCACCTCCCTTCTCTGCAATTACCTGTAAGAGAAGGGAAGGAGGCAACAACAATTACACTCTTCCAAGGTTCCTGGACAAGGATGCTAGGACTTGAGATCCAAACCAGGAGAACTGAGCTAATGTAAAAATCTATGACCACTCCCACCTCATCTTGGTCATCCATTTTCATTCTTCTTCTTTCCTATATATATGACCCTCACCTTAGGTTAAATGTGTCCAAATAAAGGATGACCCTCCCTTTGGGTGAATTTCCCCTCACTCTAGCTCAAATTTTTCATGGCAAATGGCTTACATGTACATCAACCAGGTAAGCACTTCCATCAAACCCATTTGGTTGGCAGGAAGTGAACCAGTCACTTTCTCAGTGACATCCCCCCAAAAAGAAAAACCAGTGGAAGAGAAATCCAAGGTGTGGGGGGAGGAGGTTGGGGGAGGGGGTGGACCGTGCGGCCCTACCTCCCGTTTTGACACCATAATGGAGCTCGTAGAGATTATATGACTTTTTTAATAGAGTCTTAGCAGGCCTACGAGAGGGATTTGTCTCTCCTGAGTGTCTTTTCTTCAGGATATGTGTCAGAAGGATTCTTAAATCTTCGAAAAACCTCATCTCTCCGCAAGCAGGAGAACGTGGTAGCAGCAAGGCACAGTAAAAAACCTGCTGATAGACAGATGGAATGGTGTAATTACACGCAGGAGGGAGAGAGGGAGCGTTTGCTGAAATTATTAGTGTGGGCAGACAATTAGAGGCTTTTCCAGAAGATTACACTTTTCCCTCCCATCTGCGCTCCATTTAGGAGTTTCTACATTCACAATGTTATTTCCTCTTCAGCTGTGCCATTTGCCATTTTGCCCAAATTATTATTGTGCTTGACTTTGCGTTTGTTCAAACTTTATCAGCATCCCCATCTCCTGTTGGTTCTCTCTCTCTCTCTCTCTCTCTCTCTCTCTCTCTCTCTCTCTCTCTCTCTCTCTCTCTCTCTCTCTCTCCTTCCTTTCTTCCTCTCTCCCTTCCTCCTCTGGTTGCCTCCCACTCCCTTGGTTTCCTATCAAAGACTCTAAAATGTCTGTCAGGTTTATGGTGCTTTTTTGCAGGGCGAATAGGATGTAATCTAATATGAAGGAAGGAAAAGGAGATAAATTTAATTGGTAGCCTTGATTTCTGCCCCTGGGATCCACTGTAAAGCTATAGACAGAGAATGCACTCCTAGGAAAGCTGGTATGGATGAGCATTTAGAATTGGAGGCTTGGGGTTAGGGGAAGGGAGGGAGAGAAAGGTTTTCCTTCCCCCTTGAGCTGAGAGAAAAGCAACAGACTCATTTATCCCCAAGCTTGGATCTTGGGCAGGACTGAAATCTCTGTTCATCTATTGCCTAAGATTCTACATCCCCAGTAACCTTTGTTCCCTTCTCCTGCTGAAAAGGAACCTTGGGAAAACAATGTACCTTGTACTCCCTGAGGTCTCATGCAGGTGGTCATTCAAGGGACCGGAATTGTTGTCTTCTGACTAGAGTAATCCCACCGAAGCCTGTTCACAGTGTATGACTCTACACCTAGCTATCTGTGGGCAGGGGCAAGGGAGGAGATCATCAGAAATTGTATTAGACATTTCCTTTCCTTATTGTCCTTCTCCTGTAACTATAACTGTAGAGTATCAGAGCCATTTTTGTGTACCTCCACAGAGCTGTAGACACCCCCAGACTGTCTAGATTCACTCCAGATGCACAGGCATGGAAGACAAAACATATGTGTGTATGAATGGCGAGAGAGTGTGCATATATGCAGAACATATATATGGCATATATGTGGCAATTGTGTGTATATATATGTATATGTGTGTGTGTTTTATATATTCCAGATTTAAAGCAATGGTAATAGTCTAACTGGGTAGGAGAAAAGATGGGAAGAAGGGTTAAGGAAACTAAGCAAATTTATAAATTTAAATTTAAGTCATTTATGGCCTCCCAAAAATCATTACATAATGATACATGTAATACCTACATCACAGGGTTGGTATTATGGTGAGAGTGCTAAGCTTTGAATCAGAAAAACTTAAGGTCAAAGCCTCTCTGAAACACTTAAAGCCTGGGTGACCCTGGGTGGTCTACCTAATCTCTCAGCCTTACTTTTACATCTGTAAAATGGGGGTAGTGATTGCAATCACCTCACCGAGTTGTGAAAATCAAAGGAAATCATGCATGTAAAGTATTTTGCAATCCCTAAAGTACTTTGGAATTTATTACTACCATTATTAATTATTATTATTTCACCAAACCTGTGATTTCATCAGCTTAGGGCATACCCGAGGAGAAAGTTCAGGCACAAATAGAGATCTGAAACTTTGTAATTTTACAGAGTTGCTGGGACTCTAGTAGGGTTAGGGGATTTGTCCTGGATCACAGTCACACTGTGTCAGATGACTTGAACCTGAATCTCAGGAATCCTCTCTAGATACAAAATAATGTTGCTTCTAATTACTGTTGCCAGAATCTGAAAGAAATAGAGCGGTGCCAAAGAATGAAACCTAGGGCCTATCAGGCAACAAAACCCTCCATGATCTGCCTTTCTGTTGTTTCTGGGTTCACTGGGGAGCAGCAAGGAGGAGGCTACTTCTCTCAATGCATTTGTTCTCCTTCTGTCCTCCCTTGCCCACCAACACCCTGTGTAAGCACAGTAGGGAAGAGTAGGGTTGACTGAGTCTTTGGCAAATTGGAAGGTAATACAAAGTTTGTAAGCTAGACACAAGTTTTGCAACCTGGTGATTTAGGAGAAATTGATTTTCTCCTGCTAATCAGACCTCTCTCCTTAGAGACATTTATATTCCTCACAGGTGCAGAAATGGTCCCAACACATGAAGAAAGGTAACCTAGTCTAGAAATATACTGGGCCTGGGCAAGGCGAACTAGTCTAGAAATATATTGGACCTGGGCCTTGGAGACTCCCATCCCCCTACTGACCACCTATAATAGGTGACATGAGATATTCTGAATCTGATGACCTGGTAGTCATCCCAAAATATGTCCCAGTCCCCACACCATTCACCGGGCCCATCAGTGAGCCGATGGAGGCCCCAGCAATCCTCCCCATTTTTCTCCCTTCCCCCTCAGTATTTTCACTCCCAGATCTTAAATGTCATGGAGCATGATGCTGACACAATCAGACAGACTCCCCAATCTAGATACCACCATAACCAGGGGAGACACAACTCTGGCACATGCTCGCTGGGATCCAATGGAAAAGTGCAATTCACTTTAAATAGATTCCCATAAATAAGCAATAAAACAGGAACATCCATTTGCACCGAGCATTTCCAAGGTTTGATGAGCTAGGAGTTCGGATTGGGGGGGGAAACAAAGAGCCCTTTTCATTATTTCCCCATCCCTGCAATTTCCTTTTACTGCCTGATGACTTTGATGGAGAAAAAAACAAATCCCTTAGGGATGGAGTTCATGCTCTTATCGTCTGTTACAACCTGCCAAACTCAACTTCCAAATTGCCCAATTGCTACTTTGTGTGCTGGACATAACTCAAGCAGCTTTGCTTCCTACCTTTATCCACAGGATGCCTCCTTCTTACCTCTCCACCCCCATTCCAACCCTGTTGCCCCTATAATTTAGTCAGACCTAGACTTACTATCCACTGAGTTTCAAGAACCTCAGGAGAATCTGCATGGGTCAGAAACAGAGAAGGGAAAATCAGCTCTTGAAGCCAGAATGACCTGGATTCAAAACCTTCCTCTGATCCATATGAGGGATGTGGAAAGTCAACTAACATCTCTGAGCCCCTTTGCAATCCCCTAAATGTGTAAGTTATAGACGAGTCACCAATCTGGTTCAGTGCAAGAATAACCATCCTGGAAATTCCCAATATCAATAAAATCACCAGTCCAAACCCCCCAAAAGGCTGAGACTAAGGTACCATTGGGTACAAAAAGGTGAGACACTTTCTTAGAGTCATAGGATTTTAAGATTTAGAGTTGGAAGGACTTTAAGAGTTTCTTAACCTGAGGTCCATAGGCCCCCAAAGGGGTCTGTGAATAGATTTCAGGGGCAGTTTTTTGACTTAGATAGGGGTGGGAGGGAATTTACATCTTTATTTTCACTAACTCTAACTAAAATCTAGCATTTCTTTTCATTGTAAATGTAGGCAACAAACATTATTCTGAGAAGGGGTCCATAGTCTTCACCAGCCTGCTGATGGGGTCCATGACACAAATAAAGATTACAAGCCTATGATCTAGCTCATTTTATAGATAGGAAAACTGAGACCTAGAGATACAGGTAGCTTTTGCTTAAAGATCCCTAATGAAGGGGAATCCACCACCTCCTAAGACATTTCACTTTTGTTTCATCCTAACTGTTAGGAAGTGTTTCCATATACATTTAGGCAAAGGAGCCTAAATATGTTTCTCTACAACTTCCACCTACTGCCTTTGGGTCTGCTGTCTGGGGCCAAAGTGAAGGATTCTGCTTCCACATCCTGCACAAATGAGCAAGGACCAAAGTACGCTGATGTGTAAGGACAAGGGAAGTTTATGAAATGAAAACAAGGATCCAGGGACTGGAAAGAAGAACTTTTAACCCTTATAAGGGATACCTGGATGACATTAAGGAGCTGGTAGGATCCAGCCCCTCTCATAATCAGGGTTTTTGCTATTCATTCTCACCCCCTCCTCTACATGCTCTGACATCACAGGGAAACAACCCTACCTTGGCTAGGGCTAAATATAAGCACAGAAGTCCCTAGAAGCTGTCACTGTCAAAGTGAGATCTCCCCTATGGGGACCCAGCCTGGTTTGGAGTGGTGCTTGCCGTCTGTGTCTGTGCCCTATTTTTAGGGGGAATTCAATCACTCTGGATGAAAGAGCTGCATTTCTACTGTCTTCCATCCCCTCCCCAATTTTTTCCTTCCTTTTCTAACCTAGTTACCTCTCTCAAGCCACCAAAGGATGGTGACTCTTGACTTCTCTAACCTATCCTTACACATCCTACACCCCTCCCTACCAGTCAGTTGAAAACCCAGATTCAAGATTCCCTGTACTTGCTCCTCATTTTTGAAGCCAAAGAGACTTCAGACCCAGAAAGCATGTCCTATTAAAAGCAATGCTGTTAAAAGCAAGCCTTCCTTTTCCCTATTCCCAAGTTTTACAGTTTTCTTCCTACATTCCCAGTCTTGCTCTTTCTGAAATCAGAATCCCTGTAGGTAGATAACTGTGACTCCCTTGGCTCACTAAAACAGTAACCACAAAAACCCGCTGCTCTTCCTTCACAGTGTGTGTGTATGTGTGTGTGCGTGTGTGTGTGTGTGTGTTTGGGGGAAAAGGGCAGTGATTGTGTTTAACGTGTTACAGTCAAAGTCCTAACTTTAGCCAGACCTGAAACAAGGACACCATTTTTAGCATCACCCAACTCAATAAGCCAAGGCCCCTACATAACTCTTAATTTCAAATGGAAGATAGCCAGTGCTCTTCCCTAACCCCCTTTGAGCCCTCTATTTACCATAAATATAAAGAAGCCAGCCCTAGCCCCAGATTCCCACCTGTTGAATGGGTGACAGACCACAGTTCTTGTGAAGGCCAAAGTGTTCTAAAACCTAAGACCGAAAACATAGACCTGATATCATTCTGCCATTTCCACAGCGTCTTTCCTGTTAACCTTCTAAACTGCATCATTGGCAACCTGAGACCAAAAGCAGTAATATCAGTTGGCTATTGGATATCAGGATTATTTTTAGCTCAGGTTGTTCAAACTGGCCAGTGTGAAATGTCAGGTCAGGATCAGCTCTGAGTGTATTATACATGCACACACAGACTCATGCTGCCTCTGGTCTGTCAGGAACACACTACTTGGCGTTCAGCTATGGACTGCTGTTCTCTGCAATTTGAGCTCTTCTGTTCATTTCACATGAGTTGGTTTTATCTATGCATACAGTTGGCGCTTTAATGTTTAGTAATTTTAATTTTCTCCATAATTCATCTGCAAAATCTTTGGAGGCAAAGAGTCCATAGACACAAACACTTGCAATGGCACACCTCCCCATTATAAATCAGTCAACAAGTATTTATCACATACCTACTATGTGCCAGGCACTCTATTAAGGTGTTAATGATACAAAAACAAAAATTAAACACCCCTTGTGCTCAAGGAGTTTGCATCATATACATAAATAAGTATATAGAAAATATGTGTAAAATATATTGACAAACATAAAGATAAAGCAAGGGATGCAGTCCTCCATTCCAACATATACTCCTCACACTAGGGTTCTGAAAGGGCAGAAAGACATGAAGGATATAAAATAATAGATAATATAGGAATCATTTACATTCACATAACAATAATCCCAAAAGGGAAATTTCCTTCCATTTCAGAATTCAGTCAGACATGTATACTTAGATGCATACACATATATTTATCCTCCTCTATGCTTGGTCCTGATGCCTTCTTGATTAGTTATCATCCCAAGACCAGTTGCATCACTATGATCTACAGCTAAGTCATTGCATGGAGTGCTCTACTTGGAAGAAGACCTGAGTTCAAGTCCTACCTCAGATCCTTACTAACTGTATAATCTTGAGTAAATCACTTAACCTCTCTCAGCCTCAGTTTCCTCATCTGCAAAATGGGGATAATAATAGCATCTGCTTCCCACGGCCATTGTGAGAATCAAGTAAGATAAAATATGAAAACACCTTATAAACCTTAAAGTACTGTACAAATTTTAGCTATTATCATCATTTATTACTAATATTGTAAGCTTCAAAGTCCATAACCCATTTGAAGATGATTGAGAGTTGGTTGTACTGATAGCCTACCAAAGGTGCATGCCCGTTATGGCAGTAAATAAAATACAAATTCAATAAATTGCATCATTTCCATTAACAACCAGTCTGCTAACAGTCAACTCTCATCCCAGCTGGAATGCTCACATGATAAATAATCCAAGGAACAGCCTGGGGATTCATCATTTATGAGCCATGTCTGATAAAGTCACCTGGAAGGAGAGGAAGGCTCATTCGGGAAACATGGACTTCTCCCCCCTAATTGCTTTGCTTCTATCCCTGATAAAACTCAGTAATTGTCTGGCTCCAGGGCCTTCCTTAGCCTTGGAAGAGAGCTGGTGATATGGGGGAAGAATATTTCTAAAATAACTCTGGCCCATTTAAGAAGAACTGGCATTTTGAGCACAGTCAAATCCCCTGTAGTATTTTGTTTCTTCTAGAGGCCTTTCCTTAAGAAATGTTTCCAGCCCTACCCCCATCACTTTTTATTAATTTATTTATTTATTGTTTATTAACTTATTAATTATTTGTCCATTAATTTATCTACATTTATTATTCAGAGATTATAAAGGGATCCCCCACCACTACCACAACCACCACCAGTATAATACTATCTACCTTGAGAACAGGACCTATCTAATGTTTGTATTTCTATCCCTAGTGTCTATCACAGAACCTGGCACATAATAACTACTTAATAAATTCTTGTTGATTAGTTGATTGATATTACTGGCAGGGAACCCAGTACATCTTTTGACCATAGTTCATCAGATGGTAGACTGTTGGACAAATGAAGTGAGGTCTTCAGATTGGTCCTTCTCTGATAGTAGACTCAGCCTCATGAGGCATTACAAAGTCATGAAATCTCAAAGTTGGATGTACATCCAAGACCACTGAGGCCAACCCCTCCTGAACAACAGTCAAATTAACAACATCTCCAACAAGTGGTCAGCCAACCTTTGCTCAAAGAGTATAATCTCTATAGGTAATTTGACTGGGGGAGGGAAGGGGGGGGAATTATCTGTGTTTTAATAACCAGCAGAGGAATTGATCCAGCTCCAAAAGGTTTTTAGGAAGAAAAAAACTTAAAATTTGTAGAAGATTCACACAAAGGGACCATCTCGGGGTAGCTTAGGCAAAGAGATCACAATTTTAAAACTTTAGTGAAGAAGTAAATTGCTGCAGGAAACTGAGCCCTACAACCATTTTCCTAATCCTCCCAGATCAATCATAAAAGGTGCATGTTTTCCAATCCCAAACCTCAAACTCAGGGCATTCCCTGAAGATGACACAGGAAACCATCTCTAGTATTGATGCAAAGTGCTGCCCTGCACAGAGCTGCCTTCCTAAACTTTCCCTGGAGCTGGGTAGCTGATTAACTGGCTTTATTTCAAACAATCTGCCTGCTGGGCTTTAGAACTCATGCAAAGAATAAAGAGAGGTGAGATGTCAGCAAAGCAACTAATGAAGGAGAGTAGGCATGGTCAATAACCTTGAAAGAGATCGTTGCCACACTAAAAGGCAGCTGAAATCAGGTCAAACACTATTTAATATTGGAACCAAATTAATAACAAATTAAAGCACACATTCTTTCTCTTCACACAAATGATATCCTACAAAGGGGGAAAAATGACATGGAGGCAGCTTGATGCCATGCAGAAAGCTAGATTTGGTATCACAGGAGCCAGGGCTCAAATGTTGACTTTGGTTCACTTCTTTGGGCCTTGATTCCTTCAACTGTAAAATAGGGGTTTAAACTACATGGCCTCCAAGGTCCCTCCTACCTCTAGATCCCATGAGCAATCATTTTTGAGCCTTCTATCAGATGGTTTTTCCTTAGTTTTTGGGGGGGAATATATTTGTGGGGTGTTTGCCTGGGTGTTCTTGGGAGAGTGACTGTCATATCAAAGGAAAATCTATCCAGAAATTAAAAATTTTTTAAAGAAAATGAAAGTGACTGCAAGGCAAGCGAAAATGTAGCTATTCTCGGAGGGGCATGGGCTCCTGGCATATTGAATTGACAGGAGCTGGGTGAACTCATCAGCGATATAAACTGGGCCATGCCCCCTATCCTGGGGCTTCTCTCAGATAAGTTGGGAGAAGCTCTGAGTGGAGAGGTCAGACCCAGGAGGAAGCCAGCATATGACAGAGATAAACAGGGACACAAACAAGAGGCAGTTCTCATTCCCCTGTCTCATCCGTTTCACTAACTAGCTTTGTAAAGTGCTACTTGCCATTTACACTTAACAGCAAATGTCTCCTCATATTTATTCCTTTACCTGTCAAGGGGTCTATATTCCCTGTGCAACACTGTGAAATCTGACTACCACATCATGCCTTTGGTGATAAACTGTCAGTCCCAGGATGTTGTTAGCTGAAACCCAGGCAGCCACCAAAAAAAAAAGGAGGGGTGGGGGAATGGCAGGCAGACAGGTAGCTAGCTGCACTGACTTGGCATGAGTCTAACTAGAAGCAATGGATATTTCTAACAGAGACAGCTAGAAGTCCAAACTAACAGGACATCTTTCTGAATCCCAGTACTGTGTTCAGATGGAATAATTAGATGTATTTATACTTGGGAGCTCTGAAGCCAAATAGGGTCAGATGATGAGTCTGGCAGCTAGAAACTGGGAGACTCTCCCTAGCCTCCACCACCTGTGAATGGAATATAGCTTCTTAAGAGTTTGCAAGGATCTGATTCTACCTAGTAGCACCCTAACACACCTATAGGACAGGTGTTGGCTAGGGAAAGAGTCAAGAGACAAGGCAATGGTATTGGGCTAGGAGACTTGAACTCCTGAGTTCTCTGTCTGCCCCAGTACAGGTATCCACTGTAATATGTTCACCCTCTAAGGTCACTCAGTTTCATCAGGTATAAAATGGATCCAATGGACAGATTTATTATCCTTGAGGCTGTGCTAAGATTAAACCAACAAGGGAACATCTGATTCTCTGAGGTCTATTTGCTGTTGTTTCTTATTTGACATCATTTACAAAGCATCTTGCTTGGCCTTTTCAAGTGTTTCACAAATCTTTTATCTCAGTTAGTCAGAGAAGGACTTTATTTTCTGTTCGATGGAAGTACTGACAACCAGCTTGAAATAAGTCATGAAGGTGAAGTAGTCTCCACACTCAAAGTAAAATCGCTCCCTCTTCTTCACATCCCAGTTCCCTCATATGCATACATACACATCCACCTCTCCAAACGCATAGTCCAAGTAACTCCATTGTGCAGTCAACCCTAAAGACAAGCTCAACAGTAGCCAAGTGAAAGTAAATCGTCAGCCCAGGCTTTCCTCTCCTCCTCTCTCATTTACTGCCCTCCCCCTTCTTTAGAGGCTAAACAGCTTTAATTAGATATTGTGCAATTTGATTAAACAGAGAAGTCCTCCAGAGTGACCTAAGCCATTTCTAAACCTTTTGGTCCAAACTAGAAAGGACAGGAGCATGGTCAGTAATGTATACACTCTTCACTTACAGAAAACTCGCTTTTTCATAGCAAAGAAGCATTTATTCCTTTGCAGTTTAATTATGAGCTGGTATAGCCACTGTACCTGCCCAGCCAGTCCAGGATCCCAAAGTACCAATCAGTCTCCCAAGAAAGCTGAAGTCGGCTCTCCCCTTTTATTCAATTTGTTACGATTTCCACTGGTTTGGCAGCAAGTGCAATATTGACATTTAGAAACCCTGTGAAAGAGGGGGGAAAAGGCAACCAAAACATTGTGAGCTTCAAATATTTGAGCAGCTTCCAGCTGGGGGCTGTGGGTGTTTTCTTACTCTCTTTTTTAATTTCATTTCCCCCTCCTCTCCCCCATCCTAACATTTCCACAGAGGCATGTATTCCAGTCAACG
>NW_027187419.1:39879738-39899145 GCF_028583685.1 Petaurus breviceps papuanus | reverse complement strand
TGGGGGAGAAGTTAGTCTGGAGAGTGGGCATGGTACAGGTCAGAGGCAGACGTTATTGGCGTGACTAATTTATGGCAATGACAATGCCCCACCATTTTGGGACATCCATCTTAAGGCTAAAATCATTATGGTTCTCTCAGTATATTGACCTGCTAAAAGAGTCAGAAGTTATTCTTAAAGAAGTTATGTATCTCCTTCCCCCGACACTATCATAAAGAAAATTATTTATCTCTCAGCTTTAACGGGAATGTGATATACTTTTCACAGGCAGTAAAGCCCTCACTTCATTTTTCTTACTGCATTTCAGTGATAGTAACACTCCTTTCCCTTCTCCCCACCCCCCACCCCCACCTGCCATTCCAAGTTTTCAGGAGTAACCGAATAGCTCAGCACATCTGCAATGAGTAAGATTTTCTGTGCAGCTTCGGCAGCTCTCAAAGCACCAGATTGTATGTTTTGCTGGAGTAATTTCCTGTTGGGGGTGAGGAGGGGAGATAGTCGATATGAGAGTCACCCAGGGAATAGAAAAACCAGTCTGGAGCAAAGAAGAAGCCCTGAAATTTTCTCCATTTCATTATCCAAACTGGCAACTCTAGAGAGCAGTGGGAATGTCCAGAGGCCTGCCTTGGAATCTATTCCAGCAATCTGATAGGAAAGCAAAGCTGCAGCTGGGGAGACTGCTTCCATCCCAAGCAGACTCAAGCAAAAGCAAGATGTGTGTGTGTGTGTGTGTGTGTGTGTGTGTGTGTGTGTGTATGAGGCTTAACTTTCCAATTATCTGTCTCCAAGGAAAAATATTTTTGAAATTGCTTTCACTTGGGAAAGTCTGAGCAAGTTAGGATAGTATTTTCCTTAAAAAAAAAAAATTCTTTCTTTTATGATTCCAATCTGAAGGTGACTTTTTAATGACAAGGTTGGCTCCTAGACTAGGTTCTCCCTGTGGATTAGACCTGTCATTGCAGACCATGTGGGGGATGCTGAATGAAAGTGAAATAGGCAGATCCTTCCTTAAATGCTAGCTATCATTATGACTGCATTTGCTTTATGTATACACTCTAGCCATACAAGCAGGAGCCTTTACAGGCATTCCCTATGTAAATGAAGGTGCTTGTGAATATAAATTTGCAGATTGATGGGAAGCCATCAACCATAAGATTGACAGGAAGGAAGCTGAACAGTAGATGAAAAGCACTGGACTGAGGCAGTGGGAAGAAGAGAACAGTGAGCCATGAGAGGAGAAGCAGAATGAGTCTGAGACAGTCAGTATGAGAATGGGTTAGGGAGAAGATGCAAAGAGATGTCTCTCCACTGTATTTGTAGGTGAAAGGTTACACTTAGGGCATTGGGGAAAGGCCTAAAATGCTGTTCAGCATAAAATTTAGGGAAAGTACCTATAGAACCCAGAATGATTCAGAACAGCTTAGGCAAGACACTCTAGCTTGGGGTTGGGATAAAACCAAGGTAAAACTGAAAAGAATTAAGGCTTCTTCCATAGCCCTGTAGGGAAAGAGCTAAGACACAAACCTAAGAGATTTAGAACCGTTTGGAATCTCCTAGTAAATGTTATCTTGAAAGCAAGTAGGACAGAATGCTGGGCCTAGAGTCAGGAAGACCTGAATTCAAGTCCAATTCATCTGTAGAGAAGGAAATGGCAGACCACTCTAGTATCTTTGCCAAAAACAAACTGGACTCTGTAACTCCTGTATGTGCCTCCAGTTGGTCAACCTATGTTGAATTGACACCTCAAAATTCATCCCACCAGAGTAGTTTGGGTACCCCAAACAGCTAAATAAAGTGTGATTTTTATGCCTTTACACTGAGGAGTACAGGTATAGAAAAGATGAGAAGCAAAGGCTCTGGCCCAGGAGGAAAGATAAACGTTAGGGAATATATAGTGGATAGGGTGCTAGAATTTGGAGTTCAAAGTCTTCTTCTGACATTCACTAATTGTATAAATCACAGGCAAGTCCCTTAACCTCTCTGAGTCTCAGTCTCCCCAATCAATCAAAAATCATTTATTAAGCACCTACAAGGCCAAGCACCATGCTAGGTCCTAGGGACACAAATAATGAGACCATCTACTCCCAAGGGACTTACATTGTAATGAGGAAGATAAGTAAATAAGTATATTCAGGAAATATATATAAATGTGTGTGTGTGTGTATATATATATATATATATATATCACAAAGGTTTAGAGGGGGCCCTAGCAATTGGGGGATCAAGATAGACTTTCATGAAGTGATTGATCAGTGTCTTGAAGAAAGACAGGAATTATTTGTAGAGTAGCAATTCAAAGTCCAGAGATATGAGATGAAGGTCATCTGTGTTGACTGGATCTCCAAGTAATGGAAGGGGAGTAATGTACAATGAGACTGGGGTTGGTTGGGGCCAGGTTGGAGATACATGATGAAGACTTTTGGAATAGATGGCCTTTAAGGTGCCTTCCAGCTCATAAATCTGAGGTCTCATGATCTTCAAACCTACAACTGCAGGAGAAATGAACAACCATGAGAACAGGGAGTCTGTTGTTGAGGTGCCTTTGGTGTTTTACCACAGCAAGACATCCATGTCAGCCCTGGAGATAACCAAATCCACCCAAATTCAGATGTAAAAATTTTAAGGGAAACAAGATGGAGCAGGGAGAGGGAAATGACTACATGATCCCTATTACAAAAATTTCAAAATTGAAAGGGATCTCAGAGGCTACTTAGTTCAACCCACACCTGAAAGAGTATCCCTGAAAGCAGCTGGTTAGTGGGATGGCTAGAGTGCTAGACTTTTTTTTTTTTGCCTTTTGGAGGGCAATTGGGGTTAAGTAACTTGCCAATGTTACACCGCTAGTTTTTTGTGTGTGTGAGTGTTAAGTGTCTGAGGCCAGAACCAAACTTGGGTCCTCCTGACTCTGGGGCCAGCGCTTTACTCACTGTGCCACCTAGCCACCCTAGAGTGCTAGACTTTAAGTCAGGAAGACTTGTGATTTAAATCCCTTATGAGACACTTAATAGCCATTTAACCTCTCTCAGTTTTAGTCTCTTCATCTATAAAATGGGTACAATAATAATATCTACCCTCCAGTGTTATCATGAGAATCAAATAAGATATGTAAAATATTTTGTGAACCTTAGAGTAGGATGTAAAAATTAGCTATTTTTGTTATTGTTCAGTCATGTCTGACTCTTCATGATTTCATTTGGGGTTTTCTTGGCAAAGATATTGGAGTGGTTTGCCATTTCCTTCTCCAGCTCATTTTATAGATGAGGCAAATAGGATTAAGTGACTTGCCCAGAGTCACCCAGCTTGTTAGTGTCTGAGGTCAGATTGGAACTCAGGAAGATGAGTATTCCTGACTCCAGGTCCTGCCCTCTCTCCTCTGTGCCACCTGGGTGCCCTATTATTGTTGTTGTTTTTATCTCCTCTGCATCATACCCCACTAATGGTCATCGAGCCCCTGCCCAAAGCCCTTCAGTAAAGAGAAATCCACTACTCCTTAGAACAACCCTTTCAATTTCTGGATTGCTCTGATTACCAGTAAATTTTTCCTTATATTGAATCTAAAATTGTCCCTTAGCAATTTCTGCCTTCAGGTGAAACAAGTCTATTCTCAGCTCTTTGGATACTTGAAGACAACTATCATTTCCTTCCTACATCTTCTCTTGTCCATGTTAAACATTCCCATTTTATATAATGGATTCTCATATGGTATGAAATCAAGGCCTTTCACAATCTTGCCCTAAATAACCTTTTGAGCAAATCTGAATTTCAAATTTTTTTTAAATTTAAAACATCTCCTACTGTAGTTGTGGAGGTCAAATGAGATAATGTGTATAAAGAATTTGGCCAGCTTTAAATCCCTATGTAGACATCAACTATTAGTATTTGCTATTATCTCCTCTATATCATATCCAACAAGTGGTCATCCATCATACTTGTGCTAAAGAATCAGTACATTCTCATGAAGTACCCAAGACTTAGCTTGTATATGTCCTTGGTCTAGGTATTGTTAGAAAAAGAAAAGTGAAGCAAAAATGATCTTCCTGCCATTAAAGGAGCAGTGACCTAACCTCCATTATTGTCAAATTGTTCTCTTACATGGGGCAGCTAGGTGGTGCAGAGGATAGAGTACCAGGCCTGGAGTCAGGAAAACTCATCTTCCTGAGTTCTAACCCAGCCTCAGACACTTGCTAGCTGTGTGACCCTGGGTAAGTCACTTAACCCTGTTTACCTCAGTTTCCTCATCTGTAAAATGAGCTGGAGAAAGAAATGCAAACCATTTCAGTATCTTTGCCAAGAAAACTCTAAATGGGTCACAGAGTCAGACATGACTAAAAAACAACTGAACTGATCAGTGGGATGTTTACTTGGCAGTAGTGGCTTACTGAAGAAGGGCTGGCTGCCCTGGGAAGCCACCATGCCCCCGCCTAGAAGCAAGGAAGCCTTTAGTATCACAAACAAGAAATCAAAATGAGATGAAAATGACATGTCACAGCATTTTAATTTAGTCATTGTATTTTCAGATGTTTTAATTAAGGTTTATCTACTACAATTCTGATGCCTTTCACTGGGTGAGAAGGGCCATGCCTGCCCTGGCAGCAGGAGTGAAGGAGGAGAGAGCTTCATAATTAAAATAATTATGAATTCAAGCTCATTAAGTATAGATTATTAATTTCTGTTGCTATGATTATGTGCTGGGGGCAGATCCCATTCCTGAGTCAGTGTCAGCAGCTTCTGTGGAGGTGGAAAGGGACTGTAATCACTGGAAGAAACTAAAATACTCCCATGTGCATTTCTGCATCTCTAAGAGTCTCTAATCCCAAGTCTCCTTCAGGGATTTCTCTAGCACAAACTCCTCATGCTGGGAGTGGTGATGATAATAGAGGTAGGTATGGGTGTGTCTGCATGTCTGGACAACCTTGTATAGCTCTGGAGCCCTAGGCAACCTGGACCCTGGCTTCCAAGTGCTCACAGAGCAGACCACTCAAAGGAAGTAAAGTTCTTTCTTTCATTCTTTTTAAATGTATGTGACCAATGACTTCGTAGGTCTTCTTGGCAAAGTAAATTGATTAGGTGGCCTTTACAAGCCTCAGTGCCCACATGAACATTCAAAATCTGAACACTGCAAGTGCCCTTCTCCTGCCTGGAACGCATAAGGAATGGAGAAGGCCCGCCCAAAGAGATGAATTTAACTATGAAAGATTCTCCCAAGTCTGTGTGTTGGCCAATGGTACAAAGAAGATAGGCAAGAATCTCAAATTGTGCTAATCAGTCAGATAACTGCATAGGATTTCAGAGCTGGAAGGGGGCTTGGAGAACTAGACCCACAGTCAAGTTCGATCCCAGCCCTGTCAGCTGCTACCTGTTTAACCTTGAGCAAGATCCTTAACCTTTTAAAATCTATGATCATCTAATCCAAACTCTTCACGTTAGAAGATAAGAAAATGATGGAGATATGCCTCCTTGCAATCACACAACTAGTTTATGAGAGATCAATCAATCAGTCAATCATGTATGTGCTACTATGTGCTGTGCTAAGTGTTGGGGATACAAGAAGAGGCAAAAGATAGTGCCTGCCCTAAAGGAGCTTACACTCTGAGATTAGAGACTACATGCAAATAAACACAAACAAGGTATATATGGCATAAATAGGAAGTAGTTGACAGAGGGAAGTCCCTAGAATTAAGAGGAGTTGGAAAAGTCTTCCTATAAAAGATGAGGGTTTAGTTGGGACTTGAAGCCAGGGAATCCAGTAGGTGGAATTAAGGAGGGAGAGTGTCCCAAGCATGAGGGACAGCCAGAGAAAATGCTGGCAGGGATAGGGAGGAGGCCAGTGTGGTTGGATCAAAGAGGATCTCTTGGGAAGTAAAGTTTAAGAGGACTAGAATGGTAGGAGAGGGCTGGACTATGAAGGGCTTTGACTGCAAATAGAAGGTTTTATATTTGATCCTGGAAGTAATAGGAAACTGTTAGAGTTTATTGAGTGGGTGGTGGAGGGGAAGGGGGAGTCTTGGTTGGACCTGTGCTTTTGGAAAATCACTTTCATGACTGAATAGAAGATGAATTGGAATAGGAAGAGACTTGAGGCAGGCAGACTCAGAGTCACAACTTGCACCTAGGTCTCTGATTCCCTGGTTCTTTCCATAGAAGAATTAACATCATTCTATGGGGTTTCCCACATGCTCTCTCTTCTGAGACCAGCAGCCCAGGGTCCTTAAGGCCCTCTTCTACTGGCCATCAGACAAGGTTCACCCCACAGCTGCTTTACAGCTGAGCTGGGTGAAGACTGATGACCAGGAAAATGAAGGGCAGCAGCCAAACCTCAATCTCCCTCTCTTCAACTGCTCACTGAAAATACAAATGCCCACAGGCTGCTAACTCCTCTCTTTCTCTGAAATGAAAAAACATAAAATTAAATGACTGAGTTGACCCCTATAGATGGATACCTGCTCAGACCCCTGTTGGCAAAATGGCTGTCCCTCCAAGAATGACTTCTGTTACCATTTCGTAAGCAAGTTTGCCTCCTCTGAGGGCAGAGACCTGCCTGCACTGAGGAATGGAGCCTAATTGGGGGCATGTATTCTTGCTGATAAAGAAATCCACAGGAATAAAAAAGGAGCTGAGATCAGCAAGATGGTTTTCATCTTGGTGATATTTGGACCCATGTTTCTTGATTTTCCACATGACCAGTTCTCAGAGTTGCTTGACCCTGATAACCTACATCTAGCATCAGCAAACTAAGTAGTCACTTAGGTAGTAATATCTCAGGCATAGGGAAGGAGCCCCAGAATACTGTCATACTGCCCCACTTCCCAGGTCTGAAATTCAACCATTAGTCATCTATTCCTTTGTGTTCCCTCCTCTCCACTCACTTGGCCTTCATCATAATTCAGGCCCTTATCACCTTTGCAGCTGAACTATTTTAATAACCTCATAATTGGTCTGCCAAAACCCAAAGTCTCTCCTGTCCAATCTATCTTTCCCATTTTGGCCAAAATAACCTTTGTAAGGCATAGATCTGACTATGTTATTCCACTATTCAAAAGCCTTCAATAGCTCCCTTTTGTCTCAAAGACAACTTCTTATGCTGGACATTGAAAGCCCTCTACAACCTGACTCCAACCTATAATTTCTAGCCTTCGTTCATATAACTACCCTTCATACATTCTGTTTTCCCCAAACTGGACTATTAAGTGTTCCCTGAACTTGACATGACATCTCCCAACTTCATACATTAGGACGGGTTGTACCTTACACCTGCAAAGTACTTCCTCATCCTTTCTGTTTCTCAGAATCCTTATCTTCCCTCAGCTTGGTTCAGATACCACTTCTGTGAAGCTTTCCCTAGTCGCTCCCAGCCACCCACATTGTTAGTGCTATCCCCCCTCTTTATGTAAATGCTGCAAGCTTTTTGGTCTCAGGACCCCTTTACACTCTTAAAAATTATTGAAGTGCCCCACCCACCCCCAAGCTTTTGTTTATGTGGGTTATGTCTATCAATATTTCCCATGTTAAAATTCAAATGTCTTAATATTATTATGATAATAGTTTTGACCTCACAGACCTCCTGATAGGGTGAGTCCTCAGACCACACTTTTAGAATCGAAGTAGGGAAATAGTATGAGAACAATTGACCATACATGTAGGCCCAAATGAACTCTGTCCCAGGGTCCTGAAAAAAAATGGTGAATATGATTACTTCTTAGACTACTGTCAGTGGCCCTTGAAAAGTCATGATGAATGGAAGTACCACCAGACTAGAAAAGGGCAAATAATGCCCTCATTTTAAAAAAATGAAATAGTGTCTATAAACTACAGGCCAATGAGATGTTAACCTCTGGCAAAATTCCAAAATGTAAAGGAATTGTTATTGGACCTCCAGAAAAGGAAGAAGTGATCACAAAGGACTAACACAGCAAGGATGAATGATGCCAATCCAGTGTCCAATCCTTGACAGTGTTAGGACCAGGCAAATGCTCACTTACTGGAGGGGGAATGTGATGGATATCTTCAAGTGTCTGAAGGAGCTTAGCTGGGGAAGATGGATTAGTGCTGTTCTGCTGGACTCCAAAGGACAGTCCAAGAAGCAAGAGGTGAAAGGCACACAGGGAAATTTTAGCTTGACATTGAGTTATCCCAAAGTGGAATGTTCTGACTCAGGAGATAACTCCCTCTACCTTCAAGTCTTCAAGCTGAATGACTAGTTATCAGGTACATTTTGTTTACATCAGATAATGGGACCTCTAAGATTACATCTCAGAGTGTCTGTGATTCTGAAGTAGCATCAACAGGACTTGGCAACTAACTGAATAAGGGATGGGATTAAGGGTAGGTGTGAGTGAGGGTAGGGAAAGAGTCCAGCATGAAGAAGGATTAAGGATTAAAAAACAGTGCCAGGGAGGATGGTGTTAATAGAATTAAGGAAAAATGGAAGGGGAGGGCAGCTAGGTGGCACCATGGATAGATCCCTGGGCCTGGAGTCAGGGAGATCTGAGTTCAAATTTGACCTCAGACACTTATTAGTTATGTGAAGAAGATGTTCAGGTTAGTATTGGACATTTTGAGATTGAAGCATCAGTGGAACATTCAAATGATATCCAGTTATAACACTGACATGGAAGGGAGATAATAGTCTAACTTTTGCCCTAATGAGAAGTAAAGAATCACAAACTTCCAGAGATAGAAGAGACCTTAGAAATTGACTAGTCCATTCCCCTCGATTTAAAGATAATAAAACTGAGGCACAGAAAGATTAAGCAATTTATCCAAAGGTGCATAGCTATAATCCTTGTACTGTATCAAATCCACCATCCCTACTGATGATGCCATACTTTCACTTACATCTCTAAAATTTCAGTGGTAATAAGTACTCATTGGACTGCACCCAGGGAGAAAACTGAAGTGTTTTGCTCTTTGTCCCCTCAATGGCAGTGCCTTCCCTCTGAGATTACCTCCTATTTGCCATAAAGATAGATAAATATAATGATATAGATATAAACACAGATTTATAGATGTTTTTGTTTTTATTGTTCAGTCATTTCCAATTCTTCACAACCCTACCTGGGGTTTTCTTGGCAGAGATACTGGAGTGGTTTGCCATCTCCCTTTCCAGCTCATTTTACAGATGAGGAGACTGAGGCAAACAGGGTTAAGTGACTTACCCAGGGTCACACAGCTAAGTGTCTGAGGCCAGATTTGAACTCACAAAGATGAGTCTTCCCAACCCAGTCTGGCATTTTATCCACTATGCCACCTAGCTACCTCTAATATAAATATAGATATATCTTATATACATATAGTTGTTTGCACATTGTCTCCTCCAATAGAATGTGAGTTCCTTGAGAACAAGGACTGGTTTTTTGCCTTTGTATTCGCAGCACTTAGCACACATAGGAGGTGATTAATAAATGCTTATTCGTGGTGGTGGTGGTGGTGGTGGTGATGATGACATTGATGACTTAGAATTTGAGAGATAGTCTATTCCAGCTCTCACCACCAGTCTCACAAATCTTAATATAATGGAAGCCTTTTCCATCACACTGTGCTGTTTCTAAAGTATAAGGGGGGGGGGGGGCGGCCAGGTAGCACAGCGAGTAAGAGCACCGGCTCCACTGTTGAGAACACCTGGAGATCGAATCCCGGGCTCAGACACCTAGCACCCACCCAGAAACACCTGGCTGTGTAACCTTGAGCAAGTTACTTAACCCCAATTGCTTAGGGGTGGCCAGGTGGCTCAGCGAGTAAGAGCATCGGCTCCAGTGTCGGGATGACCTGGATCAAATCCGGGCTCAGATACTCAGCACCACACCCAGAAATAATAACTGGCCGTGTAACCTTGAGCAAGTTACTTAACCCCAATTGCTTTTAAAAAAAAATAAAGTATAAGGGAAAATTCTGAATAATTATTGGGCAGAATGATTTCATATTTTAAAAATCATATTGTTGCTTGAAAAGCTGATCTCAAGTGGCCTGAAATCCTGGATGCCAGCTTCCCAGAGATGCTATTCAGTTGCCCATGGCCTTTTAGAGCCTAGATACAAGCTTTAAAAACAGCAGAAATAATACTAACCTAAACCACGGTAGCACAAGTTTACAGTTTTCACCTGTCTTGCCCCACGGGTCTAACAATGTCTAGGTGTTGTTTTCCCTTTCTGTCTCCAACTTTTCCCATTGGGGAAATAAGAGTAAATCCCCATAATATGCCTACCTTGCAAACAGCCTTGAAATTAAATATCACGAATCTTCCGCCAGTCCTCCTTGATGATTGTAAGCAGCATAGAAGAGGATTAAACTCATTCTACTAGGCTTCAAAGGGCAGAACTAAGACCAATGACTGGAAAGTTCAGGGAGACATTTCAAATTATCATAAGGAAAAACTTCTTTATGAGCAATTAGAGCTATCAGGAGAAAGAACAAATGGAAGGGGCTGCCCCCAAGGGAAAGAGTTCCCTACCACTAGAGGTCATCACGCAAAGGTTAGGAGGGCACCTGTCAGGCATAGCATAGAGGGGTCTCCTGCTTCCGTTGGAGATTAGATCCCAAGCTCTCTGGTTTCTTCCAATTATCATATTTCATAATTCTGTGATTCACACTAGAATGAATAAAATTCAGAATGATTTCTCCTTACCCCACCTTCAATTATCACCTTGCCTGGACAAGGAAACAAATGACTATTTGCAAAATTGCTCAAAAGCATCAGAAAATGTGGGGTGGGGAGTGACAGGGGGGAAATCAGTAGGTTTAGACTCAGGCAAAGATACTGTATGCTCACCACTAGAAAGAGAACACTGGACACAAGCATCCCCGAAAAACAGGGCATCTCTCCCACACCATCACCCTGGAGGTATAAGCCCCTTTAGTCACTGCCATAGGAAAACATTTTGACATGAACTTTCATACATGAGACAAAGGTTAGTTACCAAAATGCACACATTTGCCTTAGCCAGTTTCATTTACTACCCTTTAAATTATTTCACAGTCTTGCAAATCTTGCTGTGACAGACAGTGAAGGGAAAAAAAAAAAAACACTAAGTGTTCATTTTTCATATAATATATTCCAATCCTGTTAGGTCGAGCTGCTGAAGGTAATATTTCTGGCATTCATTTAATGAAATTGACATTGATGAATGGTTAATTATACAAATTACATTCTTATTAAATCCCCTAGAATCAGTGCCTTAAAATTTCCTAGCTATGGGCTGCTTCTGGTAGATACTTTTTTTCCCCCTGAATATCTTTTCTGCTGGCTGCTCCAAGACTCACTCTGTATTTTTTTTCCTCCTCTAAGAAACCTTGAAAAGCATTAAAAATCCCCTAGTTAAGTCAATTACTGCAGATAAGTTAATCTTCATGGGATGTTTAAACCCCAGTTCTTGCATATGTTTACTCAATTTTTTTTTTCTCTCCAGACAATTTCTGCCCTAGAGGGGAGAAGAAAGGAGGGGTAGATTCCCCTGCCTCCTGCTGAATAACAGGAGGATAGGGTAGGGGAGAGAAGAGAGCCTAGCCTAGGTGGCCAAGTTTCTCCATTGGCTTCTGGCTGTGCACCTTCAATGCAGAACTGATGAGCCCGGTACTAATGGGGACTAGATCAATAAGTGGTCCCACTCAGGCTAAGTAGCTTCATCACCTGGCATGCTATCCAGAGAGCTGCCTATTTCTTTTGCTTTCTCATCAGGAAAGGGAAGAATGAATCATACTTCATTATGAGAACATTTTTTCTCCATTACTTTGGCTAGTCACTCCATCAACAGGTATTTATTGAATGTCTGCTACAGACCCAGTGCGGTGCCAGGCACTAGGGAGGAGATAGGAAGGTGCAGGACAAATGGCCCTTGCCTTCAAGGAGTTTCCTCTCCTCTTGGCTCACACACACACACACACACACACACACACACACACACACATGCTAACCAGTGACTGCAGAACCTCTCAGTCTAGAAGGAGGCCAGGAGTCTTCTGTAAGAAATTAAACACTTGGCTGGGTATGACCACAATAGTTCTGGCTCTGCCCAACTTTCACCCCTGAATCTGCCCCTATTATTCACATAACATTTTTTTTTTTGCAGTTTTCAGATTCAATGCAGGAAACAGTTCCTGGGCTCTGCTTTAGAGAAGGTACCAAAGTCCCAGGAGAATGTCTTTTGACATTTGTGAAATAGCATAATGGGACTTAAGAATCACTAATATGATTCTTAAAGGCACTCTCAATTCAATTTTATTCAATGCAACATGCATTTATTAAATGCCTACCATGTGCCCAGCATTTTTGTCAGCTGGACTGAGCTAAGAGTATTCATCTGGCTTCAGTCTATTCCCCTTTCATCTGCCTAATCACTCTTTGACTTCGGAGAGTTATCTGGGACAGCACTATAGAGATGGTATCTGTTTGACTGACCCATAAGTGAATAAATCTGGTTAAATTCAATTAAACCGAGGGTTTTTAACCTAGTGTCTGTAGACGCCAAAGGAGTCAATGGAAAGATTTCAAGGAGTCTGTGAAGTCGGATGGGGAAAAAAATAGCTACCTCTTTATCTTCATTAACCCCTTTAGCATTTCCTTTGATTATGAATGTAGGCTTTCTGAGGAGGGATCCATGGGTTTCCCCAGACTGCCAAAGGAGTCCATGACACCAAAAAAGGTTAGGAATTCCTGAGCTAAACAATATTCATCAGCTTTTGCTCCATGATACTGTGTTTCTACTTTGGCTGAATATTCCGCATTTGTGTCATATTGTATAGACCCAGTCCAAGAATCAAAGACAATGATTGGAAGTTGGCCATCGTGTCCCGGTAATCATCACCAAAGTGAATGAAGGCTTAGAGAGGCACTTGCTTAAAAAAGATATTAAAGAGGAATTGAGAGGTCTGTTCAAACGTTAATTACCTTGCCGAGTATAACTGCAGTAGTCCTCCACCCAACTTTACCACTGCTCATCATTTTTCCATTACTCATTGAATCTTCGCAACCATCTGCCTTCACTAATCACTTGTTGCGTAAGGCTGGCTAAAGCTATTCTATTCTAGGCCAAAAATCTGTTTGATAACCGAAAGCCAGCATCAGTTAGTTGAATATTTGAGAAATTAGGCCAACCCTCCATATATTTCACTGACTTTTTTTTATCATTTTTCACATGAATGTGCTCAATTGTGGACCCAGACTTGAACCTTGAACCTTTCTCTTAGAAAAATTTCAGACTCTCAGTGTCAGAAGGGACTTCCATAGTCCAAATTGACTGATCCATTCCTGGAAAGGGAACTCTTCTACCATAGACCTGACTAATGATCATCTAGGCCTTGTATGGAGACTCACAATAAGGAGAAAACCCCTACCTCCCATGAGTCTACTCTTAGGTAGCTCTGTTAAGATAGCAAGGCAAGGTAACATACTTGTTTAATATTTACTATATGCTATATACTATACATTAGGCCCTGGAGATACAAACACAACTTTTAAAAAAAAACAGTCCATACCTTCAAAGAGCTTACAATCTAATAGGGGAAGTCAACACATAAAAGGGTGCAGAAGGGGAAAGTAGAAAGAAGGTACCCACAAAGGGGCAATGGGTGAAATCCTATGAGCCAGGAGGGGACTAAAACATGGTTAGCCTGAGCCCAAGGAAGAATTCATCAATGGTTGAAGGGGACCAGAGAGACAGATACTCTCTAGGGCAAGAAGGCCTCAGGCACCAAATGAAGTTCCAAGGTGAGAAGACAACTCAGACCTTCTGGTAAAGTCCAGAGAATCAGAATCAGAGCTGTTAGGGGAAGGATAAGGTTCATTCAGGATTCAAGGGAATAGGTTTTAAAAAGAAACCTGAATCCAGACCATGCTCAGATATCTGTTCTCCTACAAATATCTGTGCTTCCTACTTTTGTGGCCTTTGACAACTCCAGTAGCCACCCAGAGCCTGAAATTCTTCATATACAAAATGAAGGAGCTAGACTAAAGAATTTCTGAGAGCCCAACCCACCTTTGATGCTTTGATCTCTAGAGACACATGAGCAAGTCTTTCAAACTTCACCTCCCTAATTTTCAACATAGCTTAAGGGAACCTGTGATTCATTCAGCATCACTAGATAATTCTAAATCATAAGTCTAGGATGTGAAGGAGAAAAAGGTCTCTTCTTAATTTCATTTTTGATAGGAACTGTCATTATCTTTGGGAGAAGAGGAAGAAGGAGCATTTTTCCCCCTGGGATTTATCAAACTGCCTTTACTCTTGACCTAAAGCATTTCTGAAGCTTCATGGTATGATGCTCCCCATGATATAGTTGGGTAACCTAATGCCTTCTTGCCCAGCTAGGTGAGTAAGGCACAGTGTACCTTCTTTGTCTTTATCATTGATGAACGTGGAATGTTCTCATTTTAACTGCCCTTAATTTCTTAAGTTTCACAAAATTCCAGAGCTAGAAAAGAAATTAGAGATCATCTAGTCCAAATCCCTTTTTTTAATGGCTAAGGAAACTGTGTCCCATAGAAAGAAGAGTAATGACTTACCCAAAGTAACATAGCATTAGCAATGGAGTCAAGACTAGAAACAAAGGCTAGAGCCCTTTACACAGCATCTCAGTGTCTTCATTTATAGTTGGAATGATTTAGCTATACCTGAAAGTAGGGAAATAGACAAAGCTGTCTGTCAAAGGCCCTTCCAACCCCAGTGGTATCCAACTCTACAAAGCAGCTCCCTCCAATGTATACTCTGAGTCAAACCGCAATGAATTTAACACCATCATCACCCAGGGAAAAAAATGTCTTTTTCCCTTTCTTATCTCATCCTCAAAGTTTGCACTCATCTCTGCCAGAGTCAACTTGTGCAATCACATATTACTAGTTTTAATTGTATAGCAGGAGAGAAGATAGAAGATATTAATCAGATGCTGTAAGCTCAGAGAGTGAATGTAATAAATAGACTATTAAGTTAACCAAGTTTTCGGCTTCACTAGTGAAAGCTGCCATCTATCTTGTGTGGTTTTCTGCATGCTTCATTACCACATATGACCATAGTGGGGGGAAAATATGCTTTATCCTTTATAATGAAATGAGAAGTTCCCTGAGGTACACAGTCACACTGACAGCTACCTGATGTCACAGGCTTTGGTGTCTCAACCCTTCTAGGTCCCAGCATCTTCCAGAAATGCTGATGACAGGCCAGGTGGTGGAGTATATCAACATCCTTTCATCTTCCTCCATGGTTGAACTCCTCAGAGCATACCAGGGGCATTCCCAGGATATCAGAGTTTCCAGAGACTCAGGTCATTGCTGTTTTATCCTCCTTGCTAGAAAAACCCAAAAAATGAAGGTTCTCTCCCAGGAACCCAAGCAAATGGTGAATTACCATATGAGATAGCCCCCCCTCTTGCTTCTGGCCTAGCAGAATTAGACATGAGGCATTCTGGGATGGCCCATGTCTTCAAGACCCTTAGTGGCAACTTGAAGACTCAAGGCCTGAGTCTTTTACAATCTGACTCTCCCTGCTCTGCCAATCTTCCATCTTCATTACATGTTAATGAGGATGATACCTTACATTTATATCCAGCTTTACATTATCAAAGCATTTTCATATTTGTATTATTGGATTCTCACAACAGACCTGTGAGGGAAGAAAGATAAATATAGTTATCTGCTCATTTCATAAATGAAGAAACCAAGACTCAAAGAAAGTATGATCAACATAGTTGATTAATTAATGGCAGTGCTACAACTCAAATACTGCATTTTTGACTGTGCTTTTTCCAACCAAAAAAAAAAAGAAATCAAATCATTTTCATGCCACATTGAGTTCATTTCGTAACTGGCTCTAACTAGCCTTATATCAGAGTCACTAAAGCGATCTGATAGATTTTGCCATTTACAGCAATAGCTAACATTTATATAACACCTGCTATGTGCCAAACACTATAAATATTACACCCATTTTATCCTTAAAGCAACCCTGGGAGATAGGTACTATTTTACAGAAGAGGAAACTGAGTCAAATGGAGACTAAGTGACTTATCCAGCATCATACAACTGGTAAGTGTCTGAGGCTGGATTTGAACTCAACTCTTTGCTGTGTCTAACTACTTACAGAAGTTATTCCAATGCTCTACGTGCCATACTCAGTCAGTGTTTACCAGTGATGACTGCTGCAGGTACTGCTGGTCTCCTCAGTGACCTGGTGGCTTTCCCTCCTGAGTCAAGGCTAGGATTCCAGGAAGAAAAGAGGTTGCATGAGGGTGTAACAGTAAAGAAGGAAACATGCTGTTCTACACAGAAATGAGGAAAGTAAGGTGGAGATAGCCAGAAAAGTCCATACTTTGGATCCTGAACAGTAAGGAGGGATCCAGAAGCTCCCAATCATCTAGTGACTAGGGTGTAGCTTTTTGACTGAGTCCAGGCTTTACAAAACAAATCCTTTTATTGAGGGCCATACTTGAGGACCTAGAGGGCATCACATGGCCTTGAGGCTACAGATTCTATGACAACTATGTTGTCACATAGTTCTTAGAACTTTGTTCTGAGGTTGTCACCTGCAGGCCTTGGTTAGTGACATTGGACAAAGATGCTCAGGTGGTGTGATGGAGAGTGCTTCTGACTTGGGGTCAGGAAGACCTGAGTTCAAATCTCGATTTTGACACTAGCTAGTTGTATGACCCTGGGCAAGTCACTTAACCTCTGTTTGCCTCAGTTTCTTCAACTGTAAAATGGAGATGATAGTACCTCCCTCCCAAGGTTGTTGTAAAAGCCTGATAGTCATTCAAATGGTCAAGTTCAAGAAAGTTGCCTAAGGTTACCATAAGTCCAGTCATAGAGTCCAGAGACTAGGAGGTCATCCAGAACTACACTAATGAATCAAGCACATCAGTTCATGGATTTAAACCCAGAAGAGATATTCTTGGTCATCTAAATGGGTAATTAAAACCCAGAGTTTTAAATGTCTAAAAAATTGTTTAATGACTTGCCAAAGGTCACACAGTAAGTAGCAGAGCAAGGATTTGAACCCAGGTACTCTAACCTCAAATCTAGGGTTCTAATATTTGATCCTAGAGCAGAGTTTGTTTGTTGACTTCAAGTTTTCTTCAGTCATGTATGACTCTTTGTGACCCTGTTTGGGGTTTTCTTGGCAGAGACAATAGAGCAGTTTGCCATTTCCTTCTCCAGCTCATTCTGCAGATGAGGAAACTGAGGCAAACAGGGCGAAGTGACTTGCCCAGAGTCACACAGCTAGTATGTGTCAGAGGCCAGATTAGAATTCAGGAAGAGGGGTCTTCCTGACTCCAGGCTGTCGCTCTATCCACTGCACCACCTACCTGTCTTAGAGCTTTCTGGGACCTTGCTCTCTTTTGTGCAACCTATTTCCTGCCTGTGCCATAAGAAAGTAGGGGAGTCCTGCCTCTGAGGGAAACAGGGAAGGAGGTGTTAGAATTGGAAGAAGAGCAGGAAACAGAAATGTCCTACCCAAGAGACAGCTAAGGAAAGAAAGTAAGCCAGAAGAAAGCAAAGGGGACTGGAGAGAGCAGTGCCCTGCAGAAGCAGACAGAGAAGCAAAAGTTGCACCGTCTCCTCTTAAAAGGTCATATTCCTGATTGGTATCCATCACTTCTCCCAAACTAGCCAGAAAAACAGGAAGAACCTGACCAAAACTTTGAGTGGAAAAGGCAAGCAGGGAACAGACTGTGCCCTGAGAGCTGCCTGTTGCTGATAGACTAAGAGCTAACTAACACTTATACAGCGTTTACTGTGTGCCAGGCACTGTGCTGAGAACTATACAACTATTGTCTCATTGGATCCTCACAACAACCCTGGGAGGAAGGTGCTATCATCATCTCCATTTTACAGTTGAAGAAACTGAGAAAAACAGAGGTTAAGTGACTTGCCCAGGGTCACACAGCTAGTGAGTGTCTGGGTCTAAATTTGAACTCAGGTCTTCCTAACTCCAGGTCAGAAGCTCTATCCATCACACCACCTGAGCAGCTTTGTCCAATGTCATTAACCAAGGCCTACAGGTGCCAACTTCAGAAAAAAATTCTAAGAATTATGTGACAACATAAAAAGATAAATGTTCTTTTCCTCTAGTCCCAGTCCACCTGGTAGTTCTTAATAAAGAGCCCAACTGTAATTAAAAGCAAGTCCCAGGCCTAAGCACTGAGAGACAAGGGCCCACAGCCCATTATGTCAAACACGCTGAGTGCTATGAGAGATGAGAAGCTCACTTCTCTGAGAGCAGAAAGAGCAGCTAGAAACTGATGATCAGCCTCCTCGGGGGCACTTTCATTATACAGGAAAATATGTCCTTGTATGATATGAGGGAGAAGCAAAAAGGGAGATGTATTATAACAGTTTGAAGACAAACCCTGAACCCACAAGGACTACATATGATCGCTAGGTGATGCAGCAGATACAGCACTGGATGAGTAGTCAGGAAGGCCTGCATTCAAATCTGACCTTGCTTACTAGCAGTATGACCCTGCAAGCCACTTAACCTTATTCTCTGCCTCTGTAAAATGGAAATAATAATAGCATCTATCTACCAGGGTTGTTGGGCTAGCTAGGTGCCGAAGTGGATAGAGAGCTGAACCTGTAGTCAGGAAAACTCACCTGCCTGAGTTCCAATCTAGCCTCAGGCACATATTAGCTGTATAACCTTGAGCAAGTCATTTAACCCTCTTTGCCTCAGTTTCCTCATCTGTAAAAGGAACTGGAGAAGGAAATGGCAAAACACTTCACTACCTCTGCCAAGAAAACCCCAAATAGGGTCATGAAGAGGTGGACATGACTGAATAATGACAACAGCAACAGGGTTGTTAACAAGTATCAAATGAGACACTTGTAAAGCGCTTTGCCAGTCTTAAAGCATTCTTTAAATGGTTGCTATTATAATTATTATTATCAGAATTTATTGCATAAGTTATCATTGGGGCTTCTGCTAACTAAACAGAATGAGAGCCATCTTCATTCACTCAAGTAACATGACTGGGGCTGCTTCAGTGGGAGGGTCCCAGTTCACCAAACTCCTTAGGGAACGGAGCAGACTTTCACAAATGAGGCAGACACGTCAGTGATACTCAAAAATGGGAGGCCTTTGCTAGCCTAGTTGCTCCTCTGTGGAAGTTGCTTCATTCTGTGGGACTCCAAAGACCATTGAAACTATCTGGTCCAGGAAGGAATCTGGGTTAGATAGGAGAGGAACTCTGAAAAGGAAGGTGTAGAATAAGAGTATACAGAGAGGAACTCTGAAAAGGAAGGCCTAGAATAAGATTATACAGAGAGCAACTCTGAAAAGCAAGGCCTAGAATAAGATTATACAGAGAGGAACTCTGAAAAGGAAGGTGTAGAATAAGATTATACAGAGAAGAACTCTGAAAAGCAAGGCCTGGCATAAGAAAAATACAGATAGGAACTCTGAAAAGGAAGGCCTAGAATAAGAAAAT
>NW_027187419.1:39871217-39879728 GCF_028583685.1 Petaurus breviceps papuanus | reverse complement strand
GAAAATTCAGAGAGGAACTCTGAAAAGCAAGGCCTAGCATAAGAAAATTCAGAGAGGAACTCTGAAAAGCAAGGCCTAGAATAAGATTATGCAGAGAACTATGAATGCCCAGGTTCCTCTGAGATCTTTAAGAGGCCCTCAAACTTTTTAAAATAGTACACCCTAGAGGGGAGGGGGAAGGTCCTTTTAAAATACCTTTTCAGTATTTCCAACCTAAATTTAGGATTTTCACACCACCCCCTTAAGAGACCCTGGGAAGGCTTCAGTCCCTCAGAAAAGTCGCTGCTCATTTCTTTCCCTAAACTAAAAGTTGTCATTACCCCTGCCATACCCAGACTATTTCCAAAAGCAGGCACAGAATTTCAGTGGTAGAATACCCCTTAGAGATTACATAGACCAATCCTCTGTTTTTTCAGGCTTGAAAGCTGAATTCTGCCTTATATTATCCAGCTGAGACTTATCTAAGGTCACATAGCTAGAAAAAAAATAGAACATTTTTCTCCCCATGTCTATATAGAACCCAATGGATTGTAAACTCCTTGGGAATAAATCCTATATGGTAATTTGTCTAGGGATTCTTGGCATTTATCACAGTGAGCTAAACATGAGAGATATTTAAAAACTTTAAAAAGTGAATTTAAAAGGTATTTTAAAACAGAGAACTGTTCCTGCTCTGCTACCTACCTTATGACCTTGGCAAATCATTTATGCTATGTGGGCCTTTGTAAAGTGTGGGGGTTAAACAAGATCTCTAAAGTACCCTTCCAGAGTGAAAACTGATAGAAATTTATCTATGATCTCCTAAATTTATGGGTAAGGAAACTGAGGCTCAGAGAGATGTGACTTGCAGAAGGATTTGAAACCTTTGATTTTATATGCAGCAATCAGGAGAGCTGAGTTCTAGCCCCATTTTTACCATTAGCTCACTATGTGACCTTGGACAAATCACTTCACCTCAGTGAAAAGGCCACACTCAGTTCCTTTCTCCACCAAATTCTATGCCAGGGACAGGATTTCATTCACAGGAAAGAATCTCCCTGTTTACCAGCCAGGATTGTTGCTTTCAGAGAGGGGGGAAAAAAACAATAACACTTGTCCTTGTGTTTATAGCAACTTTCAGTATATCAATAAGTACAACAGTGATTAATGAGTTTTCCCTGTAAAAGAGGCTTGCAGGCCCTGAGCCTGACTTATTCCCTGCTTTCAGGAATCTTGCAGAGCTTTCTATGCAAAGTTCCACACAGCACATCTGCACGTGCCAAGGCATGAGCTAGAGCTGCTGACATTCTGAGCTCCCATTTACTCCTTCCATTCTCAGTTTTTCTGTTAGCACTATCTGTGGGATGAGGTAGAAGTGCAGATGAATTTTGGAAACACATTAAGAAGCAATTATGGACTTCTTGCCTTTGGAAACAGGCTCCTTCTCTCTCTTGGGCCTCAATAATTAGCATAAAGGCAACGGTCAGGAGGAGTTAACAAAATGCTATCCATCTGGATCTGATTTCCAGAGCTGCTAGATAGCTGTGACCAGAGTGTAAGGTCCATTCATAAATTTTCCTCCTGGTGCCGCCTGCCTGGGCTTGGACCGATGACTGTAATCAGCCTGTCATTACTGGAGAACAGATGGGCATTGGGTCCAATTCCACTCACTCAGCACAACTTCCTTGCTTGGCTTAACTTTTGCCTCTACCCTTTCAAACCAAGTTTTGCACATTTTTCTCAAACTCCATGAAGATGTGCACATCTGCTTGCCATCTTGCTTTGGCTCCTGTTGCTGCCTGAGTCAGCAGAATATGCCCATTTCCCCATTATCCAAGGACTGCCTATCTTTTGAGTTATCCAGGCACTTGGCCATTTGTTTTTCTCTTCTCCTGCTCTAGTCCTTGGGGCTCTTCCTTGTGCATAGTAGTGCTCTCTACAAGAGCTAACCCTAGCAAGAGAACAACCCAAACTGTTCTGTTCTGCTCCTTCCTTGGGTTTGATGGAGAGGATGTTGGACATCTTAAATGCAGTGGCATTTGGAGGAAAGTGGGAGTAATTGTTATTGCAGAAAACATAGAGGGAATACCTAGGATTGTGAGTTCATGTTTGGAGTTCTTAAGAACCTTGGAAGTAGCCAGGGTCTTGGAAGCTCTTGATCTTGGATACTGCTCAATTACAGGATAAGAACACATTTCAGCAATTCTCAGACTTTGAAGGAAACTTGTAGCCCATCTATTCTAACCTTAACCCAAATACAAAATTCCTTCTATAGTGTCCCCAGCAAGTGGTCATTCAGCTTTCACTTCAAAACCTCCAGGGACAGGGAATATACTATGTCCAAGGGAACCCATTTCACTTGTGTACAGTCCCAGTTGGCAAACCCAAAGCTGTCCCTCTACAGCTTCTCCACATCAGCTACAATATCTACCATAATACTGTATACATAGTAAGGACTCACAAAATGCCTGTTGGAAGAATGGATTTGACTCTGTGAAATGTGAATTAGAAACTAGCTGAACCCTTAACGAGTGCGCATTTTCTTGGCTATACCTGAGACAACAAATGAGGCAACATATGCATAGCATTTTGGATATCTTAATGCACTATAGAAATGCTAGTTGTCATTATTATTGTGTGTAGCACTATATACATAACTGTGTTTGTATACACATATACAAAAGGCATCCAGAAGCTCTAAGACTCTGAGAACAATGTATATATGTATATACATGTATGTTTATATATATACATATATATACACACACAAATACAAATATATGTAACTCTAAAGTTTATAAAATACACTACATAATAAAGAACTGACACCATACCAAACTACAAGGAGTTTTCTGTCTAGGAGGAACACATTCAACAGAAAGATATGCAAGTCCATAAAGTTCCAAAGTAAGTTAAGGGTACAGATGATGATAAGTCACATTTATATACAACACTTGAAGGCCTACGAAGTACTTTCCTAAAAATAAGGGTGTTGCAGTATTCTGGAGGAATGGAGGCTCAGAGAAGCTCATTGATTTCCCCTGGTTCACACAGCTAGTAAGTATCAGAGCCAGGATTCAAATGTAGCCCTCCCCTGACTCCAGGTCCCACATTATTTCCATTATACCACATTGTATCAAGCATCTAGTTGGGGGTGGGGACAGTTTAGAGACTAGTTGGACTTAAAGAAAGAAAGATTCCTGAAGAATGATGGTCCTTAAACTATGAGCTAAATAAGGGGGGGGGGGGGGAGAGCACAAATCAGTGAATTATGAAAGGGAGGCTTTTCTAGGGATTTGGAATAGTCTGTGAGGGAAAAACAAACAAAACTGGAAGCAGGACTATGTCTTATGTTCAGGTGCCTCCATTTTCCTCCATCTAGATAGTGTGTCTAACAAATACATCCTAGCTCTGACATTTATTAGCTGTGTGAACTTGGACAAGTTATTTAACCTCATTTTCCATTAAACCTCAGTTTCCTCTTCTGGTAATAAGGATAAAAATGCTTTTGCTACCCAATTTACATGGTTGTTGTGGGAGGAAGTGTTATAATATAAATGTGAATTATTATTAGGACTGGTAAGAAAAAAGTGATTCTTACCTGAAACCAAAAAGAAAGTTGATGCCCCAAAGGAACAGAAGAATAAAGAATAAATAGGTTGGGTAATAGAAATTCTCTGATTAGTCCCTATGTGGATATTTCCTCTGGATTATTAAAAAGTAAAATCCCACAAAGTGAAGAAGATTCAGGATATTACTAAGAATTCCCTTCCCCTAGGATGACCATAATTTGGGGGATGGCTAAACAAGTTGTGGCATATGATTGTGATGGAATACTACTGTGCTATAAGAAATAATGAGTTGAATGGTTTCAGAAACACCTGAAAGACTTACATGAAATGATGCAAAGTGAAGTGAGCAGAACCAGGAGAACATTGTACACAGTAACAGCAATATTGTAATCAACTGATTCTGATCAATACAATGATCTAAGACTGTTAAGGAGGGCTTATGATGAAAAATACTATCCACCTCCAGAGAAGTGGAGTCTAAATGCAGATTTAAGCATAATTTTTTTTACTTTATTTTTCTTCGTTTGGTTTTGGGGGTTTTTTTTTTGCAACTTGGTTAATATGGAAATATGTTTTGCATGATTTTATATGTATAATTGGTATCACATTTATTGGTTTCTTAATGAATGGGAGAGGGATAAAAGGGAAGAAAAGAATTTGGAACTGATTTTTTTTAAAGGAATGTTTAAAATAAATAAATATTATTTAATTTTTTTTTTAATTTAAGAATTTCCTTCCCCTGCCCATTCCTCTCCTGTTAGTCCTAGCAATGAGGGGTGGGGATAGATTAAAATTCCTTTTACTCTAAACTAACAAAATGATATAGGGACAGACTCTTAAAGGACAGTCTTGGAACCAGGAGAGTGGGATGGGACTGGAAGTTATTAAAAGCCCAGGTGAACCACCTAGGGGAATGAAATAGAAAATGATCTGTCTGCCACTGGCCTTTTATAGATCAGAGACAGCAAATGGCACGTTGTCTGCTTACTTCAAGCCATAATGAAGATGGAGAGCAAAGCCTTCCTGTCATCTCTGGGAGTCAGGACAAAACTAATGAGGAAGGGGCAGGAGGAAATGTCACAGTATCACCCTGGGGTTCAGTTGTTGAGGCCTGCTTTCACCAGAGGAAGTTCACCAAGCCATAGACAGCTGTTTGGGCTTCTGGGAAAGAGAAGCAGCTTGGACAGACTTAAGTTCAGACCCTCTTCTGTGACCCATCAGATGTCCAGATCCCTTAGCATGATATTCTGAATTGTTCAGAAGAAAAAAATAGATTGCTTCTCTATCTAGCACTGCATCCTGTAGTGTTTAAGTTAAATAGGCTTGGGTTTCTCTCTAGGATGGAGATTATGGCTTCTTTCCCATAATAACAACAGCAATAATAGCCAGCATTTATATAGTGCCTTAAGATTTACAAAATGCTTTGCAAATGTTATCTCATTTTATCTTCCCAACAACCCTGGGAGGTAGGTGCTATTATTATCCACACTTTACAGAAAAAGAAATTGTGGCAGGCAGGGGTTAAGGGATTTGCCCACTGTCCCACAGCTAGGAAGTATTTGAACTCAAGTCTTCCTGACTTCAGTTAGCATTTTATTGACTATACCAACTAGCTGTCTCTAGTAAAGAAGGCTACTGAGGTATTGTCCCCAAACTGGGTGAAACCTCCTCTGAACATGCCAGGGCACCAGCCAGATGCCAGGCAATGGGGACAACTTCCAAGAATTCAAATTGCTGCTTCCCCCTTTCTGTAAGAAAAGTTTTCTCCGAGGACACCAAGAAATTGTCCTGCTGCTAACAGGCAAACACAGAACTTGTTTAGACCATAATAAAAAAAGTTTAGAAAATAAGATCATCTACTTTGATCCTCTCATTTCCCATAGGTAGAACAGTGAACCAGAAACAGTCACCAAGTCAGGCTGGGCATGGTTCCACCTATGGTGGAGTCCTGCAATTTGTTCAGACTATCTGTAAGAAGTTTAAAAAAAAAAACGACCTTGACCTTACCCTCCAGGGAAAAGGAGTAGCCCTAGCCTTCACTCTTCTAACTCCCTCCTCCCCTGTATCAGATTGGAGGTCATGACAACACCCTTGAAAACAAAAAACAAAAAACACTTAAAGTTTTCACACAGTTCCCTTCTGCCAGATTCCTTAAATGAGGAGGCTACACCTAGTTGCTTTAATGGCATCCCATCTTTCAAAAGCCACATTATTGCTATTCCTGCCACCTTCTCCTGACTTTCAATTTTTGATCCTGAAACCTTTGTCAGGCAACTTAATACCTAACAAGGTGTGTGAGGCCCTCAGAATGACATTTGCAACTGGAAATTGTTTGAACAGAAGCCAGGCAGTAGAAATGGAAATAGACTTTTACTGTGATTGAATTCATTAGTGACACATTCTCTGATTGCTTTGTATTTTTTTTTTTAACATTCTGCTTTCAAAGTTACTGTTTGAGATGCTAAGATGTTTTATCCTGCACCATGGAACTGTTTTAGAGTTGTTTTTTTCCCCACCCTTTTAAAAAGCAAAAAACAACAAGTCCTGTGTTGTGTTATCTCTGCCTCAAGTGGAATGGACAGAAAGCTGCAGAGATATTGACAAATTAAATTACCTGGTTGCTTATGGGTCTCCAGGGTTTCCCGGACTGTCACTTTCCCAGCCTGATCAGCCTCCCTGGAAAATACCTCAGGGTTCTGAGTCATTTTTGTTGGCAAAAGCTGTGCCTCGGGGTGGTCCATTAAGCCTTTGTTGGAGGGACTCACACAGGCCACTCCAGAAATCATTCAGCAAATATTTACACAATGCCATACCCCAAGTAAATAGGCCGGCTATAGAAGGGGATTGATCACCCCACTTGCCTTGTGCAAACACATTCCTTTATTCCTCTGATTCGAGAACTCACAATAAATACAAATAAGAAGGAAAGAAAGAAAGAAAAAGTCTTGCCAGAGAGAGATTGTTGTGTCCTGCCCAGAGTGCTAATATCAGCATCGAGAAAATAAGCAGAGTTGGTTAAGAGACTTGATAACCAGGCAGCACAAATCATAAATAGTGTTTCTTTGTGGCACTGAAATAAAGAGAATGATTCTTTGTTGTTTCTAAGTGAAGAAAATGGGTTATTGTTCAATAAACTTGGCTGTAACTTTCTGGATATTAAATGTTCTTCCTGATCCTACTGGCCTTTGGACTGCTTTGCTCCCCCATTCCCCCAAGAAAGAAATCTGACAGCAGGGGAGCCTCAGTTTTTTCAAGGGATAATCTATCATCCAGTTGGTGGATTATTCAGGTTCTCTGCCTCTTTCTGTGTCTTCAGCCTCCTTCGAGGGAAGAAGAGAATAGAAAAAGATACAAAATTCAAATCCGTCCATCTTGCTTTTTTTAGCAGTTCAATTCTGAGCAACAGTTGAGGTCTATGAGGCAAGAAGGGTCCTTAGTGAGCATCCAGACCAAACCCTCTTATTTTACAGACAAGGAGGCAACAGCCAAGGAACTGAAATGATTCCCCCTAGATCACACGGCAAATTAGTGACAGATCTGTTCCTCACAGCCAGGTTTCCTGATTTGCTGTCCTATGCTCTTTGAACAAGACAGTGCTGTAGAGAAAGTAGTTTGACCTAAATAGCTCAAATGTGCTCATCTGTGGAACACAAATGTCCATGTTCCATCCAACCACCCCCTCCTTGCCTCTTACAAATAATCAAGAGGAGATTGTACCTTGTTGTTTTTGCTGAATATTTCCTGAGTAGCTCCGGTGCTATATGAAAGATACATGTGTCATGATACCTTCCTTCATGGGACTGATATTCTAAGATGTAAAGATATATATATACAGCACACAGGAACATTTATACATATATAAACACCACACACACACACACACACACACACATCTATGTCCATGGTTTGTGGAATTGGAGAAATAACTGGCTTTCTGAGGGTTACCTGGTTTGGAGTAATACGAATCCCAGAGGAACTATATCAAGGTAACTTTTCCAAAGCTCAGGTGAAATTGGTCGGAAAACTTGAGTGAAGCTTTCCCTGTTTATACTCTCAGAGGCCTGTAATAGCCAAGCCATCTCAAGAAATACCCACATGGTAACCCATGGGCATCTAGGATAGAGCACCAGACCTAGAGTCAGGACGACTCATCTTCATGATTTTAAGTCTGGCTTCAGACACTTTTTAGTTACACCCTGGGCAAATCAGTTAACCCTGTTTGCCTTAGTTTCCTCATCTGGTGAAGGAAATGGAGTCACAAAGAGTTAGACACAATTGAAAATGACTCAACAACAACAAATCCATGGGGGGGGGGGGGGGGGGGGGGGAGGAGGAGGAGGAGTTTGGTAGCTACCATAGTTAAGTAGCCTCAGTCACAATTAGGACCAGAGAGAAACAGTGGGGATACAAAGAAACCAAGTAGATGAGCATCCTGCTCTCATACAAATAACCTCCAAAAGTTTATGATTATAAAATTTTAGAGTCATAAAAGGACCTTAGAGGTCAGAAATCAGAAAACTGAGATGCAGGAAAGGAAACTGACTTTTTAGCATCTAGACTGGTGGAGATGTCCCTTATCATGTGGCCTTTGTCAAGAAAGTCACGACCCTCACATCCGAAGACCCACTCTTTAGGGCCTGCAAAATAAATGGAAAACAGAGCATGTCAAGATGCATCAAGACAGTGCCGAGAGCCCAGACCACAGTGTTACCTCTTGGTAGAATTGACCCTTGACAATTCTGAAGTAGGTCGATTTGCAGTCTCCCTTTGAAGCACCTTCTTGCTTTCTATGCCTTCCATTCCCAATTCCCCCAAACCTTGGCTCTGGCCTTTTCAAATACCTCTTCCAATATCCTTCACTTTCAGTATTGAAACCTATTCACTTTCAAATTCTTTCATAGGTATATAGTTACTCCACTTTTAAAGGATCATAGAATTTTCAAACCATGCTTCTTGCTAC
>NW_027187419.1:39821619-39871207 GCF_028583685.1 Petaurus breviceps papuanus | reverse complement strand
TCCACTTTTAAAGGATCATAGAATTTTCAAACCATGCTTCTTGCTACCTATGTGACCTTGGGCATGCCAATTAATTTATTTGGCTTAATTTATGTGGGCCTCAGTTTCCTCATCTGTAACATGAAGAGAACCTCTAAATTCCCTTCTGGTTTTAAATCTGTTTGGATCTGGGAGGAATTGTAGAGATCACCTAGTTCATTCTCTCACTTTTCAGATGAAGAAACTGAGTTCTGCTGAGTTGACTTGCCCAAGGTCACAACCACTAATGAATAGCAGACCGGAGATTGATCTACCCACTTTCTCCACAAGGCATCCCTGCTGTGAGGTTCTGCAACCAAATTATATAATTATATTTGCTCTCTATCAGAAACTGCTTCATTGTTTTTGATAGCAATATGAAAAAACCTAACTCATTCAGAATGACTGGGGGAAAGCTCATATTGTAGAATATTTACATTCCTTGCCTACATGAACACTTCTTGGAAAATAGATGAACTAAGTAAGCTTTGCTTAGTAGAGTGCCAGAGGGGACCAGTTCTCGTGAATAGATAAGAACAATCTGTAATTAGCATATCAATTATATCTAAATAAATGGATAGCTCCAAAATTCTTGAGGGTGCTTGAAAAGTGTGCTCTTTTAGTAGGAAAAAAATCGTCATCCCCCCCATCCTGTTTTTACTGTTTATTTGATTAGCTCATTCACCAATTCTTCAGCAGAGGTGCAAAAGTCACTGTCAGCCCCTTTTTGAACTAAAGTATCACAAATTCTGAATTGCTGTAGAAGAAATTCATAAGATCTCCTTGTTCTTTTACCTATATTTCTGTACCAATCTTCTGTCTTTATTTGGTAATGTGAATCTCCTCAATTTATTGGTTCATGAAGGGACTGTGTCCAGCTAATTATCTGTGCAATGTCTAAGATCAACCCAAGTGTAATAGATGTGATGATGAAAAAATTGCTAAATGAGACAAGATTCTAATGACCCCAGCAGCGACCCACAACCTCAAAAGGAATGGAGTGGGGGGGGGGGGGGGGGGGAGGAATATCCAACTCAACTTGCCCTAAACAGCTTCAGTATTAATGGAAATTTTAATGAAAAACTAAGCCCTGATTAGGTTGCAGTGCAGAATTCCCACAACACACTGAGCCTGGTTAATTTCCCCAGTGCCAGGGGCGTGTGCATGCACACACACATACCAAGTGACATTTGCATAGTGTCAGGGAGGCAAATTCCCTGGCTCCCCAGACCAGGAACCCTGGCAGAACCCTTTTCCCATGCCCAGCCTGACACTTTGCCTTTTACAGAAGGGGGTGAAGGGACACAGAAAGAAGGGGACTCTCTTCCTTCAATCTAGGGACAGCCGTGAAATGGAAAAAACACCGGAGTTGTATGCAGTTTCCAGATTCGAGCGCTGGCATTGTCACTGACTATATCTGTGTGGCATGGGACATCTTTCTTGGTCTCAGCTTCCTCATCGTAAAATGAAGTGATTGGGCTTCAATCAAGGGTGCTTAACCTGGAGTCTATGAAACTTTTTTTTAATATTTTGATAATTATATTTCAATATAAATGGTTTCCTTTGCAATCCTATGTAGTTTGAACATTTATAAACATTCTTCTGAGAAGGGGTCCATAGGTTTCAACTGACTGATAATTGGGGGCCAGAAAACAAAAAAACGTTAAGACTCCCTTGGACTAAATGATCTCTAAGGTTCATTTCAGCTTTAAAACTATGGTCTTATAAATCTAAGCCCTGGCTCTAGAAAAGCTGGTCCTTCCCTCCCTCCTCCAGTATCTTTTCTTGCTCTGAGGTCTGAAGGAAATCTAGGGAGATCTAGACAAAACACTGGAATGCCCTCATCTGCTTTTGGCCATTCAAATATTAGAAAAACCCAAGGCCCTCCCTCCTAGATGATATCATTCCTCATTTCATTGTCTTAGTTGCTTCCACTCTAATCCATGGGGAAAGGGCAGTCCCTGACACTTCCTGGGGGTGCTGTGTAAGCATCAGTCAGCTGCTACTCACCAAGCTTCCCTAGAAGCAACACATGTGCTCCCAAAAGACAATGTAATTGTAACAAGCATATCCATCCTTGCCTCACAGAGAAAAACCGGCAACTTCCTCCCCAGGGAGAGAACCAGGAGGTGTATGAGAGAAAAAGCCTGTGTCTCAGTGGCATTAAAACAAACCAGCTGTGTTAGGGCCTCTTTCCCCCAGGGGCCATCCCCCTGTCCTGATAACTCACCCAGAGATGGGCCCAACTCTTGACATTTTTTTCTTTTCAGTGTACTATCAAGAATCTGCTCTTTTTCTGGTTTTTCATAGAACTATACAAGTATCAGGAAACCTAGAAATCATTTAATCCAACCCCCAATTTCACACACGAGGGAAATAAGGCTCAGAGAGGTTGAGGGATTTGTCTAAATTCACACAGCTGGTAAACAGAAGAACTGTTCCCACAAAGAAGTGGGGAGACCAAAAAACTAGGAATAAGAAATGGCTCTCTCATTCTCAAAAGGCAGTAGGATTCAAATAGAGAAAGAACCAGAATTGGAATCATATCTTGGTTGAACTTCCAACCTTGATATTTATTGACTGACCCTGAGCAAGTCCCTTAACCTCTCAATGCTCCAGTTTCCTCATCTGTAAAATGTGAGGGATACCGCTATGCCTGACATCCCATCTCCTCCCTCTGTGATGAGGCCTTTCCTTATTTTTCCCCGTTGTTAGTACTGCTCACACCCCATTACTTGTATTTGTATTTACTTACCAGAGTATTTGTCCTCACTCCTTCCATCCACCACCATTGAGGAGGGCTCCTTGAAGGTAGGGGCCCAAGTCAGTTTATGTCTCTATACCCCCAGTGGCCATATAAGCTCCTTGATGGTCAAATGGGGACAATAATACTTTCCATACTTACCTCATATGACTCTTGTAGGGAAAGTATTTCATAACCTTAAAGCACTGTATAAAGGCAAACTGCTATTATTCTGAGCTACAAAAAATGAGATTTGCTATTATTATTTGTAACTTAGGCTGTACAGACTTGGGGTTGGAGTTGGGGAGGGAGTGAAGAGAAATAACTTGGAAGTCAAATTAACCCTATACTTGCGAAGTCAAAGAAGTGGGAGCAGAGAATCCACTTCAGGGTGAGGTAATAAACTGGGTCATTTCCTACTTTTCTCAGCTCTGTGCTCTTCTCTACTTATCTCAAACAGGGGCTCAGCTTTGAAGTTATAGATGGAGTTTCCCCATGCCTCTAATGTTCTCCAATGTATTTATATTCTCTCTGATAATCAATCAGGAGATTTCCCAAAGATAAATGCTTGTTGGTCACTTACCCCCACTCTGTTGATGGTATCTTCATCACAGATATGTGTGTTCCTTTTGATCTGTCTCCAATGGAAGATGGCCAAGGGTCTCTTCTTCCTCTACAGCCTATGAATGGAATACCAGGGGACCAAGAAACTACATACAGATTTAAGGCTACAAATCTGAGAACAGCTTTTCCCTCTCAGACTCAGGAAGTAGGGAATCCTTAGTGGAAAACCAAAAAAAATTCATTATCTTCTCAAGTAGTCTCTCTTGTCTCTATTTCTCTTACATTCCGTATACCAGCTGCTAGGCAGCACTGTGGATAAAGTGCAGAACCTGGAATCAGGAAGATCCCAGTTCAGATCTGACTTTAAACTAGCTCTGTGACCTTGAGTCACTTAAACTGTCTGCCTCAGTTTCCCCATCTATAAAATGGGGATCATAATAGCACCTACCTTCCAGGGTTGTTGTGAAGATCAGATATCTGTAAGAGTTTTTAGCACACTGCCCAGCACATAGTAGGTGATTAATAAATGTTCGTTCCCTTGTCCTTCTGTTTCTTCTCTTTTTTTTTTCCTACACTCCCTCCCCACTGCCTACCCTCCTATTTCCTGGCCTGAGGTGCTATGCTAAAGGAAGAGTACATTTCCCAAGAAGATGTTGGATTCTCAGTCTTGCAAATTGAACCAGAGTTTCAAGGAAGCCCTCATTCACGCAGTCCATCACCTAGAACCCCATCCAAAACTGCAGCCACTTGGCCATCAATCACAGAACACTGTAACTATCACCATCCATCTAACCCTCTGGTTTAGACTAGGCTGAGAATAAGGGCTGAGGAAAGTCAACCAAGTAGACAAAGACTCTCTTGCTGAAAGGGGCCCCATAAATATAGACAAGCCACCTGCAAAAGGAGCCCCTAGATATTGGTTCTTCTGTGACCATGCCCCCCATCAGTCATCTCCCCCAAGATGTCCAATGGTTGGGGCAGAACATGGGGTCTTAGGATCTCTGAGCTCCAGTTTACCTCACATACCCCTCCTGCTGCAAATGGCCAGCAAGATGTTACTCATGTCATGTGGCAATGGTGCATTCTTCGCCCCCCCCGCCCCATGATAGACTTTTTCAGCCCAAACAACTTTTATGAGGGACCCACAAGAGACATGATGCTTTGCCAGGTGTCATTTATCCTAAAAGATGGAGTCTCTGTTCTCTGGCCCTTACTAGCTGTGTGACCCTGGGCAAGTCACTTCACCTTGTTTGCCTCAATTTCCTCATCTGTAAAATGAGCTGGAAAAGGAAATGGCAAACAGCTCTAATATCTTTTCCAAGAAAACCCTAAATGGGGTCACAGAGAGTCAGGCATGACTCAAATGATTGAACAACAGCAACTTCTGTGGAGTTTCTCTCCTAATAAAGAAGACAACATCCCGAATGTCCCACTGCTTAGGAAGCAGTCAGAGCTATGAGCTTTATCCACACATGCACACACCCATTGTTTTGGGGGTTTGGGACTTTGGGATGTTTTTTTCACTATTTCACATTCTAGGAAATGTGAAAAGCTTCTGCCAATACACATGGGGATGGGTGGTTAGTTTGTATAAAAACATCTCTCTTTTCTACCTTTCTTCTTATCTTTACTCTTCCAGTCTCCAGCTGTTCCATTTCAAGGCCAAGGACATTCTTGGGCACCCTTAGGTTGCTGGTCAAATTTCTGCTCCCTCACCACTCCTTCACACCTCACCTATTCCATTAGCAAGCAGTCTAGGAAACCAAACCCCATCCTTTGTGGAAGCAGCCAGGCAGTTCAGTGGTTAGGGCATAGGGCTTGAAATCAAGAAGACCTGAGCTCAAATCCTACCTCACACTTCTTGGCAAGTCACTTAACCATTTTAGTGTCTTCCTCTATAATAATGGTACCTATCTTCAAGGATTGTTGGAAGGTTCAGGTGAGATCATATTTGTAAAGCATTTTGCAAACCTTAAAGCACTATATAAATTCTGGTTATTATATTAAAATAATCATTATTATTCAGCCTTTACTTACCAAGCCTCATCATTCTTAGGCTTCACTCACTCAGCGCCAAAGGGAACTACAGAACCATCTCAGTTCATTCCTTAGGCTAGGTCACTAAGTCAACCTAATTTCATCTAGGGCAGGTCTTGGAAGACTAACTTCATTTCCTTGTTTTGATAAGCCAGGCAAATGCTGTGTAGACAACAGTACATTGAGATTTCTGCAAAGCATTTAATGTCTCTCATGCTGCCTTTATGGACAAGCTTGAACTACTGTGGTATCAAACACATAGAAATGGGGACCACTAAACATAACAAAACACATGACAGAAAATCACAAATTAACATTATCTATGCTTCATTGTATTTTTTTAAATTTATTTTGTCAAATATTTCCCAATTACATTTAATTCTGCTTCCCACTAGGCCAACAGAGTACATGTTGGACGCTGCTGGGCTAGATGACAGATGGCATAGTTAGGTGGATTCAGGATTGTGGAATGAATAGTGTCACAAAGAGTCAGATACAGAAGAAACAACTGAACAATAGCAACTATAGGTAGAAAGCCAGACTCTGCACCAGGAAGACCTGAGTTCAAATTCAGACACTAATTGGGTGATCCCAGGGTAAATCACTTACCCCTCTTTCAACCTCAGTTTCCTCATCTATAAAATGGGGACAATGATAGCCTCTATATAACAGGATTTTTGGGAGGATTAAATCAAATGCTATTTGATTTGAAAACTTTAATGCACTATGTAAATGTTAAATATTTTTATTATATCAAGACCCAAAAAGTAAACTCCAATAGAAAAATGTCGACTTGTAATTTTCTGGTAGAGGGATTCCAAGGATCAGTCCTTGGGCCTGTGATGTTAGCAATTTTTTTCAATGACTTGAACATTCATAGGATAAATTTAGAGCTAGAAAGGCCCTTAGAGACCATCAAGTCCAATTCCCTTATTTTACATATGAGGAAACTGAGGCAAAAAGAGTCATCAATATAATGACTAGCCCAAGGTCACATAGGTAGAAAGTAAGAGAGCTGGGATTTGAACCTAGATCCTTTGACCCCAAAAATAGCACTTTTTGCACTATATCAAACTGAAAGGTGTTTTTGATGGTCTAAACAGGTGGCTCACTGGTTATCTGTGTAGCATCCACAGGATGCTTTTAACCCCATAGTGGTTTCCACAGCATGTTTTTATATTGCCTTCTCACATTGCCTAACAGATGTTAGCTAAATTGACAAAAAAAACCCTAACATATAATTAGGCAGGCAAATCTGCTGCTTTTTGTGGGGAAAAAAAACTCATAAAATAACCTTACAACCTTATAGAATGCATGCCAAAGCAAAACAGTTGGAATTTTTTTGATAGTCTGCTATTTGGAATTACATACACCATTGCTCTCCACTGTAATAACAATGATACAGGTTTGCATTTGTATAACCTATTTAAAATTTATGAAGCCCTTTTGCATCCATTTGATCTTCATAATAACCATATGAGGGAAATACAATAGGGAGGTTAATTATTATGCCCATTTTCCAGAAGAGAGATATGATGCTCAGAAGTTCAGTGACTTGCACAAGATCACACAGGCGGTAAGAAGTAAAAATGTAGACTTCAAAATGGGTTTCTTGCCTTCAAGTCTAGTGTCCTGGCTACAAGAATGAGTTGGCTAATCAAGAATAGACTATGTGTAAGAAGGGAAATCATCCTAATGAAAAGGGAAATCATCTCTTAAGTTAGTAAGAATAACAATAAACATTCACATTTCTACAGCACTTCAAGGTTTACAAAAACCTGTGCTCTCAACAACCTGGTAGTACAAATATCATCCCCCTTTTACAGATGAAGACATTGATTGAAGCTTAGAGGGATTAGGAGCTGTAGTAATGTTAGTGAATGTCTTTTCAAGGAAAGTATAGACCAATGACTAGAAAGGTCAAATGAAACCTAAGATCACTGGCATCCCTGAACCTCCATATCCAGCCTCTGATGGTCTTTGGAATTTCACTGGTGCTTCTGTGGAACACTCCACAGCACAGGCTCAGACCCTCCCTCTTTCTTTGAGGCTACCTACAGGTCATCAAATGATACCTTTTCCTTGAGGGACAAAGGAATAAGCAGAAGTAAAGGAGAACACAATTAAGAGAATCTAGGGCACTAATCTTGGTGCTGCTTCTGACTGGCATTTTTAAGGAAGATAAGACTTTGCACTTTTCAGATCCTCAGTTTCCCCATGAATCTCTATTTTTTTCCTGTAACTGACATGGTACACCCATTTGGCAGTAAAAAAAAAGCAGAGTAGGACCAATTCTACTAAGAAGACTGAGTAGATGCCTAGGGATGGCAGGACGCCAGGCAGAGTTTTCAGGGAGCTTAAGCCACTGCTATTCCCTTTCCCAAAACGTTCCCCCGAAAGTACAGCTCCCCCCACAAGCCGTTTGCCCAATTGACCTTTAGGGAAGTCTCACCTCAACAGCATCCCCTCTTCTTCATAGAGGGATTCTGAAGTCCCTTCATTCCTCTTGGACTTGATTTCTCCAGCACAGATATTTCAGTAGATTCCTATATGAAAAAGTAAATATTAAGCAACCAGGATTGTGAGATGACTGAAACAAGACCATATGAGGATAGCTCAAGGAAATGAGGTAGTTAACATGAAAAAGAGAAGAATTAAGGATAAGAATGAATAAATGAATGAAAAAGCATTTAGTAAACACTTATTACTTCCAAAAGTTGTGCTAAGCACTGAAGATGTAAATAGAAGAAACAAGACAGTTCCTACTCTCAAAGAGTTCATACTCTCTAATTGAGGAAAAGAATGTTTAGCCATAGGGCCTAGGGAAAGACCCAGAACTCCTAAGGATTCAGCGCCAAGGCAGATGGCCAGGTGCTAAGGTCCACTGATTATGTCAATAGGTCAGACCATAGTGCCACGGGTCTTCAGGGGATAGAGGAAGGCTAGAATAGTAAGACCCAGGGGATCTTAGGCTGCAAGATGAGGGCAGATGGTAAAGCCGGAGTTGGTGACCCCTGTCTAACCTAAACCCTCTGAGGAGTCACACAGCCTGGATGGACTCTGGGAAACCTAAACCACTGTTGAGGTTTTTCCCCCATTCTTTATTTGTATCTCCAACATCTAGCACAGTGCTTTATACATTGAGAGTACCTAATAAAGTCACCAGATTGGATTGGATTGGATTGGATTGCCCTCGAGGGCAAAACTGGGAGCAATGAATGCATATAAGTCACTAAGGCAAATCTTAGTTGAAGATAAAAGAGAAATGCTTCCTAACTACTAGAACTATCTAAATGACAAATGGGCAGAGGTCTCCAAGGAGAGTCTGGAGACTCCTTATCTGGAATATTGCAGAATGGATTCTTACTCAGGTACATGTTGGACTAGATGGCCTCTGCCATGCCTTCCAACTCTGAGATTCTGTGATTCTAGAAATGGAAAAACAAACCTGAATCTGACATGTGCCAAGCTAAAATCTTTTAAGGAAAGGCAGCATCTAAGTCAATCCCTTAGAGTTAAATATTCTCCTCTATGTCCTTGCAGGCAAAAGAAGGAATTTGGTTTTCTAAAAGGAGGTTCAGAGGAGAGCAATTAGCCAGCTAATTGGCCATCCTAAATGGTTTCCTTTGGGGGCCTTGGTAGATAGCCTGCTGGCTTATTCTCTCTGGGAGAGAAGGCTTGTTTTTGACCAGGGGTCAGCCTCACTAACCAGGTACCTAAAATTGAGGCTGTCACTTTGGACAACTTCACAGATCCAAAGATCAGGCTAGGCAAAGTAGCAAAACCAATTAATGATTTCTTCATTAGTCTTCCAAAATATGCATGAGGAATCATAGTCACATAAAGGGGGCTTATTCATATAAGAGGTGCTCATGCTCCTGGGTAATCCAAATCCCTTAATATAAAATAAATGGGGCCCTGTCCAGGAAAGGGAAAAGGAAGAAAGACCCCAGCCCAGAGGGGACAGGAAGGAGGTTCTGTCGATACAAGTGCCTGGAGAGAAATAGTCCTAACAAGATTTAAATTCCTTTCTGCAAAACTTGCCAGTTAGTAATTAAAGTCTATATAGGAATGTCAGGCTGGTGAGGTATAAAAGATCAATAGGTTAAATACTTTATGTTGCTTAATCAGATACTTAGCACAAATCAGACATTACCTTAAGGCGGGTATTAGGCTAAAGGGAAACAGGTGTTGACCCTGCCTCATAGAGATGCCAGCAGATCAGGAAAATTAGTCCTTGAGTCACCTCCAGTGGTAAGAAGCCTGGGATCACATATATCATGAGTACTTTTTTCTGCCCTGTTTGGGCTCCTTGGCATCCCTTTCTGGTAGGTCTTCTAGTTCCACCTGGAGCCCCTGCCTGGGCTTCTAATCACTGAGGGTTCACCATAAGTACTCCTACTCCCCAGCCATATTGATACCCTTCTTTCTATCTCTCGATATGACTTTCCTGAATAAAATACCCCTCTCTGGCCCCCTCTCCCCTATATGGGTGGTGTCTTGTCCTATTAGAATATAAGCCATGATGACAAGGACTTTCTGGCTTTTTTATTCATTTCTCCAGCACTTAGTGCAGTACCTGGCACATTCATTGTTCACTCATTTTTCAGTCATGTCAGACTCTTTGTGAGGTCATTTGGGGTTTTCTTGGCAAAGATACTAGAATGGTTTGCCATTTCCTTCTCCAGCTCATTTTATAGATGATAAAACAGAGACAAACGAGGTTAACTGACTTGCCCAGGGTCACACAGCTAGTAAGTATCTGAGGTCAGATTTGAATATAAGAAGAGGAGTCTTACTGACTCCAGGCCCAGCACTCTATCCACTGTGCTACCTAGCTGCCCACCTGTACCATAGTAAGCTCTTAATATTTTTTTTTCATTCATTCAATCCAGAAAGAACTTTAGAAGACTTCTCTTCCAAACTCTGCATTTTATAGATGTGGAAACTGAGGGCCAGAGAGGTTAAATTGCTTGTCCAAAGTTATGCATGTCATTTGAAGAGTAGTAGGGGTATCTGGCCACACTGGTGTCCTTGCTGATTTCTCAACAGTGTCTGAATGGTTTAGGATTATAGGGTTCCCCTATGAGCTGAAGTTTCCATGGTCTATACCAGAAGTTCCCAAATTCATTTGGCCTACCACTCCCCTTTTCAAAAAAAAATTATTCAGCACCCCTGGAAATCTACTTTCTTTAAACCTTTGAAGATTTTTTTTTAATTTGCATCATTTCAAAAAAAATTTTAATGATCCATCTTAAATTTAATAATTTATTATAAATTATTAAGTTTTTTCCTATATTAAAATTCTGATGACACAATATTGCATCATGTAACCATATAGTAGTATCTTATTGTAAACAAGTCATTACATGCACATATTCCTGCCAATATTTACTAGACTTCCCAACAATACACAACACACTCACCTGCCAACACTTGCTTGTTAAAACCTATCAGTAGACTTGACTACTGATCAGTTATAACTTGCATTTTGTATGTTTATCTGGAAAATAATGTAATCACCATGACTTTAACTCTGTTACACAATAGATGAAACATGTACAAATGATTTTTCAAGATTTTCTTCTTTTCTTTCCTTATGCTTCTACTATCCCCTTATTTTTATGCGCTATACCTCCAATTGCACCCAAGGCTACTACTGCCCCCCCCCCATCATTCCAGCCTACCCCAGAGGGTAGTATAACCCATGGTCTAGACTGTGAAAAATGGAGACTCTGGTTTTTCCAGTCCCTAAAGATGTATTTCCCTAAGAAAATGGAAAATTGAAGCAGTAACCTATCCATATAATCCTTTGCATCCCAGCTTTTTCAACTCCAAATTCAAACCACTAACTACTTCTATTATCTCCGGGTAAAAATCTTTTATGTTGCAATAGATATATAATTAATAATATAAAAATATTAATAGTATTAATTATAATTATATTAAATATAATTAATAATAATTTAGTAAATATAAATAATAAAAATAATAAATAAAAATATAATAAATAAATAATCGATTTATCCCTCTGACATGTTAAGCAGTGAAGTGTTACATCCCCATAGTAATTCACATTTATATAACTTATAAGACACTTTTCTTAACAAGAATGATTAATAATAATAACTAATATATAGTGCTTATATGTGAGATACTGTGATGAGCACTCTACAATTATTATTTCATTTGATTCTTACAAGCCTGGGAGGTAGATACTGTTATTATGCCCATTTTATAGATGAAGAAACTAAAGCAAATACAATTAAGTGACTTGACCCTGCAAGGTAGGTAGTACATAGATCAAGTTCTTTTTAAGGATGATGACAATGACTTGCAAAGAAATTAAGTGATTTTCCCAGAGTCACACAACTAAGATCACAGATTTAGGCATGTAAGGGATTTCAGAAATCACCTAACAACCCCTTCATTTTACAGATGAGGAAACTGAGACGTGAAGAAGTTAAATGGTTTGCCTAAGTTTGCCATGGTCAGAGTTAGGAGGGGGGGATTTGAGTCCAAGTTATCCTAATGCAAATCTAACTTTCTTCACTCTGCATCATTCTGCCTTTCACTAACAGCCAGGATGGGATTCTGACTTAGTACTCCTGACTCCTAGGTCTCCTGGGCTTTCTCCACTCTGCCATATTTCCTCTTTGCACCATATTACACTGTCCATCTCCTCTTTTTACTCTGGCCTTAGACATCCAGTCAAAGGCAAAGGATTATTCTTAATTATTTTATAAACTAATGGGATTGACACCATTTGTCTTGTTTTGTAGCTAACGAAATTGAGGCTCAGACCAGTCAAATGAAGTTAGCAATATGACTGAGTAAATCAGTAATAAATCCAGGATGAGAACCCAGGCAGCCTGATTCCCAGCCCACACCTCTTGGCAGGAGGCTCTGCTGGATAGGGTACAGCCTTAATAAGATGTCCTCCAGGCAGACTGGCACTCCTGGCTCAGAAATGACAATTATGTTTTGAAAATTGCAGATCCGCCCCCTCCACAAAGTGGCTTCAAGTCTGAAGAGTGATAACACAGTTGCTTCCTTCCCTTGGTAGGAAGTAAAACAACATGAAGAGGAGGGGGAATAGCTTTTGACTTGACAAGTGAAATGATTTTAACCTTCCAAATTCAATGGTTTGAGGGGAGGGCAGGAGAAGAGAGGCAGGCGTGAAAGCTTCAGCAAGTCAGAGTTTTCAGGGAAACAAAGAAGGCTTTTGTCAGAGGACGTGGCTGTGTAAACCCAACGTGAATTCAAGCAGTTACCACCTTGGCAGATCTCTGCCTTTGCAAGCTGGTGACCCAATTCTGAGAGATCCAGCTCATATTACTTTTCAGATAAAAGCAAGCAGAGGGAAAAGCTCGCCTGGATGAGACTTTGACACAAGGAAAAATTATCCTGACTAAAATGACTAATCCTCTTTCCCCCCCCTACCTTTCTCTCTCCCTTTCACAAATCTTTACTACAGCTGCCAAATCATCCGCCACCCATCCAAATAGGCAGACAGATGTGCTTCCGCCACCTGTCTACATGCAGGACTGTCTACATGCCCAGAGCAGGCAGCCTTTGTCCAGCCTGAGGTCTGGGAATACCTCTCAGTGCTGTCTCTTATTCTAAATTCAAATCCACCAGGGCCCTTCTTGTTTGGGTTTTTTTACTTTAAAAAGATAATGGGTGAGCATCTGCCACTGAGTGCTGGTCTGCCACCTGTCAGGACCACATCAGTGTCCAAGAAGAGGGGGAAAATAACACCTTTAAAGACATGAGGTTCCAAGAACCATTTAAAAAGATAAAAAAAAAAACTTACTGCAAATAGCCTAGAAGAGAAAGTAGAAAGGAGCTCTGAGCTCTATTTGGTTTGAGTCTACATGGACCTTGACCCCAAGGAGTATTGAGGTATCATAGCACCTGAGCTTCAGATAGAGTTCCTGCTGGCCAGCAGTGAGAAGGAAGAGCACTTGTGTTCTACCTATTGCCAGATAGGATGTGAGGGGCACATTTAACTGACAGAACCATAACTAGATAACAGGATTTTATTGCAAGGTGCCAATATTCCCTGAAGTATGGACTGGGCACCCTTCCTCCTTGGAAGGCACTCTTCATTTGCTAGAAGATTTGGTTCCATAGCATGGGGATGACACTCCTCTTCCTCCTCAGAGTGACCACTGGCCCCATCCCTCACCTAACCATTCTCTACTTCCCCATACTACTTTGTACCACAACTACCTCTAGCCACCACCATTGACAGGGTCTTTTTTACCATGGTGCCTCTACCCCCAGCCTTCAAAGAGGTGTCGGCGTCTCTTCTTCTCACCCCAAGTTGAACTGTAATCTGTCCTTCCACCAGTGCTCCCCCTGCCTCCAAACTCTTTTTATCCAAGATGAAATAATACCTCATTACAGTTTTGTTCCCTGAACAAAAAGATAGCACTAACTTCTCATTTCATGAAAATTGCTTGCAGTGAGTTCCCCCACCATGGAATTTCCTTCCCTGAAGATCTTCTCAAATAGGACAGACCTGCTTCTATTTTGGGTAACTTAGAGACAATCCCGCTTAGAGGCAAGGATATGGGTGAGTTGATCAGAAGTCTCTCTCAGCTCCAGGTGTCTCGTTGTCTTGGTTACTTCCTCAAGTACTCATAGTTGTAGTCACAGTCATGGTCCTCATGGTATTCACAGCAGGAAATGGAATAGCACAGTTTAGACATTTAGATGGCAATATGATCTCATTCATTCATCCAGTTATCCATTCAGGAGTTTCTCTAGTGCAAATCACTAACCTTAAATCATGTCCACAGTAATAATGGCACTCCATAAATGTTACCCTATCCTCCCAGCATGCTGGAGACCTTCTCTTATCCTTACCCCCATGACTAGCCCAGCCCTTTTTCTGGTTTTACATTTTTTGGAAGGGGTAAGGCAAGGCAATCGGGGTTAAGTGATTTGCCCAATGTCACACAGCTAGTGTCAAGTGTCTGAGGCCACTCAGACTTGAGGCCACCTCAGAACTCAAGTCCTCCTGACTCCAGGGTTGGTGCTCTATTCACTGTGCCACCTAGTTGCCCCTATTTTTACATTTCTTCTTGTTTTAAATGCAACAAGAACATCCATTTTTATGTGATTCCATTCCCCCAAGAGCATGTCAACTCATTGGTTATGGAGCAAAGATCATATGTCAAGGGTAACAATAATCAAATTAATGTTTGTAGGAAGTCTAAAAACTATGTAATTCTTAGCACTTTCTGTCTACTTCTCTGATGCCACTCTTGGTGTCTCTGGAGCCAGAAGATGAGAGAATATCCTCATAGTAAAGGTGAACAGCAGTGTCAAAAGCTAAAGAGAAGACAAGGAGAATTAGGACCGAAAGAAACTACTATTAGACTTGGCAATTAGGTCATTGGTGACCTTCAAGAGAGCAGTTTCAGTAGAGTAATGGAGGCAGGAGCCCAATTACAAGGAAAGAGAGTGGGTAATGAGGCATTAAGTACAGAAAACTTCAAGAAATTTCACAGTGAATAGGGAGGAGAGAGGCGGAATGATAGCCAGATAGCCTAAAAAGATGAAGGGAAGGCTTTTCTAGGATTGGAGACCTCTAAGAATGTCTATAGGAAGAAGGGGAGAAAACTAATTGTTCTCCAAATAGATTGAGAGTGCCAGAGAGACAGGGGATAACTAGTGAGGCAAGGTCATGGAAGAGAAAAGAAGGAATGGAATCAAGGGTATCAGTAGAGGGATCTTCCTTGGGTATTTGGGATATCTCTTTTTCTGTGATTGGAAGAGAGAGAGTGAGTATCGAGTGGAGAAGGGAAGTTAAGGAAATTCACATCGGATAATTTCTATCTTTTCAGTGAAGTAGGAGGCTGGACAATCTGCTATAAATATAGGACACGAGAATATGAATGATGAGATGCAAGAAGAGGTTCCAGACAGTTGCTAATCCTACTAGAAGCTAGGGTAAAAATCCACACTGCCCCTTACCTGTGTGTATTCTAGTGCCCCCTTCTCTACATTCATCAACCATCTTGTAAGTTCCATGAAATGACATCAGTTTAACCTACAGAGACAAGTGAGGTTCTGATCCCCAGTCTCCCCACCAACCATTTCCCCCATCTTCTCATTAGTCACATGGTGTCTTCTTTGCTTTCCCTTGGGGTATTGCCAGAGCATAGCTGTGCTGTTCCTTCATCCTACAGTATTCGTGTATTCTAGCTTCTGCTGGGGTACAGGAGAGTCTTCCAAATGATCCGTAGGCTCATTTGTTCTCATATTCATGCTTACAGTACACCAGCATCTGGAGTTTTGTTTCTAGCATATGTTGTCTTGCGTTTGCACGGTGCTTCACACTTTTCAAGGCACTGTTACAGTCATCATTTCATTTGCTCTTCCCTACGTCTCTATGATGCTGGTTGGTGGCATCATGAATAGAATGCTTGGCTTGGAAGTTAGGGAGATGGGATCCAGAAGGTCTAAGTTCAAATCTGCCTCATTTACTAGCTGGGTACGACTTTGGGTAAATGTGTCGGCCTCAGTTTTCTCATCTGTGAAATGGGAGTGACAAAAATAGCACCTATATCCTAGGGTTGTTGGGGGATCAAATGAGATAATATAAGCAAAGTACTTTGCAAATCTTCAAGTATTATATCAATGTTAGCTATTATTATTATTATCCTACTCACAGATAAGGAAACTAGCATGGAAAGCATGGTCATTTGCATGACTAGTGAGTGACTAGGATCCGGGTCTCAGCCCCTAATCCAGTGTTCTTCCCACCACAACATGCTGTATGCAGGTCATCTGTAACATTCACATAACTAACTGAAATATTCCATTTGGAATAACTACCTCATTGTCATGGCATGTGAAGTGCCATTTCTCAAATTCCTTATTCTGACAGCTGTCAGGGCAAAAGTGTTCTATACTGAGTAAAGGGGAACTGGTATTTTGGCTGGTGAGAAATCTTTAGGTTCATTAAATGTAGACAGATTCCTTTGGGCATGGCAAGTGGAAACAGGTGAGATATCTGGCACATAGAATCTCTTCCCAAAGTGAGGGGGTCCACATGCAGCCAGCAAATGTTTATTTAGTGCCTGTGATGTGTCCAAAAAAGTAAAACAGTCCCTTAAGGAACTTAACGTTCTAATAGGGGAGGCAATGTGTGCATAGCTAAGTACATATATAGTGTAAATAAAAATAATATAAGGTAATTTAGGGAAGGAGCATATTAGCAACTTCATTTGAACTGAGTCCTGATACAGGGTATTCTGAGAGGCTGAGGTGATGAGGAAGATCATTCCACACACATAGGGGATAGCCAGTGTCAAGGCACCAGGATGGGAAATGGAGCGCCATTTGTGCAGAGTAGCATGTAAGTCAGTATGTCTGGACCACAGAGTAAGTAGAAGGAAGAAATATATAAGAAAACTGTGAAGGAAAGATCATGGGATTTAGAGATGGAGACCTTAGAGCTCATCCACTCATTTTACAGATGAGGAAACTAAGACCCAGAGAAATAAATGCCTGTGGTCACATAGAAAGTAAATGGCATGATCAGGATTTGAGTTGTTCAGCCTTCCATGTTCCCTTTCACTGTAACCAGCTAGGAAAAGATTTTGGTGCCAAAGAAAATTATATGGAGCCAGTGGCATTTACTGAGTGCGAGGCAGAGAGGTGACATGGTCAAGCCTGCACATTAGGAAAATCACTTCAGCGGTTGTGTGGAGGATGGACCAGAGGAGGGAGAAGCTGAGGTAGGGATAACAAATCAGAAGCTATTGAACTAGTTCAGGTTAGCGTGATGAGATCCCAAACCAGGGTGGTAACTGTGAGAAGTAGAGGAAAGAGATGAGAAATGTTCAAAAGAAAGAAGTGACGAGATCTGGCAACTGATTAGAAATGTGAGATGAGTAAGAGTGAGAGAGTAAGGAGTCAAGGGTGATGCTGATGGAGAGAATCTGAAGGTCTGAACAATCACTATAGAAAGTCACTTTTGTTACTGTTGTTCAGTCGTGTCTGACTCTTTGTGGGCACATTTGGGGTCTTCTTGGCAAAGATATTGGAGTAATTTGCCATTTCCTTCTCCAGATCATCTTAACAGATGAGGAAACCAAGGCAAACAGGGTTAAGTGACTTGCTAAGGTCACACATCTAGTAAGTGTCTGAGGCTGAATTTGAACTCAAAGATGAGTCTTCTTGCTACAAGGATGACTTTCCTCATTTTACATTGAGGAAACTAAGGAGAAAAGAGGTGGAGTGATTTTCCCAACATCACACAGCTAACAAGTTTCAAGAGCGGGATTTGAACACAGGGCTTCCTGGGTCAGAGTTCAGCACTCTTTACACTATGCTCTTTCAGCTTTAAATCCTATGATCTGATTAAAAAAAAAAAAGAGGTGGAATGTGCCCATTAATGCCCTGCCCAGAAACTCTTGACCATTTCACCTCTGAGTGGCACAAGGTGGACAGCCATCACTGTTCTCTCCCCACAGTTGGCACAGTACCTTGATATGCAGGTCTTTGGAGAACTGTTTTCAGTAACCTCCCTTAGTTTCATAGCGGTATCAGAAAGAGAGTAGTTGTCCCCCAACTACCCCAAACCGAAACTGAAGAACTATGGATCACATGGAGCTGTCTCCATAACTTCACATTTATTGGGTTCCATATAGTCTAATCATGTCTTATGTGCGTTTCAAGACCCAGTCCAAGTGCAGATAATTTCAACTAATTAGCTTATTATGAAGAAGGAATGAAAGCAAATGGTACATGAATAAGTTGTGAGACTTCATATAAAATTCATACCCCCCCAATACACACAAGTTGATTAAGTTCATTATGCATCTATAATCAAACTTGAATCCTCCAGATAATTCAGGGGTAATTATACATAAGCTATGGACATTTTTTTTTAAATGCTACCAAATAAAGGGATTTATCCTAAAGATTCTATTTTACCTACCTCCTCAGGTTGGTCTGTGGATCAAATGAGAATTTGTAAAGCACTTACAGTTTCTCCCATATAGGTGCTTAATAAATGCTTGTTTCCTTCCTTGCTTCATTCCTTCCATCTTTCCTTCCTTCCTTCTCTTTCTTTCCTTCCTTCTTTCTTCCCTTCTTACTTCAGAAGAACTGGCACCCACATTGTCAATGCTTATAAAATTCAACCACTAGAGAAATCATATTAACTTTGCATTCCCTGTGATGCTACCCACCAGCATATTCAAAACTGAGCCATGATCCTTTGAAATAATCCTCTTTCCAGTATTGTGTATAGCTTATCTGTGACTAAACATCACATAAAGCTAAAATCCCACCTTATACAGAAAGGTTTTTTCAGTTCCCCTCAATGCAAGGGGCTTCCCTCCGTTGAGTATCTCCAATTTATCCTGTTAATGTCTTGTCTGTACACAGTTGTTTTTATATTGTCTCCCCCATTAGACTGTGAGCTCCTTGAGACAGGGGACAACTGTCTTTTGCATCCCTAGTGCTTAGCATAGTGCCTGGTACATAATGGGCATTTAATAAATGCTTATTGACTTTCTGACTGAAGGATACAATTTGGAGTGAATTACCTCTTTGGTGCTGCCATTTCTAGATCCCTTTGACCAAATAGCTCTCAGTCCAGAAATACTCTATGTTGAGTAAAAATGACCTGGACTTATATCCAAAACAGAGCTTTTTTTCCATTAACCTTATTCTTTTCTCTTGTATCATGTTTTGAAAAACCACCTAGATGACAGCTGTGGTTGCATAGAATAAGGAAGGCATAGAGTACAACTCACACATGGCCCAAGGACCTTCATGTGGCTGATTTGGATGATCCAGTGGTAGGGTGTGATATTCTCCTTTTGCAATTAACATCAGTTTGTTTCAAGAACTTTGAAGGTCCATATTAGCCTAAATGTTAATGATCTTGGCAAGATGTGAGTATATGTTACCTAGATAACTTGGACCCAGATGAGGGCTGGGACCTGAATTTGCACAGAATACAATGCCTGGAACTCCTTCAGCCTATGCTCCCAGGGTCTGATCTGAAGGGTTTTAAAGTGTACATGGAAGGTGAGAGAGGAAATGATCCACAATCTACTAAGCCAGATACCTCAGAAAACAGCAAGTATGACAAAAACTCAAAAATATATTTAAAAGGACTATTTAGTCATTAAGAAATGGTAGCTAACTCCAAAAATGTGAAGGATTTTTATGGGGAAAAATGAGTAAACTCACTCTGTCAGTTCTCAGAGAGCAGAACTAGAACCAATGAATAAAAGTTACAGGGCAAAAGACATGAAGTCAGTATGGGGGAAAAAAAACTTTCTAACAATTAGAAGTGTGCAAAAATAAAATGAGCTGCCTAGGGAATTAATTTTCTACCACTGAAAGTCTTTGAGTGAAGGCTTGTTGTGGATGTCTGAATGATTTAGACTTGATAACCATTGAAGTCCATGTCAGTTAGGATGTGTTTTCAGTTACCACAATCATTCCAAGGAAGACGTGATAGTGTAAGGTACCACTCAGTCACCATAGGCCACTTTCTAGCCTGAACCTAAAGACCTTAGAGATGGGAATTCTTCCTGTTCGATTTTCCATCGTATCTCCAGCACAGTGCCACGTAAAGATGGAGATTTCTTCATAAACACTGTTGAATGGTGATGACAGTAAGGTCTCAGCTGAGCTTGCCGGTAGAAGTGTCTTATGCTTAGACAACGTGGTAGCTTGTTTGTTCAGTGTTTGGAAGCTGAGAAATACTTTCTAAGGGCTTAAGTGTCATCATGTTACTAAATTGCAGTAGGAATAAAAATTCGGTTTAAACTATTGAGGATCATTAAACTCTCTTCTGAATCTGATGCTAAAATTGAAATAATTGGTTGGTCGATGGTGCAACATGGAATATGACTATATTGGTTTACAGAGAAAAGTGTTAGTTCAATATGGAGAATGGAAAAGAAACCAGGGGCAGATAGAGGAGGTTCTTTTTTTTTCCAGATTGCTGCTTTATTGAAATTCCAATCAACAGCAAGAATCATAATTAAAAATACCAGAAAAACCAATCTGAAGTTAGAGGAAAACAAATGGATTTTGTAATTAGGCGAGAGTTTAAAGTCCAATAGATTTTCAAAGGTGTACTCAAATTCCCCTCCTGGAGGTCAACCACAGACCAGTGCAGGGAAAGTATTAAGCAAGGGCAAAACAATTAACAACAATAATAGATCGAGTCACAGTCCAAGAACAAAGATACCTTTTAAATGAAAATCATTACTCAGATGCGCTGGAGGAAAAACCCAGGCTGGTTTGACATTGTTTCCATGATGCCAGCAGTGACTCACCAGGTGACCACATCTCTAACCTAAGGATGCCAAGGCTGACCTGCAGGCCACTGGGGTGGGTTAATTGGCTGCTGTTTGTAAGGCATTATTGCCATGCTGAGTATTATTATTTTAATAAAAGAGGATCATGAAAATGTCTCTGGTGGTAATTCACGAAGAACCATTTTGAGGACGAGAGCACTCATATATCATTCTGAGCACCGCCTATGTGTTTGAGTATCAACAAAAATTTACTGTTTAAACATAAATCTGCAGAAGAAGTTGAAGTTAATTAAAAAGGTTTAACAGCGTAAGCATTAGTATTGGTCCCGACCTTCTATAGCGTGGAAGAGAGGGGGAAATAACACAGCCAAGCATGGAGGAAGTAGTCAGATTGGATGTGAGCAACTGGTGAATTAAATGTTGTCTGAGGAATAGCAGGGTGCCATAGTAGACAGAGCCCTGGTTTTTGGAGTCAGAGAACCTGAGTTCCAATCCAGACTAGCAGCATGACCTTAAGAGGCATCATTTCATGTCTCCAGGACTCAATTTTTCATCTCCAAAATGAGGGAACCAGATTAGATGATCTCTAAAGCCCCATCCACCTATAAATCCCATGATAAAAAAAATAGCTAGCACTTTATGTGTGTTAATTTCATTAGTTCCTCACAACAATCCTATGAGATAGGGGCTATTATTATCCTGATTTCATAAATGAGGAAAGTGAAGCTGAGAGATTTCAAATGATTTGCCCAGGTTCACACAGCTAGTAAGTGCCTGAGGCAGGATTTGAACACAGGTCTTCCAGACTCCCAAGTCCAGAGTACTATCCAATGCACTACCATAAATTATGACAAATCCTAAGATGTAAGGATAGATACTATCCAAACAGGTCCCATCCCCAAAAGGAAGTCTCTGCTAGAGATGTGTGTGTGTGTTTATTAAAGACCAAAAGGACCAGAATTACATTTCATTGCACTTGGTCTGTGGTGGTTCTGTCCAGAAGTACATAGGAGGACACCTGCCAAACTCTACAGACCTGTTCATATTCAACATAGTGATTTACATGAGAGATCAGACAGACGTCATCATAAGGATCCAAAGCCACACCTGGATCAAAGCTACAACCCCTGGCAAATTAAAATCTGGGCTATTTCCCTGACTCTGTATTTCCTACAACAGTACCCAAATGTCTCAGCCTGACATTCAAGGTCAAGACCTATGGTACTGAAAATCCACCCTCCCTATTCAATCCTATCTCCCACTGCCACCACCTAGTGCACAACCTTTACTGTAGTCAGGCACCCATCCTTATTGTCATTCAATACACCAGATTCCTCCTGACCTCGGTACTATCTGTGGGAAAGTAACTCTTTTCATAGTATTAGGAAAAATTATACTATTAGCTAATTTTATTCTTTATGTTGGATATGTAACAATTGGAAGATTTTTGAAGAACAGCTGTTAGGAAGATAAGGGTGGAATGGAAAGACGGAATAAGCTCTCCAACCAAAAAGAGGGAGACGAGTGGGGACACTCATTGCCAGAACTGTGATTATGAATGGATGTGTCTGTCAATGATCTGCCAAATAAGTTGGGAACTAGAGGAATCCTTCCTTCTAGAAACAGGAATGTAGTGGGAAATTCAACAGGGATGTAGGCTTTGATCCCCCAGAAGTTCATCTGGCTGGGGACCTTCCCTGAAGGTGGGAATGGACAAGGTGAGCTCAAGATAAAGACCGGGAAGGCTCTCTGCCAACCCCATAGAAAACATTTTGTCTAGCAGCTCACATGCATTTTTGCTACACTCTCCTCCCACACCCACAATATTTACTTCATTTCCTTTTCCTTCATCCATGCTAAAGAAGCCCCAAACTAATGTTGATAGATAGACTGTTAAACCTTCTAAATTAACTTCTTCTTCTCCCACAGATTTATGTGTGAACAGTAAAATTTTATTGATACTCAAATAGATAGACCCTCTGTTCTCAGTGGCCTACACCTTCCTTCACATTGCTTTCCCAACTTGGAACTGTTCTCTCTATTTACAAGTTCCTTTCTCAAACTCCTACTCATTCTTCTAGGGTCATCTCAAGTCCCATCTCCTATATAAAATTTCCCTGACTACTCCAGGACACCCTGATTTTCCTCTTATCTAGATTTCTGTAGTATTTAAAATCTGTACCACACAATGTAATAATTATATTCTGTCCCAGAGGAATAGGGACTAGACCTGTTATGTCACTGAGATAGGAAACTCTCAGATACAGACATTTCCTTCATCAATACAGATCAGCATCTTTTCCACAACTATTTAAGTCGTGAGTTGCCTCAAGCCCTGAGAGATTAAGTGACAATCAGTTTACTCAGTTTGGAACTTTGAACTCAGGTCATCCTGCCTGTAAGACTGACCCTCTATCCCTATATTGCCCCCTATATTGTCCTATTTTGTTCTTTGTTTCATGCATCAGTCTCCTCGTGGTACCACACTGCTCAGTATGGTATCACCTCCCTATCAGCCGTTCTTTGACATTTAATTTTTCTTAATAACCTGGCCCTTTCTTGCCTTTCCTGCCTTCTTACCTTACTCCCCTCCACACATGCTCTTTGATCCATCTGTACAGAGTGAGGCTAATGGCTTCAAGCAACTCTGCCTCATTAAACCCAATTCACTCGAAAGTCAAGACATAAATGTGATTGGTCCTCTTCAAGAATGAAGGACAAACATCATCAACAACACAGGTCTCCCTGTGGTCACTCTACTGCAACACTCCCACCTCTGGCCTTCGCACTGTCTGTTCCCCAGGCCTTCAGTGTTCCACCCTGCCCCCAGCTTCCTTCAAGACTCATCTCAAATCCTGCCTTCTGAAGGAGGCCTTTCCTGGGGCTCCACACACTCCCAGCTGCTCATGTTTTTTTTTCCTTTCAGATCAGATTTCAAACAAAAACTAATACTCTTTATTACCCCTCTTCATCTTAGTGTCCCCATTTAAAAAAAAAGAAACATAACTCATAACAATTATGCATCAGCAAACAAAACAAATCTCCATGTTGTTTACATCCAAAAATGTATATTTCAATCTACGCCTTAAATCCATCACCTTTCTGTGAGGAGGTGATGTTTATCAGTCCTCTGAAATTACAATTAGTCGCTGCATTCATTGGGGTTCTTAAGTCTTTCAATGTCATTAGTTTTTATACTTGTTGCTATATCTATATAATTCTCCTTGACTGGTCCTGATCACTTTATTTTGTAGCGAGACTTCAGGTCTTCCCAGGATCCATTGAAAGCAACCCCTTTGTCATTTATAATATCACAAAAATATTCCATTACATTCATATACCTTAAGTTTTCAGCCATTCCCTACCAGATGGTCATCCTATCCTCCGTTTCTAGTTGTTACCACAAAAAAAAGAACAGCTATAAATATTTTTGGACTTTTGGACCCTTTTCCTCTTTCTCTGATCTCTTTGGAGGATAGGCCTCATAGCAGTATCACTGAGTCAAAGGGGATACATCATTTAGTGACTTTGGAGGCATATATCCTGTGTATCTTGTACATACCTGGTCATGTAGGCAAGTAGGGGGTATGGTGAATAAAGTTCTGGTCCTGGAGACAGGAAAAAACTAATTTAAATTCAACCTTAAACACTTACTAGCTATGTGATATCGAGCAAATAATCTCAGTCTGCCTTAGTTTCCTCTTACATAAAATGGGGATAATAACAGCACCTACCTCCCAGGGTCGTTATGAGGCTAAAATGAGATCATATGCATCGAGATTTGCAAACCTTAAAATATAATATAAATGATAGCTGTAATTATGTACATGTTGTATCCTCCATTAGAATATACAATCCTTGAGGGCAGGAATATTTTTCTCTTTTCTTTGTGTCCCCCATGCTTAGTACAGAGTGGGCAAATAGTAGGAACTTAATAAATGCTTGTTGACTGACCTCTCAACTGGACTGCAGATTCCAATAGGGCGAGGACTACATTATAATACTCCTACTACCTCAGCACAATGCTAGACACACAAGAGAAGCTTAATAAATGTTCGCTGCATGGCTAATAAGCAAAACGCTCTGTTCATACTTGTATTCAAACTGAGTCAATTCGAACCTTTTCTCTCAAACATGGAGCTTAGTAGTTTGTACGGACTGAGCCTGAGTATTCAGACTTCTAGAACACAAGGGATCCAGAGAGATCATATAGTCTATCCCCCAAGCCCTAGGGAAACCAGAGAAACTGTTTCAAGGCCACTTTAATTGTAGATTGTTATTACTAATATCAGCTATAATTTTCTTTCTAATATCTACAAGTGCTTTCTCATTCATTCCCATAAGGTTTTTATTGAAAAAAAAAGTGTTGGGTTTTTTTTTTCCTGGAGTGATACACAATAGCAGGCCTTGAAACCATTCTATATTATAATAATCCCACCACCATTCTCAAGTCTTTTAAAAAAAAAAAAGACTCGTATACCCTCACTCTCACCAAGGGGAAAGAATAAGTGATATAGCAAAAGGGCATTTGTAGCTCTAATACAAACCCATTGTACTCTGTCCTGCAGACATCTGGAGTGTTAGGGGCAGCTCTGGGCATCCCATTTGAAAGAGGGCCTTAACAAGCTAGAAACACCAGGGGAGACAGAGACTAAATGGTGAATGGAATGTAAATCATACTTTATGAGAATTGAAGGAACTGTGGATGCTTATCCTGTTCTAAAAACAACTTTTCTAAAGTATTTGAAGGGCATTAAATTCATGTTGCCTGATCCACAAGACAGACCTAAGAACAATGGGAGAAAATTGTGGAAGGGCAGGTTTAGGCCTCCATGAGTGTCCTCTTTCACTGGAGGTCTGTCTTCAAGCAGAGCCTAGGAATGTGTTGTGCTCCCTCCTAAAAGGATCCAGAGCAAAGTTCTATCTGAAGTCTCAGAGAGAGGGATATTATTCTTGGGTGTGAGAGGTACTGAGGGAAGGTCAGGTTCATGGTAAAAATGATATGGTCTTTAAAGGATGGGTTAGGCATCAGTCAAATCACAGAATCTACAGGGGTGGGGAACCTGTGGCCTTGAGACCACATGTGGCCCTCTAGGTCCTTAAGTGTGGCCCTTTGACTGAATCCAAACTTCACAGAACAAATCCCCTTAATAAAAAGATTTGTTCTATAAAACTTAAACTCAGATAAAAGGCTGCACCCAAGGACCTAGGAGGCCACATATGACCTCAAGGCCATAGATTCCCCACCCCTGGGATGGGTAGAAACTTAGCAGATGAATAATAGAGAGGGTGGACATCTAGACATGAGTCTGAGTAAAGGAATATAGGTAGGAAAATGGAGGATGAGTTGAGGCTATAGTCTAATCTGTCAACATTAAGAGATAGAATAAAGGAAAGGAAAGTCATACAGGATAATGCTAGAAATGTAGGTTGGTACTCGATTGTGAAGGGTACTGAATTCCAGACAGGTGTTTCAACTTCACAGACAAGAGAGAGAGCCACTGAAAAATTTTGAGCAAAGGAGTCTCCCAAGCAGATATACCATTCTCCTCCAGCCCTAGTCCTGCCTGTATCTTCCATTAGACAAGTAAACACGCATTGCTCTGACACTAGACTGCATCCTTGCTTATAACAATACAGTCTTTCCTCGGCATATTACCAAGCTGTTGACTGCTTTCCTTTTCAATCATACGCTATTTACCTTTCAAAGGCCTCTTTATTGCTCATCCCCTGAAATCCTGGCTTGAAAATGTTTGCGGCCCAAGGAAATCATACTTGTTTTTCTTGGACTGGGAACTTGTGTAGTAAAGGTCGGAGGAGGGAGGAGAGAGGAAGAGAGGAAAGATGAGGAGATGGAGAAGAGAGGGCAATGCACAGTTAACATCTCTGAAAGTGCTTTGGTGGGGATGGGCAGCAGCATAGCCAGCTTTCACAGAGTTGCAATTTTCATTCCCTCCTGATCCTTATAGGGGTCCTGGTGTAATCTCAATGCTGTCTCCCAGGAAGGCATCACCAAGCACAGGCAAAACCTAAAATATTTACAGGGAAACTTGGCATAAGCAATGCCCCTTGCCGGTTTCAGAAGAAGGAACAGTGGGAGCAAATCACAGGATCTACAGGGGTTTATGCAGGCAAGGGGTATGGAGCCAGGGCTGGGAGGCAGCAAAGCTCATATCAAAATACTGTTATTTAACATGATAACAAGATTGCTGGGGTTCTCCTTCCATCAATAAATTCAGAAAATCTACCCCCTTTCAAGGGGAAATTTAGTGAAGGTGTTTCTATATTCAAAGCCCAGCAAACAACAGTACTGCTTAACAAGGGAGTGATTTAGACTTTGGTACATCATGGATTTCACCTATGACAGTACTAATTCCAGGGGTGGAGATAACAACCCTTCCATGTTTCCAACTCTCATGTGACTATTGACCATGTTCTTTCTATAAATCCTCCGTGTATGAGTCATCCAAGATTCTGGGGCCTTCTTCTAGATGTTGGCATGGCATGGATGATTGGGGAATTCATGAGAGCCTCCCTTGCCCTCACTATAAAACCAACTTGCCTTCTTTTCCTGTCATATGCTTTTTTGCTGACATTCTTTCTAAAAGGCTTCTCCTTTGTTGTTCATAGGATCCCATGTTCAGAGCTGAAAGGAACCTTAGAAATCAGAGAAGATTCATAGATCTAGAACATGTTCTCGCCACCCCCAGGAAGCTATAATGGGATCTCCCTATCTTTTCTATTCCAGCATTTCATATGGTTCTAGGAGGCTTTGTCCCAAGCCCTTGACAACTCTGTAGAATCCATTTAATGGGAAAGGAGGGAGTCAAAAGTAATTGGGAAAGAGATCTAACCAGGGGTAGGGAAAAATATTCAGGCTCTGCCGCCTCCTAAGAAGTCAAGAAGGAACAAACATATCACCCTGCAAGGTCTTATAGAGGGTCTAGCCTTTGAATGATTTGCTCTGTTCACAGGTTAAGACTTCTTTTGCTGACCAATAGAGGGGGGAATGATTTACCAATTTCCTATTACTAGTCACACCAAAGGAATCCTCGTTTTCTCTCAAATGCTTGTAAGTCCTGAGGCCGTCGATATGTAACCCAGGGCAAAGATATTATGACTAAGGGAATATAGATTTGTGATGTTCAGTGTAACAATAGGAGGAAAAGACTGGCGGTCTTTAAAAGGCCTCCCAATCCAGTCCTGAAGGAAAGACCTTGGGTGAGTGTCTCTTTTAGAAGATGCTCCCTTCCACCAATGAAAATAACCCCTACCCTCAAGGAGTTTATATTCTGCATACATAAAGCAACAGATAATGATACAAATATTTTCTAGATGGGACTCTTTCACCCAGAAGGGGAAAAATCCTATGTATGTCTATAGTGACAGTGAACATCAATGAATGAAGTCTGTGACTCCAAAAGGAATTCCACCACCCTCTGCCTTTGGACTTATCCAACCTAGTCATGATTGGAATATTCATGGATGGCTGAGGCATGCTCACCTTACATTACAACAGAAAGTTCGCTTTTGTCTGCTTTGGGGTAAAACCTCACAGGTTCCTAACCTCCATGAGCACCCAAAACTGGACATCTCCCTGAATTGAGTTGGCATTCTTATGTATCCCCATGCCAGCCAAAATAGGGACTTATGAAGATAACAATGAAACAGAGAACTCAAGTGCCTTGTCTCCTTTTTGTATTGGTGAGTATGAGCACCAAAAAGCACAGGTCCAATTCTCTCTGTCTCTCTGTCTCTGTCTCTGTCTCTGTCTCTGTCTCTCTCTGTCTCTCTCTGTCTCTCTCTCTGTCTCTCTCTCTCTGTCTCTCTCTCTCTCTCTCTCTCTCTCTCTCTCTCTCTCTCTCTCTCTCTCTCTCTCTCTCTCTCTCTCTCTCTCTTTCACACACACACACACACACACACACTCAGTAAACTCCACTGCCTTCCTATGACGTCCAGGAGCAAACACAAAATGTTCTGTTTGGCATATAAAGCTTCTTATAACCTAGCCCCTTCCTACCTTGCCTGTCTTCTTACATCTCACTCCCTAATACATTTTCTTTGATCCAATGAAACTGGCCTCCTGGCTGTTTCACAAAAGACACTTCATCTCTCAGTCCCAGCATTCTCTCTGGCGGTCCCTCATGCCTCTGCTCCCTTCTCTGCTCTGACTACTGACCTTCCTGGCTTCCTTTAAGTCCAAACTAAAATCCCACCTTCTATAGGAAGCCTTCCCCAATCCCCCTTAACTCCACTGCCTTCCCTCTATCAATTACTTCCCATTAATCCTGGGTATAGCTGGCTTTGTGTATATTCGTTTGCTCGTTGGATCCTCCATTGGATGATAAGCTCCTTGAGGGTAAGAACCGTCTTTTGTTTCTTTTTGTATCCCTAGTATTTAACACAGTGCTTGACACATAGTAGGCACTTAATAAAGGCTTATTGATTGATTGATTGGATTCTATCCCAACAATAATGGCATACTCTCTATAACGAGGCTAATCATAAGGCCTACAGTTAAATAAGCTTAGTGTGAGGTTTTATCTATGTCTGTCACAGGCAGCATAAGCATTTAAGGCAAATGAGTGTTGTACAAACTCTTAGGTGTTGGAGGCTACATCAGCCTGACTGCTGAGCACTCACAGTAAAATTTTCCTGATGCAAACAGCCTAGAAGGTGATGTTGTGGAGCCCATTAAGTTCTGTAGATCATACAGTATGTTACGTAGCGGAGAAGCAGATTGGGATCCATTTGATACCTAATGTGAACTGACAGTCTTTATGTTTGTTTCAGGTGAAAATGTTTTTCAGTTCCAGTAAATGAAAAGGGGCGTGAGCGTTTAGCATGCTGGGAAAGGTGGATTTCCACAAACCCAAGTGCCAGCCCCATAATTCCCTCTGCTTCCATCCATTCCTGGAATGGAGGGTATAGGGTTCAATTTGAGATAATTTCTCCTCCACAAATGGGACAGGGCCTTTCTGAAGCTTCTTGGTAACAGAATAGGTTTGGTCAACTCAAAAAAAGTCTCCTGTGCCTTCTTTTAGAACTGAATGTGGGTAGAAATAAAACTGCAACATGGTTAGGGAAGGTGGGGGTGGGGGGGATTAATTGTCTTCTCACGGTGCATTCATTTCATATTCATTCTCACAGTACTGATCATAATGAATTTATTTAGCATTCATGCGGATGTCCCATCCTGTTCCTCCATAGATATTTTACTGTAATTTAGCATAAGTTAATGGATATCTATATTAAAGTGTTCCCAATTAAGCAAGTGGCCCCTCTGTTCCACAGGCCAGATTGGAATGGATGGCCATGAAGGGTAAGCAAACTCTGTCGACTTCATTGCCAGCCCAGGAGGTCAAACCTGAAATGAGTTTAGCTCCTTCTTGTCTCTATTTCACAAGAATCCCGGTGGCTCAAAAATAACTTTGTAATTGACTGATCCAGACAGATGAGTTGGAAAGTGGGTGATTGATGGGCCCAATATATTTGAACAAAATCAACACCAGAGAGAATACTAATTACACAAATCAAACCAGCAAGCCCAGAAGAGGATGGCAAGATAGAGTCGGGATTAGCTGGACACGTTCTCCAGTTTGCAGAGCTCTGAGACTCTTAGGAGACTGTCCTGGGATGCAACTGTTTGTTGTTTAGAATTTGCCTTCTGAAACACTCTTGGATTAGAAACAGCCACATCGGAAATAGCTTATTGGGCTCAGTAGAGGTTACTTTTAAAGGCTTAAGGGATTGGATTCCATTAAAAAAAATTCACAAAACTTTTAAATGAATTTTGGTCAAGCAAAGCTGCTTTTTTGTTCTTTTAAGTCCTTGTGTAAGAAGAACAAAGAAAAGATTAAAATTTTCTGACAGAAATACAAGTAGCTCCCTAGTCCTTCATGGGCAACAGGATAGATTCTGTCAATAAATAAACATATGTATGCATATACACGTATGTATATACATATGTTGGTTTGTGTTTATACATATATGTGTTTGCGTGTGTATTTCCATATATACATGTATGTGTTTATATCTATGTGTAGGTATATAAGCATGTACATATATGTATATGTGTATATACATATACGTGTGTGTATATGTGTGTTCTTTGGCTAAAAGGTCAGAACTTTTTTAGGAAAGCTTCCTTGGGTAAAGATTGGTCCTTCCAGAGCTTAAGCCCCCATATCCATTAGTACAGAAGAATTGATTGGTGCTGGAGGAGAGCTGGAGACCAAGCTGGCAAAGTTTCAGAAATTCAACAGCACACCAAGGACTGCATTACAGGGACTGAGAGGTATCATGAGGACAAACAGAGACCACACCTCATTTTGATAATGCATCTGGGTCTTCTGCTGTCAGCGTGGTAACTAGGGAAACTAAGTGGAGCGGGAGAAGTGCATCACAAGTAATTTTATCGCCATCCCAGCATGCCAAGTTAGCATGCAGCTGGGGCATTTAAGAAGGGAGGGCAGGGGCGGCTAGGTGGCACAGTGAATAGAGCACTGGCCCTGGAATCAGGAGGACCTGAGGCACTTAACACTTACTAGCTTTGTGACCTTGGACAAGTCACTTAACCCAACTGCCCTGCCTTCCCCCCTCCAAAAAAAAAAAAAAACAAGAAGGGAGGGCAGTTGTTACAAGCCAGGGGACATGACGAGCAATAAGAAAGACTTTATGATGTAGTAGATAAAGGACTGGCCTTGGAACCTGAAGGCCTGATCCCTCCATCTTACACAAACTGACTGTGTGACCCAGGGCAAGTCACCTCTCTATGTTCTGGAAATACTTTTGTTGCCTTTGGGAAGACGTGATTTAGGAGTAGAGATAGGAGCTGACATAATCAAGTCTTTAATACAAGGAATGGAACAACTATGAGTAACCCAGTGAATCTTTCCTTATGAAGATGTTTTTCAGTCTCCTAAAAGGGGGTGGGGGTGTAGATTGTAATCCATCTGTATCTCTTTAGTCTTACCCCAAAATGATTCCATTGTTTCAACCACTGAAATTACAAAAATCAAACGGGGGGGGGGGCAGTTTAAAGCCTAAGTTGCCTGTGAAAGTAATTTGAGATTCTTCCCCATCCCTCTAGAATTGTGTTCTTCAAATGTGATCTTCAAACATTGTATCACTGACCTGGACTAATACTTAAGGCTGGGTAATGTTTTGATTGCTCTCCTGAGTGATGAAGAGGAAGACTTGGGTCCAGATCCCCACTCTGATACTTATTCCCTGTGAGGCCTTTTACAAATTTATTTCATTTTTCTGTACCTCAGTTTCCTCATCTGTAAAAATGAAAGGATTAGACTCAATGACACTCCCAGTTCTGAATCCTATCTATTACTGTGGCTCTTGGATTTAGAGCCAGAAGGGCCCCTGAGAGGCCATTTAGTCCAGCCTCCACATTTACATATAGAAAACTGAGACCTTGAGATACTGAATTCCTTGCTCAGTGTCAAAAACGCATCAGGAGTATTTGAACTCAGGCCCCCTGACTACGTAATTAGGTTTGGGGTTTTGGGGGTGCTTGCTGCTATGATTTTCCCCCCAGTGTACCACAAGCCTCCAGCTTCTTTCCCTGGATTTCCCCTTACTGCAGCCTTCACTCTGCATTTGGTTCTCCCTAATTATATGAATGGCTTCCCCAGATAAATGAGTGAAGTAACTAGTATGTGCTCTTTTTCTTGGACTATTTAGCCCACCTTTGTGCACCAGGCAAAATATCCATTGCTTTACCTAACTGCTGTATCTTACTGCCATGTCCATTGTATCATGGTCCCATTGTGCCATGTGGACATACACAGTGTCTTATTGGGTCTTGTAGACACAGACCCAGTCCATGGGCACTTCATTTCTTCCAGGACAGGTCCAGGTTCAGAAATGTTGGATATGTAAAATATCACATGGTATTTGGCCTATCTTATAGTCCTATCTCTTAAGATGCAAGGAGAGCTGGTCAGGAAGGAAGCAATGTGCATGGGTTGCAGAGAAGCAGACTTGGACTCCATTATGGAAGGGGCTACCTAACGATAAGAACTGTGCAAAGGTGAGAAGGCTATCCCTAAAAGCACTGGGTCCTCTGACATTGGAGGTCTTCAAGAGAAGACAGTAATGAAGGACATTTTGGGCCAGATATGGGTTGAACTAGACAATCTCTAAAATTCTTCCCTACTCTGAGTTTCTGGGGTTCTGTGAAGAGGATTCTTTTTTTCAGCAAGAAGCAGTCAGGTAACAGACAAGTTATGAAACCTCCCTTCTTGAAGACCATGAAGAACAGAAGAGATCTCCCCCACCCTCCACTGCAATATGTCTAGTACATTCTAAGTCATGTATGGTAGAGGGATTTCCTGAGTGACATGTGAATTCTTTCAATTCTCAGATAAGCCAGGCCTGAATCCCCAAGAAAAATCAGGCTTTTGGTTCAACAGAGGAGCCAAACAAATCTTCCTTGGGGTGAGGGGGGAGGGGAGGAGAGGAGGAGATCCCAAAAAGCTTTGATCAGGTGAAGACTCTTTAGCAATTCCAAGGTTGTGGCAAAAGGCTAACAGAGGCTAGCATTTGTACTTGGGAAGGAGGAACTTGAGAAGCAGGATTGTTTTACTGAAATTCTGTTAACAGGTGATTTCATTCTCTGGGCATCCTTCTAGCTGTTTGAAACACTGGTGGGAACTGCAGGAGAATGGAAGTCTGTCTTTGAGGTTAGAATTCATCTCCCACCCACAGATGATACACAGCCTGAGGGGAAGGACGTGCAGGGCTCACACATGATCTGTTTTGGTTTCCTTCTCAGGAAGGCTGTCTGTCAGTGGCCCTGGTGATTTGAAGGCCCGTCTGAAGCTAAGACATAGGAAGAGCTATCTGAAAGGGGTCTGAATGACTAAGGCGACAGTAAAGCTGTTACGGGCAGAGAGGAATGAGGGGCACCAGAGAGGGAACTACATATTCGGAACTGGAGGCACACAAGCCAAAGGGACAAATAAGAAGAAAGCAGATGAGGGAAGATACTGTTTGCAGCCCCATTTCGAACAGACAGAAAGAGAGAAGTGAGAAGAGGTGGGGGTGGGGATGTTGATAAGGGGGAAGCTGCATCATTAACTGATGTGACATTAATAGTGCTAATTACTGGGGGTTCCTTCCCAGCTCCTCCAACGGCAGCCCATATGGAGATTAGAGCAAGAATAAGAGCGACTAAGTTCTGTTTTATTTCCTGTGTACTGCCCCCATAAAAGCAGAGCCTCCAGCCCTCAGCATTGGAATTGGCAGCCTGCTTTTACAAGCACAGTTTTCCTCCTTTCCTACTTTTCCCAAGTCTGTGCTTTATTGAATTTACTTGAGGGGAAAGAAACACCCATACCAGGAGATGGGAAAGGGATGACCTACAGGACCACAGATTTAGTACAAGAAGAGACCTTAGAGGCCATGGAGTCTGATTCCCTCATTTTACAAATGAGGAAACTGAGACTTGCCCAAGGTCACGCAGGTGATGAAGGAGGCAGCATGTGAGCCCAGGTAATCTTAACCCAAAAGCAGCACTCTTTCTGCTGTACCTTACTGCCTCTGGGTTCCTTGAAACCCAGGCTAAGAGTATGGTCTTTCATAAGCCTCACTTAAGTCCCACCACCCAAGGAAGCCTTTCCCCATTATTCCTGTGCCCATTTATCACTCCCTTCTCTGAACTCCCATGCCACATACAGTCTATCCCACCTAACTGATGCCTTTGATTATATATCTGCTGATTGATTGGTGAGAATCTGCTGCAGAGGCCAAGGTCTGGCAAACTGCCTCTGAGCAAGCCTTTGCTTGCTATCAATTTAGTTTGTTGGTTCAAAGAAATCTACCTTCAAGGGGACATGTATTGATGCAAATCTGGCTTGGGAAAAGTGACTTCTGCTTAATGATCCCACTGAGAACCATAGGGTAGATGGAAATACAAGTACATCATCCATGCTGGCCTAGAAATAATATACTTACTTAATTGAGTACATTTGTACTACATAGGATGCATGAAGGAGTTGGCCAGTTACAAAAGAAATTATACTAACATAGGCAAAGTAAACCAAGATGAAAAAAGCAAGATGTAGAATTTCAGAGGTCATTCTATCCCTAAGTTATATGGAGGGTAGGATGGATGGGGTTTTGCTCCAAGCTCAGATTCTATAAAGAGTGCTTTTTTCCTCGTTTGGGGAGCCACCATCATTATTATACCTTGAATCTCTCCAGGTACAGTGACCTATATCCCTGGGGAGTAAGCTGGGGATAGGAGGAGTCAGGCCCTGAGAGAGGGTGAAAGAGCCTAGCAGAGTATGAGGGAGAGGGCTTCTGGGAGCCCCTGTGCCAATCCATTAAGATCAGACTGTCTTATGTGTAAGCTTCTGCCCCTCTCACCCCCATCTAGCATGAGTATCACCATCAGACTAAAAAAAGTTCCTAGAAAAAACTCTTTCTTTTACCTGCCTTCCCAAGGGGCTTTGCTTATGACACCAGCTTACACTGTATACACAGGCTGTAGGCAAGCCAGACTCCCCAGAAAAACAAAAACTAATTTTTCCATAGAAATGGCCCAGTGGAGAAAGTCAAACCAAATCACCAGAGCAAGACAGAGGAGGATTCCCAGATGATTGTGATTCTTCCTCAAGAATAATCCATATGATGTAGAAACAGTCTATTCTGTTATAGAGAGAACTAAAAAGTTCTGCTTGAATAGTTAGAGACAGTGGGAGCAGGAACTTGATTGGGCCATGTGAAAAGAGGCCCTAGTGGAATACATGTTACTGGATAGTCTGTAGATAAGATGTCAACCTCTGGATAGTCTGTGTAAACAAAGGTGTTGGGATGCACTAATGGGTAGTGGGAAAGGAGGAAAATAGAGTGCTTAAACTCATGGCAGCTAAGGAAAATAGATGAAAAGAAAAGTTTGGATCTTGAATGCCAAGAAAAGTGAATGGGGTAGAAAGGAGAATCAATAAATTATTTCAATGGATTGGGGTCGTGGGCTGTTGCAGCTGCTTTGCAGAACTTATAGGTTTTCACCAAAAAAAGAAAACCAGCCAATAATGTTATAATTAACCTACAAACATCTGTTAAGCTCCTACCATGTATGTAAGTAATGTTAAGTATGATGCTAAGTCTTGGGGACACAGAGACAAGACTTGGGGAAATAGTCCTTGGCCTCAAAGAGCTTGTTTTCTATCTGTAAGCAACATGTTTTTGTTATTATATGCCCATTTTATTTCACAGGTAGGAACTGCTTAATTTTAGACACCTGGGGACCCGAAAAGGGGAGCTGGAATAAAGAAAGAGAGGACAAGGATACAGCCAGGATCACGGTCACCTAGAAAGACAAAAATACCAATTCAAATAGCTTCCTTCTGAGATTATCTGTCATTTATACCGTCTATAGCTTTTTTTATTGTTTAGCCATTTCACTCATGTCCAATTCTCCGTGCCCCTTAAATGGGGTTTTCTTGGAAGAGATATAGGAGTGGTTTGATGTTTCCTTCTCCAGTTAATTTTACAGATGAGAAAGTGGGACAAACAGGGTTAAGTGACTTGCCCAGGGTCACACAGCTAGTTGTGTGGGAGGTTGAATTTGAACTCAGAAAGATGTTTCTTCCTGACTCTGAACCCACTACTCCATCCACTGTACCACCTAGCTGCCCAGAGCTACAATTTGTGTGCTTATAATTATTTCCATGTTGTCTTCCCTATGAGCATATGAGTTCTGTAAGGATAGGGATGACATTTTTGCCTTTCATTCTGTCCCCAGCACTTAGCACTGTACCTGGCATATAGTTGGTGCTTAATAAATGCTTGTTGACTGAATAGATGATTGGCCATTGGATGGGCCAGGGATGCAGCCTTGGTTGAGATGCTCTTTAGATTTAGCAGTAAGAGAGGTGTTGTTCTGCCCTGGCCACTAGGATGATGACAGCCTCTTGGATACTCCTTCATTTCTTCACAGCTGGGACACAACAACTGTCCCATACAACAGAATCTTCATCAGTGCAGAATAAGACCAAGTGTTTTATAGAGGGAAGACAGGATTTTATTCAAATTAACCTGATTAGTTAGTTTCCCCTAACAGTTGTCAATTGTTGTAATAGCATCCACACTAGCACAGAGGGTGGGCTGCTAGCACAGGTTCTTTGATCTGCTTTGCTAAAGGAAAGATGATTTTTAAAGGGGTCGACAATCTTGCTTTAATTCCAGATAAGTAGAAAATACAAGCAGAAAAATTAGCACAGAGATTCAACAAACAGGGCTCCTACTGTCTGAGCAAAGTAATACAACCACCTACATACACCACCAGACTCTAAGTAGTTGAAGGTTTGTTTTTTGGGGGGAGAGGTTGTCTTTCTTTGAAAGGAGGAAGGCAGGGCAATTGTGGTTAAGTGATTTGCCCAAGGTCATACAGCTAGTGAGGGGTTTTTAACAAATGGCTACTCAGAGTCCTGTCCAGGGAATCAAAAGGTCCTTCTCATAAGCAAACCCCCAACACAAAATCTCAACCTCTCAGTATATATAGTTTTCAACTAATAGGCTCAGAGCCAGAAGGCATCACAACCCTTTTGACTCGGTGCCTAATTAGCTTAGTACTAAAAGGTGTGAAAGCCTTCCTACAAGCAAGCCTCCCCCTAAACAAGCTCTTCCTTAGGCAAGTTCCTCCCCCAATGGGCTCTATGTGACTCAGGATGTATCACAGCTTTGAAAACACCAAGACCTCCATGATTGAAATACCTGTGTACCTTTAGACCTGGGAACATGGCTCCTGTTCCGAGAGAAAAGGGGACCCATGTGGTCACGTAGGTCTATTAATAGGACAGGGAAGATCTTCCTATTCCATTAACATTACAATTGTCCAGGAAAAATGAAAATTTCTAGCAAGAAAGTTTCAAGGTTTGGGGAGACTAAAGGAAGAAGCAGGTCTTTGAAGAACAACCAAAATGAGTTCTGAGCTTCATTGTTCCCATCTGTAAAATAGGGATAAGAATTGTCTAATATCCACACCTCACATGTTTATTGTGAAATCAATACTTTGTAAACCTTATAGCAATATATGCTTCTCAGTTCCCTAGGCAACTCTTTGCGGAGGAGAAGGTGTCAGTATTATGCATTGGGAGAGGAAGTTCCTCACCAAGGGGCTCCCTAGACCAATGAAATAACAGGTCCTGTACAAAAAAAAAAAAGACTTTTAAAAACTCCCACAGCTGTTACACTCCAGGGAGCGTTTGGCTGGGTACCTTCATATCTATGCCTCATCCCTGGGTGTCTCTTTGACAGACCACTTGGCCACTTCCTACCCTGTCCCTGCTTTACCTCAGATAGAGAAATCAACCTGAGCACGGGAGAGAAGGGGAAGGGAGGAAAGTGAACAAGAGATGAGCAGAGACAAGAAACTGAGCATTTCAGTGCTGAAAGAAAGGCAAGGAGAGGAAGGGAAGGTAGTCTGTATTATTACCAATGTGTCAGTCACAATTACTCACCAGCGAGAAAAGTAATAAAGTTACATTATTCACACATTACTTGGAACAAGCTTTTCAATGCTGGCTTCCTCTGAGCCAAATATTGTGATAATTCTAGAGATCATAACTTAATTGAACAATGAATTAATAATCTCACATGTGGACATTTTCCTTTTCTGCATGTGAACTCAAAAGCCTAAGGTTTTTCATCGATTCTCCTAGACGTAGTAGTCAGCTCATAAGCTAAATTCACTACAGTTCCTTAACCCTCAAGAGCTTAGTGTAGAGTGTGAGGGAGAGGGGTTTCTGGGAGACCCCTGTGCCAGTGCACTGAGGTCAAATTGTCCTTATCCTGAGTAGCACAGTCACCATCCCAGGGCTCCAGGCCCATAATTAGAGTCTTGAGAGAGAACTCCAGTCCATGGGGGAGATCCCTAAGGTAGGGGCTTCTCACATCTAGAGCACCATCAGGAAAAGGACCCCCAATTCTTGGGTGGTAGAAGCAGGAGTAGCAGTAAAAAGAGACCCCCTGAATCAGGTATATGGATAGGTTACACCACTGAGGATCGGGCAGGTGTAGGGGAAGTGGTGAGAGGCTCTGAAGACTCAAAGACCATGTAGTCTGTAGTCAGAAGCCATGTAGTCCAGGTGTCTCATTCTGCAAGTTAAGAAACAGAAACCCAGAGTAGTTAAAGTGATTTGCCCAAGATCTCAATAGGTAGGAATTGTCCAAGGCAGGATCTGACCCCAAAACTCCTGATGCAAAGATTATCATCCCTTCCCAGATAACCTTGAGCTAAGAGGTATCATTGATTGAACATGCCATAATGATACACACATGTAATGGTATCAGCATTTCCTGTTTGGCTTGGCTGATAGTACTGAGATCCAGCTACAGCCCCTGCTCCATCCCTGTGTGATACCTATCTGCTCAGACTGCTAACCCCCTTTACATCCTTTCTCTGAATACAGATGAAGGCATAGGGTCATAGACTGAGAGCTGAAAGGGACTTGGAACATCATCTGTTCCAGAAAACTGAGGCCCAGAGAAATTAAATGACGTGCCCAAGGTGACAGAGCTGGGATTTGAACTCACATACTCTGGTTCCATATGTAGGACTCTGCCCGCTGTATCATGTGGAATGTCTTAAGGATAGATGAATCTGATCCTTGTTTCATAGCTATTACCCTCTCATATGGAAGGGAGAGGAAGAGGAAGGGGGAGAGAGAGAAAAGGAAAAGGAAGAAAAGGAGGGAGGGAGGGAGTAGAGACAGGCAGGCAGATCTCCATCAGGAAGAAGATTTAGATATAGAAGGGAACTTGGACTTAACCTAATCCAGTAACCCACTTTACCATCTGTAACCTGGATCCAGAAAATAGAAGTGATTGACCCAACATCATAGAGCAATATGTCCAAACTAGCATCTTTTGATCCCAAGATCCATTGTTCTTTCCACCACACCCTACTGCTTCCCTCTGATTCATACCTTTTCCCCCTCCCTCTACCTTATGGAAACAAAATGCCAAGAGCCACCCCACATCAGGAGGTCCTGAGTGGAATGCCTCCCCACCCGGCCAATCCAGGTTTGTTTTCCAGCACACAACACAGCCCCTGATTCTCATAGGGCCCATAGCTACTGGTTATTTATGAACCTTTCTCTTCAGAAGTTAGGCTGTCTTTCTTGGCACTTAATATCTATCTACATGGATTCATCCACAAAGATACATGCATATACATAAATGTCACTACACTGCCTCTCTATACTCACCCATCAAAAAAATCCCGCACAGCTGTCCTATTGCATTAAAGCCACCTCACCCCACCCCAACTCCCATCCACTCAGCAACTTAATCAGAGAGAATATAGAAGAGGTACCCTTTGTGCAGTCCCAGCCTGGGAGTCAGAAATCCCCTTCATTAAAAACAGAATGGGGTTAGGAGGGAGGAGGGATAGAAACAGGAAGGAGGGAAAAAGTAAAGATTAAAAAAGTGGTAGCTTTTTAAAATCCACATTCAGCATTGAATGGCGAGTTGTTGCTGGAATTCTTCATTAGGATGTGCCCTTTAAATGTTCATTACCAAAGATTTACAAATTCTCTGGGTTTGATATCCCCACTACATTACAAAAGATTCCCTATGACTGTCAAACAATTTCATGGCATGTGCAGTTGTTCAGGTATTCTACAGGATGACCCCAGTCAGATGGATGGAGAAGCATGAAGGAGGCAGGGGATGGTTGGTTCAAAGAGCAGCTTGGAAGAGGCATGGGCACTCCAGAACAGCTTTCCAACACAGCATGTCCCAGAAGTCTTATGCAAAAAACCAGGATCAGATACATCTCTCCTTGAGACATACAAGATGACACAGAAGGAAGATTCCCACATCAAGAGTCAGTGTTTCTGGGTTCAAATCCCAGGTCTGTCACCTTTGGCAAGTCATTTAATTTCTCTGGGCTTCAGTTTCCTGGCCTGGATGATGTTTCAAGTCCTTTTCAGCTCTATGTAGTGGGGGTGTCAAACCCAGAGAATTTGTAAATCTATGAGCTATTAAAGCTTAAATTGCACTGAGACTCTTGGAGCACCTTGTTTAAGAAGAGCAGATGGCAACTGTTTTTCCATCTGTGCTGAGAATAGAGAGGCCCCCATCTCAGCTTTGCCACTATTATACTGTGTGACCTTGGGCAAGTCATAATACCCTCTTAGACCTCAGTTTGCTTTTCTGTAAAATGTTCTAGGCCAGCATAGTCATGCATGCTATAATTGCAGACACTGGGGGAGGGTGGGGGGAGACTGAAGTTGGTGAATTGTGTGTTCTAAGAGTTCTAAGCTGCAATAAACTCAATATGATCCAGTATTTGCACTGATATGAGGGAGTAGAGGGTCACCAGGACACCTAAGGAGAAGTAAAGCAGCCCAGATCAGAAAAACAAAGCAGGATATAGTTTCAGTGCTGATCATTATTAGGATCAGACCCGTGAGTGACCAGTGAACTTCCAGCCTGAGCAAGATAGGGAGCCCCAGTCCCAAAAAAATAGTAGCAGTAATGGGAGTAGTAGTAGTACTAGTATTAATACTAACACTAACTAATTAGTGCTAATACTAATACTAGTAGTAGTAATACTAGTGGTGGTGAAGTAGTAATATTCATAGTCATAGTTGTGATAATAGTAATAAAGAGGTTCTGTAAGATGATCTCTTAGGTCCCTTCCAAATCTTAGCTTCTAGACATAAAAAGAGACTTCTGGAACGTGCAAGGGATGTCTGGGAACGACTTAACATTTCATCATTTTAATAGTTGGCAGTATTATTCATCTAGGTGGACAGCTAGGCAGCACAATGCATAGAGTATGGGGCCTGGAGGCAGGAAGATTCATTTTCCTGAGCTCAGATCTGTCCTCAGACCCTTACTAGCTGTGCGACCCTATGCAAATCACTTAACCCTCTTTGCCTCAGTTTCCTTATCTGTAAAATGGAGATGGACATAGCAAACCACTCCAATGTCTTTGCCAAGAAAACCCAAAATTGAGTCACAAAGAGTTGGACACAACCAAAAAACAACAATAAAGTATTACTTAATTATTAAAGATTTATTGCAAATAATTTGCTATGGCTGTTAAATACATCTCTCAAGTAGATATTTAAGATATTGTAGAATTTGGTGTTATCTGCTGAAATAATATGCTTTAAAATCATGCCATATGCAGATTTTTTATATGTCATTTCATCCTTCCTGCCCCCTGCATACTCAATGATCTAGCTCAGGGGTAGGGAATCTGCAGCCTCAAAGGTACATGTGGCCCTCTAGGTCCTCAAGTGTGGCCCTCTTACTGAATCCAGTTTCTGTCAAAGGACCACACTTGAGGACCTAAAGGGCCACATGTGGCCTTGAGGCCACAAGTTCCCCACCCCGATAAAGCTAAACCAGATTTCTCTTGGTTGCTCATACATGTCCTACCCTGTGTCTTTGTTTGTACTGTTCCCTCTGCCTGAAATATCCTTCTTCTCCCTCAACTTTGCTTATTAAATTCCTACAACACAAGATGTAGATAATAAGTTCCCTGAGGACATAGGGAATGCATGCTATAGGAGTCATGTTGTAGATGAAAGAACCCAGAGCTAGGAATCAGAGATAGGGGTCTAGTCCTGACTCCAGCAGTTATTAGCTATATAACTCTGACAAATTCATTTAGCCTCTCTGGACCTCAGTTTCCTCATATGGAAAGTAAGGGGATTAGAACAGATGGTCTTTAAGGTCCCTTTCTATTTAAAAGTTAGAGAAGTCTTTGAGTTTAGAGGAGTGAGACCACTTCCGGCTTGGGGTGAACAGACTGAAACTCTGTTGGGGCAGAGGGGATACAAACTAGACCTCGAAACATAGGTCGGGAGAAAAGGAAAAAGCATTGTAGAGAGGGACAATGGCATGAATGACACCTAACAATATTAATTGTTAAAGTAGTAGTAGTAGAAGTAGTGGTAGTAGTAGTTGTAGTAGTAGTAGTAGTAGTAGTAGTAGTTGTAGTAGTAGTAGTAGTAGTAGTAGTAGTAGTAGTAGTAGTAGTAGTAGTGGTAGTGGTAGTGGTAGTGGTAGTAGTGGTAGTAGTAATAGTGATGGTGAATAGTAGTATGAATAGTAGGAGGCAGCATGTTATAGTAAATAGGAAGCTGGCCTTGAGGTCAAGAAGACTGGGTTCAAAATTCCCTTCTGATACAAGCTGTGTGATGTTGACTGGACATGTCACTTAGCTTCTCAGCACCCCAGACCAGTCTCTAAGACTATAAATTACAGAGTATTTGCTGATATTCATTGGTAAAGGGAGTTTCCTCACCAGGAGTTTCTTAACCCAATAAGAGACCTAGTTGCTAAAAAAAATGATTCACAAGGGTATGGGAGTGTGTTCAGGAGATGTTGTATAGAAGAGCTTTGGTGGAATGAAGGGTATTCCTATACATGTATTATCATAATGCTACTTAAATTTATATCATACTTTACTTTTTTTCAAAGAACTTTCACATACATTTTTTCCAAAAAATACTCACAGCCATCAACCTCCTGGTAGAGAGAAAACAGGGCAGGCATTACCACCATTTGACAAGGGAGGAAACTGAGGCTCAGAAGAGTTGTAATTTACCCAGGTTCAAAGAGTTTGGAAGTGGTGAAACTAGAACAGAACACCTGTCTCCTGACTTCCTGTGAAGCTGGCCTTTCATTCTAACTCCACCATCAGGTTTACACCTTTAGACAATGTTTGAGAAAGAGAGTGTGATGTTCTCTGAACACTCCCAGTCACTGGTGAAAGCAGCACAGTTTCTCCCAAAGTCCCTGCTCTTCCTCTCTGCCCCTCCACCCCACCACCTCCCAAACTTCTCTTTATACCTTGATGCCAAATACCATCTTGCTTCTCCCTACCTAATGAGGCAAGCCAGCCCCACACTGGGTCCCAGTGACAGCTGCTAGGAACATGTTTACTAAAGCCAACTGCTGGACCTGACAAGATGTGTTAATTAGGATATGATGTACCATGGTATGACACATCGGCCGCATGGCAGCAGAACTGGCAGCGTCAGTCACTGCAGGGCTGGGGAGCCTGCCATGACATTCTTAATTAAAGAGATCCATGTTCCCATTGCCAGGCGACAGCGCCAGACCCAGCAAGGGCACTGCCATTGGAATTCCCAAGGAGGGTTGTCCTGCAGCCAGTCTGGGGAAGCTGGAGGGTAAGGCTGAACTCTGGGGCAGGCCCTCCCTCAGAACAATGGTAAATGCTGGTGATAGGATCCAGAGCCCATGCTATGACAGAGAGTAAGGCCCATTGTGAACATGAGATCTTAGATCTACAGATAACAAGGGACCTTGGAATCCACTTAGGCCAGTCTTCTCATTTTATAAATAAGGAAACTGAAACCCAGAGGGGCTTTATACTTGCCCAGGAACATTCAGGTGGTAAGGAGAAATTGGAGCCCAGGTCTTAACACTAGAGACAATGTTCTTGCCACTTTTTCATGCTGCCTCCAGATGCTGAGGGGAACCCCTCCTGCCATATACATCTGTTGCCATGGCCCCCATGCCTGAGGTCATTGTTGTTCAGTTGTTTTAAGTCAAGACCCCATTCAGGGTTTTCCTGGCAAAGATACTGGAGTGGTTTGCCATTTCCTTCTCCAGGTAATTTTACAGATGAGGAAACTGAGGCAAACAGGGTTAGGTGATTTGCCCAGGGTCACACAGTCAGTCAGTATCTGAGGCCAGATTTGAAATCAAGTCTTCCTGACTGCAGGCCAGGAGCTCTATCCATTGAACCACCTCCATCCCTAATAATTCCCCTCAAAATAAAGTTAGGGACCTTTCCAGTAGCAGAAAGGATCAATTGTGCTCTCAAGGGAGACTTCTGGGTGACCTCTGGGAAATACATCCAGTGGCCTGACATTCTATAGCTTTGCTCAGACTGCTTTAAGGAAGTTATTTCATCTTGTCTTCAGTGGACAGACAATAGGACATGTGTCTAAGACTTACCCTGGGGTCATAATTCTTTCTCCAAGTCTCTGGGCTTTCTCCTTTCTCACCTACCTCCAGGACCATTTGCTTTGTTCCTTCACATTAAGATGAGCTAGATCCCCAGCCCTGTCCCTAGCCTACACAGACTTCCAAGAGGGGTTGTTTCAATCCCAATCCTTCAGGTATTATAAAGTCTATGATTGTACCTGAGGTTTAGATTGTAAAAACCTTGACAGTAGAATCCAGTACATCCAACTCAGTCTGTCCAACAACTTCTAGCTTCATAAAGGCTATTTGATGATGGTGACAATGGCCCAAATTCTCAATAATGGCTTTTCTACTTGTGAGCCATTTAAGAAATGAAATCACCACATCCTTCCTACATAAGAACCATTAGGAGATGTCTGCAAAGTGGCAAGGAGGGAAGAAGAGTCTGTAGGGCAATAGTCCCATAATAGAGTTGTCAAGATCTTCAGATAGAGCAAGGAAAGTTATTCCCAATTCATCTCTGGACATCAGTTTCTTCAGCTGTTCAAAATGGGGAGAGGGTAGACCAGATGGTGTCTAAGATTCCTTCTAACCTTAACTAATCTTTGATTCTATGATAGGCTCTCCACAGTTCCAAACACATTGATAGGGAAATCTAAAGAATATAATAAGTTCTTTGAGGATAGGGGCCATTTTCCTTGTTATTTTTTCTCTCTGGTCCATCACATGAGGCATAGTAGACAAATCATATACAAGACCAGAGGCAACAACAATGAGTCTTGCCTAAAAACCATATATAATTTCTCTCTCCCAGTCTGCTCCCCCGTGATTTATCATTATAAGTGGTTAAGGTCTACAGGTTGGATTAGATGACCTGTAAGGTCCAGCTCTGAGATCCTGTGATTCTTTACCTGTGACTTCCTTCTTCAGTTGGTCTTGTTCTCACACCTTTTGCCCATCTACATCCAGCTGAATGGGAAGGCTTAGTCTCTTTGGACTATTTCCTAAAGCAGAACATCATTCCTGAGCCCATCAGTGAGGGCATTGCTGGCTGAGAACAAGAACATCTGACTGGGCCACTCAGCTGACACTCTACATCATCCCATTCTGGCAAGACCACCAAGAAAAGCTGGCCAGTGGAGCCAGTCTTCCTGCAGGCCAAAATCCCAAGCTGTAGCCTAGGCTGCCTGATTTCCCAGGCAGAGACCAGCACAGATCAGTGAAATGAGATGGCTCCTTCTCCATAAAGGCTCTACACTGCTCTGAAGGAGGTGACCCTTGGACCCCAGGGTGTCTACGTGTGATGCACACACCTCTCCTCCAAAACAGATGTTCCCATCTACCCCTCAGCACAGGAACCTAAGCTTTGCCTTACTATCCACCATCACCAGGACCCTGAGAGGCCTGCAGTTTTGCTGTTGCAATAAACCAAGAGGTTACATTCCTGGCTCACAAACATTCACCAGCTCCAGAGAAAAATCAGTTCACTGTAGCTCCACCAGCCTTCCTTCAGGCCCCCAAGGAACATAGGATTTATTTTGTTTGAATTAAATGATTTATTTAAAATAACATTAAGCATCAATACCACTGCCTACATTTGCTTAGTAACCATTTACATTTAAATTAATTTTGATGCATAATGTATCATAACAATTTTTCATTCAAACCTTCAAAGTTTTCATCAGTATTCTTTTTTTCCATTTGTTCTTCCTTACTTTCCCTCTGATGTAACCATAGTTAGTGTGCATTCCATTCTCTGTTTGGGGAGCTTTTTTGTTATTGTTGTTTTGCTTTATTTTGTAAAAAAATCTTTCCAGATTTTTTTTGCATTCATCATACTCTTTGCTTTTAAGCATGATCGTATTTTATTATTATTATTTTATTTATTACTTTATTATATTATGATTTGTTTGATCATTCCCCTATTCTTAGGACATTGAGGAAATTTTCTTTTTTAAAAAATTATGTATAACATTGATTTTTTAAAATTCTGTGAACAGAAAGCTGGATATATAAAGCCAATTCCCAACAATGAAATTATTGGGTCAAAAGTTACTATTATTTTATAATTTTTACTGTGTACTACCAGGATGTTCTTGAAATAGATTTTACAAGTTTGCAATTCTACCAGTAATGGTAGAATTTTATCAGATTTCTCTACAACCCTCTAGTATTGTTTCATTGTTTCAAATTCTTATTTCCAACTAATTTAAATCTCTTTGATTATTAGTACGGTCAAAGGTTTTTTTTTTCTAGTATTTGTTAGCAAGTTGCATTTCCTCTTTTGAAAAATTTGTCCATATCCTTTAACTATTTGTCCATTGTGGATTGGGAATTATCATGATGATTTTTAATAGCTCCTTATCTATTTTAGGTGTCAGTTTTTATCCATCATATTTGCCATAGGTATTTTCTCAATCTGTTAGTTTCCTTTTTGCTATAGATGTATTGTTTTTCTTGTACATTATCTTTTCATATATTCAAGCCCTAGCTTGTCCTTGATAATTCCTATTTGTTAATTTTTTTTTAAATCTCTCTCATAACTGAAAGAAATTCTTAACCCATTTTCTTCCATCTTCTAAATATTTTTTACTGTTTAAGTCTCTTAATGGACCAGAGGATTTAGAATTGGGAGGGATTTTATAGATCATCTAATCTAAGGCCTTTGGCCTTCATTCTATAGATGAGGAACTCTGAGGCCTGGAGAGTTTAAGTGACTTGCCTGAGGTTCATTCCTGTATAGAGGAATGATTTGAGAGACTTGTGATTCCTGATACCACATTGTTTCAACAATACTATATTAACTCATGTTCCTAAAACATAACCTCAAAGCCATTCCCTTTAAGGGTCTATACAAGGCTTTGGGCACAATGCAGATGTCAGATGACCCTTTCCACTGCCCCAGTCTTAATACAGTCTCTTATTAGCAAATGTGAGCTATTATTGTTATTACCTACAAGAAAGGGTTGGCAGGCTAGTGCCTGAGGACCAAATCCAGACTGTCTGTTTTTGTATTGCCCAAGGAGCTAAGATTGTTTTTTTTTACTTTTTTAATATTGTATTTAAATCAAATATAGTATTGTATTTAAATTCAATTTGAATTCAATATAATATTGTACTTAAATTAAATGTAATATTGTATTTAAATTAAATACAATATTTTAAAATGTAAAAACCATTCTTAGCTCATAGGCCATATAAAAACATGAGGGCTAGATTGGCCCTTGGGCCATAGTTTGCTGACCCCTGACCCAAACTATTACAATAGCTTTCTAATAGGTCTTCCTAACTCTATTCTCTTCTGCCCCCCAATTAATCCTTCATATAACTAACCTGAACATTCTTTGTCATACACACACACACACACACACATATATTTGATCATGTCACTGCCCTGCTCAAAAATCGAATGATTACCTATTACCTATAGAACGAGGGTCAAACTCCTTTGCTTGACATTCAAGACCCTCCGTAATTTGTTTCTGCCATCCCTTTCTAGCCTTATTTCATATTACCCTCCCTCCTTACAACCTGTGCTCAGTAAGTCAGTAAACATTTAATAAGCACCTACTGTGTGCCAGGTACTGCATAAGCCCAGGAGATTCAAAGAAAAAGACAGTCCATGTTCTCAGGGATCTCACAGTCTAATAGAGAAAGGAATATGCACAATACATATATATATACATACATACATATGTACACACACAGGAGAAATCAAAGATAATCAAAAGAAAGAACTCGAACTGAAAACTAGAAATTAAGGAGATTGGCAAAGCCTTCTTGTAGAAGATGGGATTTTAACTGGGACTTTTGTCTTCTGACTTATCCACAACCATAGTGCCTTCCAACACACAGTCCTCACTAACTACTCTAAGGCTTGCATGAGAGAATATGTTCTGTGCTCCAGAAACCTTAAAATGCTACACAAATTTCAGCTACTATTATTAGTAGTAGTAGTCTGCAGAGATGTGTGTGGTAGGGAAGGGAAAGATCCACACTGATTTTCAAAACAATTAATGGTCAACAAAATTCTCACAATGTTGAGTTGGAAAACACCTTAGAAATCATTCTATTTTACAGATGAGAAAACTGAGGTCCTAACAGGCTGAAGGCATATAGGACATGATATAGGTACTAAGTAGTGGAACCAGTCTCCAAACCCATGTCTCTTGGGTAAAAGTCTAACATTTTGTCCGCTGTATTGTATTTCCTTTCTAATGCAAAGTTCTGATCTTGTCATTTTCATGTTCAACATCTTTCAGTGTCCCACCTCACCCTGTTGCCCCTGAGATCAAGGTCAAACTCTCTGGCTTGGCATTCAAGGTGCTTCACAATCTGGCTTTCATCTACTTTTTTCTAGCCCAAATTCATGCTCCTTGACACTCTTGGCTCCTGTCAAGCTGTCCCAAATTATCTCTTATTTTCTCCCTTCCATGCCACCCCACCATCCCCCCATGCCTGGAATGTCATTCCTTCTGTTTCCACCCTTTAAGGGCCTGTTGAGGAGCCATGAATGAACATTTCCTTGATTACTTTTAGCTATAGTTAGCATGCCTCCTCAGAACTCTCATAGCATGTTGATTGTGCTTAAATATTGTGATTATTGTCGTAGTTTTTATGCCCTTGTCTTATCTCCCTTAATCTTAGCTCCCTAGGGGAAAGGACTATACTTTACTATAATTGCCTAATGGAGGAAGATTTGTCAAGGAATGAGTGAGTGAATGGATGGATGGATGGATGGAATGAATGAATGAATGAATGAATGAATGAATGAATGAATGAAAGAATGAAGCCAGTTTACTGGACAATGCTACTGAGAAAGGTGGAGCTTCTGAGCCATAGGACTTACAGTTGTTGGTGACATTCTGGTGATGTCAATCACGGTAAAGGATGAGCTAAGAAAGTTCAGCCAATTGTCACTTCACTCCCACCACATAAACACACACACTCTCTCTCTCTCTCTCTCTCTCTCTCTCTC